>NC_137819.1:65774539-66184539 GCF_963921795.1 Nannobrachium achirus | reverse complement strand
GGTTTATTTTATATCCTCTATGGTGGAACTACTTCACCAGTTTACTGGAAACCACCTGGTTTAGAGGAAGATGAAACTGTGAAAGAGAAGCAGTAGGGTGTGGTTTCCTTTGAGTATTTCATGTTTGTGAATGTAGTGTAAGGTATTTTACAATTTAACGTTTTTGGCTACGATCAAAATGATCTGTAAAAAGAAGAAGAAGAAAACAATACTGAACCAGTTGACATCTGGTCAGGGTGGGGGCCTCGGATCTGTGAGGTATCAGCTCGGGTTCTCTCGAGGGGGTGCCTCACGGGTACAGGTTCTGCTCGGGTTCTCTCCCCCACCCCCCTTCCCTCACCACCCCACCCCACCCCTCCCCTTCCCCCCCTACACACACACACACGCATGCAGCACCTGTGTATGTGTGTGCGTGTGCCCCCCCACCCACTGCCCTCCCCACGCACACACGCGCCGCACATGCAGATCGTGTGTGTGTGTTTGTGTGCATCCTCCACATGCACACGCGCACCGCACATGCAGATCGCGTGTGTGTGTGTGTGTGTGTGTGTGTGTGTGTGTGTGTGTGTGTGTGTGTGTGTGTGTGCGTGTGCATCCCCCTCCACTCCCCCTCCAAGGTCTAGAGAGACTCAGAAACAGAGTTGTGTAATAATGAGTAATCACCATGTGCTTCTAATGCTTTTCTGATTTGTATTTAATAAAGGTGTGAAACTGTGCACTGTTCTAAGGTTACCTTATACAGGTTTCCTTGGTCCGTTTTAATGTGTTTAGCTTTGTTTCTCTGACCTTTTGAATGTAGCACTTTGAGATTTAACTAGGGCTGGGATGCAATTAAAAAATGTAATCTAATTAATTACAGGCTCTGTGATTAATTAATTGCAATTAATGGCATTGTAATCACACATCGATATTTGACCTGACCTGAGAAGCATTTTTTTTTTCAAGTAAAACACATTTTGTTGTACGAGTGAATCAACAAGTGAGTTTTTTTTATCTAAATTTCGCATCCACTGGGCCAAGCAAAGCGCTCTGATTGGCTACTACTCCCTTTGCGTTTGTTGTCTCTTCTTGGTTGGTGCGTCGCTATGATCGGTATGCCTGAAACTGAAGGTTCTGTGGTGCAAAAACTAAGTGCAATTAAAATGTGTTAATTTTTTTTAATCACGTAAATTTTCTGTAATTAATTAATCGCAATTAATCAGTTAAAGTTCCAGCCTTAGATTTAACATAAAGTTTGCTACAAATAAAATGTATTATTACCCCCCTCCCCCCTTTCCCTTGTCTCTCCCTCCCTCCCCCCTTTCCCTTGTCTCTCCCTCCCTCCCCCCTTTCCCTTGTCTCTCCCTCCCTCCCTCCCCCCTTTCCCTTGTCTCTCCCTCCCTCCCCCCTTTCCCTTGTCTCTCCCTCCCTCCCCCCTTTCCCTTGTCTCTCCCTCCCTCCCCCCTTTCCCTTGTCTCTCCCTCCCTCCCCCTTTCCCTTGTCTCTCCCTCCCTCCCCCTTTCCCTTGTCCCTCCCTCCCCCCTTTCCCTTGTCTCTCCCCCTTTCCCTTGTCTCTCCCTCCCTCCCCCTTTCCCTTGTCTCTCCCTCCCTCCCCCCTTTCCCTTGTCTCTCCCCCTTTCCCTTGTCTCTCCCTCTCTCCCCCCTCTGCCTCCCCCTCCCCTCTCTCTCTCTCTCATGGCTCTTTAGCCTTTGTAAAGTGTCTTGAGATAACTTGTTATGATTTGACACTTTAATAAAATTGAATTGAATTGAAAGCATAAAGACCTGGATGTTACCTCTTCCAGGTTGGATCCAGTCAATTTGAAGAAATACTCCAGCGTTTACTTTGAGGTGAGGACAATAAGAACGAGCATGCCTACGTTTTCATTCACAACTGCTTGGCTGAAGATCCATTCCATAGCCTATGTCATGTTATAGCCTATAGTTTAACTTTAAAAAAGGGAGCTGCTCAGCTCTGTTCAGACGCTGACTGAGAGCTTAATTGAAATGACCTACACTTGCGCAGTGAAATTAATTATTATTTGGCAGCATGTGTGTAAAAATTCTAATCTATAAACATCTCAAACGGCTTTTATAATCATAATGTTTTTATTTGGCCTTTATGACATGTGCTCAGATGTGGTTATACTGGGTGTGTTAGGAATACACTAATTAATACATTATTAATTAGTCTCCCATTCCAACATATAGCACGTTTGGCTCACGCGCCACCTATGGAAGGGTGGCATCTGTTCCTTGACCTAGTGGGAATGTGCTTGCAAAATTTCACGCATATCACAGGCTGTGTTCATGATTTTAGGTGTTTTTGGCCACTTTATCGCTGCTTGCAGCTATATTTATTATTATTAATATTATTTTTAAAAGATTGTGCACTTCATAGGCATGTTAGATAAAGGTCCTTAGATTGTGTGTAGAATGTTTCATGCAAATTGCTCAAAAATCCCAGGCTTAAAACGGGTTTAAGCGTTTTACAAACTGCTCAAAATTATATAGCGCCCCCCTTTGGCCATTTGGGGTAAGATTGGTTTCAGTGATATTTTAACTAACCCTCTACACTATTTCATCATGAAAATGTGACTTTGCGTTTACGTTTTAGAGGCAGAAGCATAATTTGCATAAAACTACAATATTAATTGAATTATTAAAAAAAGAATGTTTCAATTAAAAAAAAAGTTCATGTAAAAAAAGTTCTGTGCACGTGACACGTAAATTCCAGAATAAAAGTGGGTTTAAGGGTTTTACAAACTGCTCAAAATGGCGGAAAATCTAAGGGCGGAGCTTACTTAACAAAGACACAGATGTCTTCCACTTGAGTCAAGGCACGCGTGTAAGCAAGTTGTATGTCTTTAAACAAAACGAGGCATGACTTATGCCTGTTTAAAGTTTGAATTTTCAAATGCTTCGTATAGCGCCCCCCTTTGGCCAATTGGAATAAGATTGGTTTCAGTGATACTTGGACTGACCCTCTACATCTTTGCCAAATGCCATGAACGTGTGACTTTGCATGTATGATTTAGAGGCAGAAGAACAATTTGCATAAAATTGCAATATTCATTCAATTATTAAAAAAGTAATGTTTCACTTCAAAAAAAATAATAATCCGACCTGTGCTGTGCTTGCCTACCGGATTATAAAAGCCCGAACCAACCCAAAGCCCGACATATACGTGACAAATTGAGCCCGGCCCAATGAAATTCCAAGCTCTACCACTGGTCTATATCAAGGCTATTTCTTTTTTTTTTTTTTCTTTTTTTAAGATTTGTTTTTGGGCTTTTTATGCCTTTATTTGACAGGACAGTAGACTGACAGGAAATGGGGAGAGAGAAGGGGAATGACATGTGGCAAAGGTCGTCCGGATCGGGAATCGAACCGGCGACGCCAGCATACAATTAGACACACAACCCCATCGCGTGCACACACACCGACATGCGTGCACATGCGTGTGTGGGGCGTCCCCCCACTTCCAAATTTAGCACTACAACACAGGTGATATGCAGACAGACAGACCGACAGAGAGAGAGGCAGGCAGGCAGGCAGGCAGGCAGGCAGGCAGGCAGGCAGGCAGGCAGGCAGGCAGACAGGCAGACAGGCAGCTTTCCGAACTCTAATTAGCGGAATTTGCTTTTCAGAAGTTCCGAGTGACGTCATTTTGTAGTTGAACCGGACCTTTCCCACGAAAAGTTCAGTTTCGGAGAGAGTATGGATTAGCCTTAACAATTCGGATACATTTTTTATTGTGTAGACTAGAATTAAGTAACCTAATGCAGATTAAAAGAAAAACAACATTACGAAAAAGCATAATCAATTAAATGTACTTAGCTTCCCACCAACCTCTAGTCTACTGAGCCAAGATGGAGGATGATGTGTAGTTTCTATTAAACACTGTTCTAATGATGAAACTGACCCAACATGGAGGATGTAGTTTCTATTAAACACTGTTCTAATGATGAAACTGACCCAACATGGAGGCTGTAGTTTCTATTAAACACAGTGTGTTTACTACATCTACACTACAGTATGTGCAAATGTCCACATCTTTTTTTACTGTTGGTTATTCATATGCACATTTCTATACGCTTATTAAAAAACATTATACTGTATAACAGTAGATACTAGATAGGATGGTTGACATTTGGAAAAAGGAATTAAAGAACAGAGCCAGTGTTGTGTTTTATTTTATTTTTTCTAATATATGTTTATTTGTAAAGTGCACAATGACTGTTGAGTGAGCACATTTTATCCTCTGTTGGAACAAAAGAACAGATCTACTGCTATGAATGCGTCCAACTTGTAGATCTGCCCAGAATATAAAGACCTATTCACAGAAACATGCAGTGGAATGCCCTGAACTGAAGCAAGCTGAGACGGTGACGTCATTGAGTATGCTGCTATTCCAATAGCAGAACTACCCTCCTCCCATCCTCCCGTCCTCGGAAGTCCCTTCTCCCAAGGAGAACTTACTAGTCTGAACTCCCAAGGAGGGAAGTCCAAGTCCCCAAGTATTTGATTTGATAATCGGCTCTGTCTCCTTATATGTTCATGAGCTCAGCACTTGCAGGAAGTAGACTCAAGAACACGCTCTGCCCACCATGCACTTCCTGTTAGACAAACACACGCATGCACACACACACACACACACACACACACACACACACACACACACACACACACACACACACACACACACACACACACACACACACACACACACACACACACACACAGCACTGCATTAAAGTGACTTCACTTTGTTAATTAATTAAAACTTTGTTGTTTAAAATTAATTTAAAAACGACTACAAAAGTCGTGAAAACAGCTGATCTACAAGCTACATGCCATGTGAGCTTGTTTATATGTTTTTTTACTTATTGTTTAGCTGTTAGAAAAGTAAATACAAACTAATTTAAAATGCCAAAGTAAAAATAGGCTACTAAAGTTTTCAAATGAGTCAAACGTTTTCCAAGAATCTTGTGAAAAAAGGACTTTCTATGAGTACTTCTACTTTAGTACACATTTTGAATACAGGGCTTTTACTTCTAAGGGTGCCCTCACACCAAAATACCTATGAGAGTGGAATCCACGTTCCGTCAATGCATTTCAATGAGAATGTAGCGTTTTTTGCAGAAATCCTCTACTGGCAAAAAAACGCTCCATTCTCATTGAAACGTATTGGCGGATTCCACTCTAGGTATTTTGGTGTGTGGGCACCCTAACAGAATATTTCTGAGTACTTTTACTTGAGTAGCTTTTCTGCACATTCTCGGAAAGAAACAACCAGTAAAAATAGGCGATCTACAAGCACACAACACGTGGTGATTCGATGGTGTTGTGAGCTTGTAGATCGGCTATTGCATTCTGGGTAATAAGCCAACCCTCAGTGGCTGGGAGTTTCTGAGGTGAATATTTTCACTTCAACTTTGGCTGTCGTCGTGTAGAGTCAGTAACACCCGCACAGGTCTGTTTGGGTTTTAATTAACTGCAAATAATGATGATATTATTCATAGCTAAAACAATATTCTGATATGTATATTTTTCTTTATATACTGTAGTGATCAACATGGCACAGTCCAGACGTCCAGGTAGGTCACAAAACCATGCGTCACAACACTGTTTGTTACTTCATGATAAATTAACTGTTGACAGTTGGGGTGGAGAGAGAGAAGTGTTTCAGGCGCCGTTCACACTGCGTTTTGGCAACGAGAATTCCGCAAAAAGAAAAGTCAGATAGGCCTTCTGTTCA
Source organism: Nannobrachium achirus (assembly GCF_963921795.1). NCBI lineage: Eukaryota > Metazoa > Chordata > Actinopteri > Myctophiformes > Myctophidae > Nannobrachium > Nannobrachium achirus. The sequence continues at coordinate 66,178,799 of NC_137819.1, read as the reverse complement.
GACGACAACAGCGTTTTTCACCGCGGTAAAGTGAGCCGCCGCGGATGAACGCCTGGTAAAATGAGCCCCCGTCCAAAATTTGCTGCGCGTTAATGGTTTAAAATTCAAAGGTCTAGATTCGGGCTAAAAATATACCTATATTAGACGTCTAAATATAAACTAGTGTACATATATCAATATATCAATCCGACAGTTGGAGATCATATATGTAACGTACAATTGTTTTATTAATCAATATTTAGTGAATAATGTTTTAAAATTCAAAGGTCTAGATTCGGTCTAAAAATATACCAAAAAGAGCCGGGCTAAATTCGGTATAAATTTAGCCTAGACGTATAATAGACGGACATTGTTTAGTGGGAGTTTATTAGACCTTGTATTGAACTGTACTTCTCTGCAGGCCTGACTGTATCTGCAAACTGTTAATAAAGTATTCAATCAATCAATCAATCAATCAATGAATCAATTAATCAATGAATCAATCAACCAATGAATCAATCAACCAATCAATCAATCATCCTAACTGGGTGTAATTATACAGCTAAATATGTGTCATTTTGACACTTCCGCCTCAATAACACAATATTAATATTGTATTGTCTAAACCCTGCTTCAAATAGAGGTGGTTGAATAGATTTTTACTGCTAAGACTTTGATTACTTGATTCATTGTTATTGTTGCATAAATGCAGTGATAAAGTAGTTTAATATCAAACCTTACCTCATAAACATGAAGTCTTTCCAACAACAAGTCCTGTCTTCAGCTCAAGGACAGCAACACGTCCTACAGCAGCTTTTAGCAGCACAGTTTGATGTAAACATTACTAAACTATTTGAAGCTAAACAACATAAACAGAGTTTCTGTGTTGAATGGAGTGAAGCATTTTGACACAGCTGCTTACCGTCACTTCATCAGTGAGGTTAAAGTCTGGTCAAACGGCGCCGTCAAGTGGTCGACTTACGACGTTGCTCAGTATGCTTCTCGGACCAGAAAATCACATGAGTTCTTCTTACACATGATCTATTGTGGGTTTTGATTAATAATCACGTCACAAAGTCAATGCACATTTTGTTGTTAATATTCCATCTATTCCATATATTACAGTTTACAGTTTAGGCATTTAGCAGACGCTTTTAATCCAAAGCGACTTACAATAAGCAGATAACAACATCACAATAATAAACAAGATAATATGTCAGTACATCAACAGCAATATAACAAATGCAAATGGATATCTATTTAGAAAAAACACAATAAAATCAAAGTTCTAAAAATCTAAAAAACTAAAACAAATGCTAACTAGCTTCATGTATGGTCATTGATTTTACTGTAGTGCTAAGGGTTTAGGTGGAGTCTGAAAAGGTGAGTCTTCAGTCCACGGCGAAAGCTAGCGAGTGAGTCCGTTGTTCTAAGTGCGGACTCACTCGCTAGCTTTCGCCGTGGACTGAAGACTCACCTATATATTAAACTAGCTAACACTGCAGCCCTCTATAATAGATAGCCTAGACCAGGGGTGGGCAACTTTGATGATGGAGAGGGCCATGCACTACATTTTCACACTCACTCCAGAGGGCCACAATGCCTTTGCCTGGCTCCAGCCAATAGACCCGCCCACTCTCTGAGTGGACTGCTTCTCTTGGTCTGGAGGTGTCATATGACGTGTCTCTTGATTCGGCTTCTTGGCTAACCGACCAATGAAATCAATGCAAGACGGACGAGGGGTGCGTCTAACTTTTGAAAATCAACAGAAACAGTGGAGGGAGGGGTGGCTCACCAGAGTTCTTAATTGCCTCCTTTGAACTTCAGAAGAGCTAGAACTACAAGTGTCGATAGCTCGTAAGTGATTCTCTCTAATCAATGAAACATCAAAGACAATGACCTGTTTGGTGCATGTCACAGAGGGGAGGGGGAGGAGGGAATGTTGTGTACACAAGTCAAACACAACCCCTCCCACCAGATCTCTTGTGATTGGGAATATCAAATTCGAAAAATCGAAGTATATCGAAATGAAAACAGCTAAAATCAAATCGTATCGTTTGAATTTGTATCGTATCGAATCGGCTGTGCAAAGAATGGATTGTATCGATACTACCCAGCAAACATTTTGAGGTATATTAGACGTCTAATATACGTCTAAACTTATACAAGAGGTCTAAGTTTATACGTATAAAAATGGTATAGATATGCAAGTTTTTTATAGGTCTAAACTTAGACTAGACGTCTAATATACGTCTAATAGACGTCTAAGTTTATACCTGGGTCTAAATTTAGACTTCTAATAGACGTCCGGCCGTTAAGGTCTAAATATAGACGTCTATTAGATGTCTAAATTTAACCCAGGTATAAACTTAGACGTCTATTAGACGTATATTAGACGTCTAGTCTAAGTTTAGACGTCTAAAAAACTTGCATATCTATACCTCTGATAGACCATTTTTTATACGTATAAACTTATACTTCTAGTTCAAATTGTTTAGTGGATACCTACCTGTGCACCTATTTAGCATTTTTAAGAAGAAAAAAATAAATAAAAGGATGGGTTTAATAACTTTTCCTTTCCATATAGCTACACTGGTCGATCAATAAATGTGTAATCTCTGGGTTCATCTCAATGTGCAGGTTTGTCAATATACAATGGCAGATAATCACTGTGTTTACTTATTTATATCCATAATAATACATGTTTCCCATAAAAACCTGCACTATCCACACCTTTCACACAGATTTAATTTCTTTGTTAAATAGTTACTATATAGATTTTAAATCATTGAATCGAATCGTATCGTATCGCCATGAATGAACCAGTATCGTCCATGTATCGTATCGTCAACCATGTATCGTGATATGTATCGAATCACTATTAAAATGTATCGTTACACCCCTAATGAATAATGAAGGAGTAAAGTAACGGTCTTTTCAGGAACATCTTAAGGAGGCCATCTTGAAAATTAGACCTTTTTAGTGGTCAGACTTTAGTAGACAACTTTTGATGTGTTATCAAGTACACCTGACCCTATACAACAAACCATTGAGAAAGCCGTTGCAATTATGCAATTATTTTAGGGTCAAACCATATTTGTTATTGTTTACAGCTTGTCCGTGCCCTTACCACTCCAATCAGGTTATATTATAATATAATATAATAATAATAATAATATAACACAGTAGAGCGGAAGCCAGAGGCATCAATTCAGTATGGCAAGGTATGGCAGCAGCTGCCATAGCTTGGCTACAGGTTACTATGTAACTTGTAGCCAAGGTATGGCAGCAGCTGCCATAGCTTGGCTACAGGTTACTTCATGATAAAGGTATGGCAGCAGCTGCCATAGCTTGGCTACAGGTTACTATGTAACCTGTAGCCAAGGTATGGCAGCATAGTAACCTGTAGCCAAGGTATGGCAGCATAGTAACCTGTAGCCAAGGTATGGCAGCAGCTGCGGCAGCATAGTAACCTGTAGCCAAGTATGGCAGCAGCTGCCATTAGGGTTGCCAACCGTCCCGTATTGGCCGGGACGCCCCGTATTCTGACTGAAAGAGGCGCGTCCCGTAAGGGACGTCGCTTGTCCCGGTAAAGGGACTATGCACATAAAATATATATTTTTCTGTGCGTGCGCCAGGCATCGTCTGCCTGTGTGCTGTATGTGAAGGGCTCTAGGACCCTGGGGGTGCCTCGTCACGTACGTGCGTGCTGCGCCAGTCCTTGTGTAACATGAACTCTGCTGCTGTGCGTTGTTGAATGCGAGCCAGCGCGGGCGACACAAAACTAAAGTTGCAACTAACATTTCTCTACCGAAAATTAGTACCTGCATGTGAGATGAGGTTTGTAAGACAAAGCTCGTTTTGCCCCAAAACTGTGGGACTGAGAAGAATGAGTCTCATCTGCAGCAGGTGAGCTGTGTGTGTCTGTGTGTCTGTACCATACTCTGTACTCTGTACTCTGTATGTGGCAAAATGCTATAATACTATGGGTTCTTGAGAATCTGGATGTTGAAGAGCTCCAAGCAGATTACTTGTTCCCCCTTTCTCTGTAGCAGTATATTGTTGACCAGTGGTTCCAAAACATTTTAGCCCAAGACCAAAAGAGAAATGAAACATTTACCCAAACTAGTGAAAATAGCAGATCTACAAGCTCACAACACATCACTATGCACAGCTGTTGTGAGCTTGTAGATCGGCTATTTTCACTACTTCTTATATATGTGTTTTCCAATTTATGGAATGTCTTAGATTTCCATTTGAGTTATTCATAAAATTACTAAATCATGAAAACAAAATGTAGGAAACAAAAAATTAAAGGACCCATAAAAATAATTCTGTGACTCACAAATGGGACCCAGTGTTTGGGGACCAGTGTTAGACTATGTACAGTAGGCCATATGCCTCAGTTGAAGTGTATCTTAGTAAAATGTAGGTCTACATGGCAAGCCATGGGATGATGGGTTTATTATAGGCTATATCTGGTGTATGGTTGAAGCATTTAATTTCCTTATGATTATGATATGTATGCAATGTTACAGTAAGTGTAACCTGATGCAGATGTAGCCTGATGCAGATGTAAGACCTGTTGTGTTTGTAATGTATTGTGTGTTATACTGTAGGTATAACTGTCTGAGTGTCTGTGACTGTACCGTAGGTATAACTCTCTGAGTGTCTGTGACTGTGCCAAAATGCAGTTTTCTATGCATTTCAGGCGTGTTGAGTCTGTTGACCCCCCTCAAAATATATATATTTTTTCGGCCACCCACCTTCGGCGGGCGGCCAGAAGGTGTCCCTTATTTGAGTCTCTGGGAGTTGGCAACCCTAGCTGCCATAGCTTGGCTACAGGTTACTATGTAACCTGTAGCCAAGGTATGGCAGCATAGTAACCTGTAGCCAAGGTATGGCAGCATAGTAACCTGTAGCCAAGGTATGGCAGCATAGTAACCTGTAGCCAAGGTATGGCAGCATAGTAACCTGTAGCCAAGGTATGGCAGCATAGTAACCTGTAGCCAAGGTATGGCAGCAGCTGCCATACCTTGGCTACTATGCTGCCATACCTTGGCTACAGGTTACTATGTAACTTGTAGCCAAGGTATGGCAGCTGCTGCCATACCTTGGCTACAAGTTACAAGCTATGGCAGCAGCTGCCATAGCTTGGCTACAGGTTACTATGCTGCCATACCTTGGCTACAGGTTACTATGTAACTTTTTTTATAAAACATATCTTAAAATTGTCCTAACTATTAAATCGCTAAAGTTTTAGAACCCCCACTCCGTTAATTTCAGCCCCAAAAGCCCTTTCTTTATATGTTTTCTACTTTCCCGGCAAAATGACGTCATCTGCATCATCCGTATACGTTGTGTATACGTTGGCCAATCACATTGCAGATCATACACACATGATACACTACCGGCCAATCACAGTGCATCTTGCTTCTCTTCAGGAAATAGCTTGCTTCAGCAGCTTTGTTTACGCCGGTCCGCAGAGGGACACGAGATACCTCTACCAGTGGCGGTTGGTATGTATATTGCGCCCTGTGCCAGGTAGTATAGCGCCGCCCTGTGGCCGCGCAAAGCGCGGCCGGAAAAATCGGTTATTTGCGGGCAAATTATGCATTTTTTCCAAGTTAAAAGCGGGTCGGTTCTACACGGCGGCAGAACCATTTTGGGCTTAATATAATAGGGTTTATAAAAGCATGATCTGACTCTGTCTCAGTCTTACCTTGGGCTGGTGGAGAAATGGTTCTTCTTTCACAGTCACGCACAGTGAGACAAGACTATATAGTTCCTATATCCTGGCAGATAGAGAGGTCTGTCGTCTGTATTTTGTAGAGGAAAAGTCACGATGATCATCTCCATGTGATGTTTCAGCCTGGGCAGTGGGCAAGCAGCTATATTATAATATCTAGCCATGTTGTCCATTGTAGTTAAGAACTAGAACTCCATGCTTTCTTTTTAACAGATGATTTCTCAACATATTTTCAATACTGGCGCGTGGATATGACATCACATCCTCTTTCTACTGCAAACATTGTGAAATACCGTCCAGACTATTACCAAATGCAATACCACCATCTAGTGTCCAGAATAGGTAATGTCAGGCCAAAATTATATAAATGACATAACAAATTAAACATAGATTATATTCAGAAATAGACCAGTAGTGCAGAAAATGTATTAATTTAACAATTACATATATAGCCCTAGGTCCCTAGGGGGTCCTCCAAACTTTTATAGTAACATATTCTGTATCCATATTCTGAGAACAAGCTCACAACACTGTTGTGAGCTTGTAGATCAGCTATTTCCGGCAAAGAGCTTTGGTGTAGAGGGGAAAAAGAGCAGACTAAGTACAGAATGAAAGGTCAGCTTTATTAAGTATTGACAGGTTTGAGCAGACCAAGTGCAGAATGAGAGGTCAACTTTAAATATTGACAGAACACAGAAGTGGTTAAATCGTTTGACATGATGAATCCAAAATACACTGATGATTGTGCTGTCAAACAATGTAACTATATGGAATGTTTCACTCCTTTCAGCATTGATGAGGCAGTATGTTCGGTTTACTGATGTTTTATTTCACAACACCGTCAAACTGGTGAACACACAAAACAAACAATAAGGCTATGTACTTGTAATGAGCTTGAGTTACTGAGTACTCTTCCACCTTTTAAAGTACTCCTCACGCCGCCCGGAACCCTACCCAGGTCCTAAGCCCAAGAAGTTACCGGATCTTTTTAAAATGAAACACTGTCACTAACACTACACTACACCTTTAAGTTCACAAACAATTTCTCATTTGTGTAAACCCATTAAGTGTATTAAGTTCACAAACAGTTTCCCATTTGTGTAAACCTATGTAGGTGTACTAAGTTCACAAATAGTTTCCCATTTGTGTAAACCTATGTAAGTTCACAAACAGTTTTAATAACCTTCCTTGTTTGTGTAAACCTACTATTACACATATACATATACATATTTACATATTTACATTACATATACTTATTTAACACTAATATAAATACACTTCTCTGAATGAAAGCTGAGCTATCAATGAGACCCTCTTTAACTGGTGAATATTATTACTTTCTACAGCGACTATTTATTTTAGAGACCAAGATATGCACCTTACTTTAGAAATGTAGACCTTAGGTCTGAATGGAGAATGCAAAACCACAAAGACAGTGTAAAGTGTGAGTCTGAACTTGTAGCTTTCTCCCAGGGACTGTTTTTTGGAGAAAAGCAGCTTGACTTATTTGATACAAAAGAGCCCACTGCGGACAAACTGTCCTTCCGGTTAGGGTTGGGAATTTGTATTTTATTGTCTGCCAAGCATACCCTACTGACACCTGCACGCGCAGTGTCAGTCACTGAGAAGGTGAAAGACTTTTTAAATTAAGAAAATATACTTGTTGATTCTTACCAAAAGTCTAACTCAGCTCCAACAGCCAGAAGTTGCTTTTAGTGCCCTGAGATGCTAACACCTCTTTCCCATGGAAGCGGAACTTCCCCGAAGGGAAGTTAAAAAGTCAAAACCTTAAAAGTTGTAAACTCTAGAAAATGATTTCAGACAGACACCAAGCAAAAGTGAATAAAAAGCTTTAGTGAAGTAAAAACAGTTACAAATTATAAGCTCACCAATACAGAAATTGGTAATGAAAATCAAAAAGAAGTACAGTATGTGTACTTAACTAAACAGAGTCAAACTCTCTCTAAGTACAGGAACAAGTGGTGCAGAAATTGCACTAAGTACAAACAGGTCCATCCCCGACCCCTAACGGGCCGGGGATAGCTGCAACAACTCAACTAAAAAACAACACTGAACAATAGACACGGAGCATTCTCTTTTAAACAGTAGTCCGTTGCAGTCACAGTGACGTGATTTACACACAGAACATATTTTAGCACACACACGTTGTCACGCATCTGTGCACGTACATGCCCTCTCATGCACAGCCTGACGCAATGGAGACGGTCAAGGTGAGGCTAGGGCTCCCCTATTCATTCGAGATTGGGGAGTGTCCGCCCTAGTTTCAGAAGCCTCTGGGAAACACGCTCTCCCCCAGGATGTCATATCTCTTATCTCGGATAAGAGATAACAGCACGGCCCGAACGTTAGGGAGGGACGGGCACCTGTCTCACTCACGCTCAGTCCCAGGTTGGTTTCCCAGACAGAGAGCGTCTTGTAGATGCAGCTGTGTTGGCAGTGTGCCAAGGCATACTTTCGTGCTTGTGAGAATGTCCCATGTTTGTTGCAAACACACATTACATACAGTATATGAGAAAAACAGCAGCTCTTTTGACTAAAAACCTACTTCTCATGTATTATAAAATGATGAGAACTTTTCTACACAAACAACAATGTATATATGCATTTTATACTACTAAACCAAGTATTTCAATATATATTTATGCCCTTTTTCCACACTAACATATAAGGATTATATCAGGACATAACTTTACTTGGCTTCTTCTTCTAGCGGCGAGAAGTGTAGTGTCGTTTCTCCTTTCGCTTCCCACTCTTGCCCTCCTGGGGGGCAGAGGTCACAGGTGGAGTGGGAGCTGGGGCTGGAGCTGGCTGGGGGCAGCCTGGGTTTGGATATAGGGGTTGTATTGCTTGCATCGGATAATATGCAAGTTGTGGCATGCCCACGGGCACCTGGGCAACTGGTGGAGATGGAGGTGGCGGCATGGCTTGGCGGTCAGCCTTGTCAGCAACAGCAGGAGTTGGAGATGGCTGTCTCTCTGATCCCACAGACCCTCTGCGCTTCTCCTGGTGCTGACGGTCCTTGTGGCGGTTGTCATGCTGGTACGGCTTGAAGGGCCTGGGTGCCACTTTCTTGGGGTCCCGGGCCGGAGCCCCAGGGCCCCTAACACCCCCTTTGGCACCCTGGCTCCCCTCTCGTGCTTTCGCCTCAATGGCAGCTGCGACAGCATCAGATGGGTATATGGCAGGATCTCGGTAGGCATCCCGGATTCCTGCTTGTCCATTCTCCCATTTTCCTCGAACTATGCGAGTTCCCAAAATGGCTTCCAGGCAACCAAAGCGATTCTGCCCTGATCCCTGAGTTTCAATGGTGGCCCACACTTGGCCCGCCTGGTAACGCAGAGAACTCACCATCACCCTGTAGATGGTTACACATGCAGGCACGATAGAGCGCCAGTTGTCTCCTATCAGGCGGGAATAGTTCACCAATCTCTTGATGGAGTAGCCTTTCAGTAACACGTAGTCTTCCCAAGTAGGTGTCAGGAACGGCTCTCTGTTGGACAGGTGTCCTCGTCTGATGCCCGCGATCTGCTCCCAAACTTGAGGAACCTTCAGGGCATCGTCGTTGATCTTGTTGCCTTTGATGCCATATAGCTGCATCCTGGGCATCTCGTAGTCTTCATCGTCAGCGAGGTCCCCCAGAAGTGAGGGAAACACCACCTTCCAGACAGCACCCGCAATGGGCACAGAGGACTCCGCTGGTTGATCCACTGGAGCCGGGGTGGAGGCACCACTCCGATCTTCCTCTGGGAGATATCCAGAGATCTGGTTCTCCGGGTGTTTGCTATTATGCAAATCAATAATGTGCTCATCTGGACAGGCTGGGCAGCCGCTGACACAGCCTGGACAGCCTGTATCTCCAGAGTTATTAGCAAGAAGATTGTCATCATCCATGTCGTCCAGGCAAATGGAGATGATCTGCTCTTGTCCTTCGCTGGCCATGTCTAGGTCGTCGTCAGGTTCCAATTCTCCACAAAGAATAGGAAGGTTTGAGAAGTGTCCCATATGATGGTCAGCAGACGTTTGTGACGAGAGCTTGCCTGAGGAGCTCCTTATATACAGAGCCTCAGGCCACAGCTCCTCCCTAGGGAGGGGGTGCCCCTCCCTCCGGGTTCCTCCTCTCTCTTCCCACGGGAAATATATCTCCCGTTGAGAGATAAGAGATAAGAGCTCATTAGTGCCGGCCAGCTGTGTTGAGGTGTCACCCTAGTTCAAGGCCACCTTGTCTAGCTGGATGCATGAACACAGATCAGCTTTGTCAGCAGTGTGCAAAAGCATGTATTTCTCTCTCTATGCAGTACAAATAGTGCATATGGATTAAAAGGACAGGGGGGCCATATTCTTGGGGTCACAGTCAGGACCCCTAACACCCCCTCTGGCATTTGCATTCGGCCAGGGCAATGCCCAACCATGAGCAAGAACATCTGACCACAGCTTCAGCGGCCATAACAGGATAGGCTGCCAGGACGATGCAGTCCATACAGGACGTAGCACCGCGGGCAAACCAATGCTCAACATCCCCTGGGCCCCTCCTTGGGGCCAAAGGTAAAGGCCTCGCCACCAGGGCGAATGAGAGGCTTGCATGAAGCCTTCCCTGGCCAACTTCACCACACCATAGGATACGCCTAACCAGGCGCTGGCACTCTTTCCAACTCCACTGTCCCCAGTTGGAGGGGACCGTCCTGGCGCTACACAGATCAACACTTCATGTCTGGCAACTCCAAGGCAAAGGGCATCTCCTTACGAGAACCAACAGTTACCTGCCCCATGCCTGGCGTAACCTCTCCATTCCTAACTAGGGGTTTACAACCCGAAGCTTCGGCCATTTCTCAGTGCTCACCTGGTCTTGCGAACTTGGTCAATATGTACTATTACCGAGTTCTCCAACCTAAGCTGAGCCGATGTGGGCTCGCCCCGCCGACCGCTCCCGAGGGAGCGTTGTCTGCGGCGGTGGGATTGGCGGAGTCCATGCCCAAATAACTTAGGTTGGTCGCAAAGTCGTTATAATATTATTAGATGTTCTCAACTGCTAGTTTATCTAGTTCCTGATGGAGATACCGATTACTGGCCGTCTGCTGCGCTCACAGACCTCCACTTCACTCTGTTCAAAATCTCCGACGCTCTGGGGAGTTTTGTGAATAAAAACACTTAAGCCTTGATAATATTAACTATCCTTTACTTCCGTAGTAAATAACTATATTCCAAGGGTCTCTCGGCTATTCTTTATGTGGCAGTGGACACGAATTTAATTAATCAATTACTAATCAATAATCAATAATCAATCAATATCCACCCAGGGACGCCATGTAATGAGCTTGAGTTACTGAGTACTCTTCCACCTTTTAAAGTACTCCTCACGCCGCCCGGAACCCTACCCAGGTCCTAAGCCCAAGAAGTTACCGGATCTTTTTAAAATGAAACACTGTCACTAACACTACACTACACCTTTAAGTTCACAAACAATTTCTCATTTGTGTAAACCCATTAAGTGTATTAAGTTCACAAACAGTTTCCCATTTGTGTAAACCTATGTAGGTGTACTAAGTTCACAAATAGTTTCCCATTTGTGTAAACCTATGTAAGTTCACAAACAGTTTTAATAACCTTCCTTGTTTGTGTAAACCTACTATTACACATATACATATACATATTTACATATTTACATTACATATACTTATTTAACACTAATATAAATACACTTCTCTGAATGAAAGCTGAGCTATCAATGAGACCCTCTTTAACTGGTGAATATTATTACTTTCTACAGCGACTATTTATTTTAGAGACCAAGATATGCACCTTACTTTAGAAATGTAGACCTTAGGTCTGAATGGAGAATGCAAAACCACAAAGACAGTGTAAAGTGTGAGTCTGAACTTGTAGCTTTCTCCCAGGGACTGTTTTTTGGAGAAAAGCAGCTTGACTTATTTGATACAAAAGAGCCCACTGCGGACAAACTGTCCTTCCGGTTAGGGTTGGGAATTTGTATTTTATTGTCTGCCAAGCATACCCTACTGACACCTGCACGCGCAGTGTCAGTCACTGAGAAGGTGAAAGACTTTTTAAATTAAGAAAATATACTTGTTGATTCTTACCAAAAGTCTAACTCAGCTCCAACAGCCAGAAGTTGCTTTTAGTGCCCTGAGATGCTAACACCTCTTTCCCATGGAAGCGGAACTTCCCCGAAGGGAAGTTAAAAAGTCAAAACCTTAAAAGTTGTAAACTCTAGAAAATGATTTCAGACAGACACCAAGCAAAAGTGAATAAAAAGCTTTAGTGAAGTAAAAACAGTTACAAATTATAAGCTCACCAATACAGAAATTGGTAATGAAAATCAAAAAGAAGTACAGTATGTGTACTTAACTAAACAGAGTCAAACTCTCTCTAAGTACAGGAACAAGTGGTGCAGAAATTGCACTAAGTACAAACAGGTCCATCCCCGACCCCTAACGGGCCGGGGATAGCTGCAACAACTCAACTAAAAAACAACACTGAACAATAGACACGGAGCATTCTCTTTTAAACAGTAGTCCGTTGCAGTCACAGTGACGTGATTTACACACAGAACATATTTTAGCACACACACGTTGTCACGCATCTGTGCACGTACATGCCCTCTCATGCACAGCCTGACGCAATGGAGACGGTCAAGGTGAGGCTAGGGCTCCCCTATTCATTCGAGATTGGGGAGTGTCCGCCCTAGTTTCAGAAGCCTCTGGGAAACACGCTCTCCCCCAGGATGTCATATCTCTTATCTCGGATAAGAGATAACAGCACGGCCCGAACGTTAGGGAGGGACGGGCACCTGTCTCACTCACGCTCAGTCCCAGGTTGGTTTCCCAGACAGAGAGCGTCTTGTAGATGCAGCTGTGTTGGCAGTGTGCCAAGGCATACTTTCGTGCTTGTGAGAATGTCCCATGTTTGTTGCAAACACACATTACATACAGTATATGAGAAAAACAGCAGCTCTTTTGACTAAAAACCTACTTCTCATGTATTATAAAATGATGAGAACTTTTCTACACAAACAACAATGTATATATGCATTTTATACTACTAAACCAAGTATTTCAATATATATTTATGCCCTTTTTCCACACTAACATATAAGGATTATATCAGGACATAACTTTACTTGGCTTCTTCTTCTAGCGGCGAGAAGTGTAGTGTCGTTTCTCCTTTCGCTTCCCACTCTTGCCCTCCTGGGGGGCAGAGGTCACAGGTGGAGTGGGAGCTGGGGCTGGAGCTGGCTGGGGGCAGCCTGGGTTTGGATATAGGGGTTGTATTGCTTGCATCGGATAATATGCAAGTTGTGGCATGCCCACGGGCACCTGGGCAACTGGTGGAGATGGAGGTGGCGGCATGGCTTGGCGGTCAGCCTTGTCAGCAACAGCAGGAGTTGGAGATGGCTGTCTCTCTGATCCCACAGACCCTCTGCGCTTCTCCTGGTGCTGACGGTCCTTGTGGCGGTTGTCATGCTGGTACGGCTTGAAGGGCCTGGGTGCCACTTTCTTGGGGTCCCGGGCCGGAGCCCCAGGGCCCCTAACACCCCCTTTGGCACCCTGGCTCCCCTCTCGTGCTTTCGCCTCAATGGCAGCTGCGACAGCATCAGATGGGTATATGGCAGGATCTCGGTAGGCATCCCGGATTCCTGCTTGTCCATTCTCCCATTTTCCTCGAACTATGCGAGTTCCCAAAATGGCTTCCAGGCAACCAAAGCGATTCTGCCCTGATCCCTGAGTTTCAATGGTGGCCCACACTTGGCCCGCCTGGTAACGCAGAGAACTCACCATCACCCTGTAGATGGTTACACATGCAGGCACGATAGAGCGCCAGTTGTCTCCTATCAGGCGGGAATAGTTCACCAATCTCTTGATGGAGTAGCCTTTCAGTAACACGTAGTCTTCCCAAGTAGGTGTCAGGAACGGCTCTCTGTTGGACAGGTGTCCTCGTCTGATGCCCGCGATCTGCTCCCAAACTTGAGGAACCTTCAGGGCATCGTCGTTGATCTTGTTGCCTTTGATGCCATATAGCTGCATCCTGGGCATCTCGTAGTCTTCATCGTCAGCGAGGTCCCCCAGAAGTGAGGGAAACACCACCTTCCAGACAGCACCCGCAATGGGCACAGAGGACTCCGCTGGTTGATCCACTGGAGCCGGGGTGGAGGCACCACTCCGATCTTCCTCTGGGAGATATCCAGAGATCTGGTTCTCCGGGTGTTTGCTATTATGCAAATCAATAATGTGCTCATCTGGACAGGCTGGGCAGCCGCTGACACAGCCTGGACAGCCTGTATCTCCAGAGTTATTAGCAAGAAGATTGTCATCATCCATGTCGTCCAGGCAAATGGAGATGATCTGCTCTTGTCCTTCGCTGGCCATGTCTAGGTCGTCGTCAGGTTCCAATTCTCCACAAAGAATAGGAAGGTTTGAGAAGTGTCCCATATGATGGTCAGCAGACGTTTGTGACGAGAGCTTGCCTGAGGAGCTCCTTATATACAGAGCCTCAGGCCACAGCTCCTCCCTAGGGAGGGGGTGCCCCTCCCTCCGGGTTCCTCCTCTCTCTTCCCACGGGAAATATATCTCCCGTTGAGAGATAAGAGATAAGAGCTCATTAGTGCCGGCCAGCTGTGTTGAGGTGTCACCCTAGTTCAAGGCCACCTTGTCTAGCTGGATGCATGAACACAGATCAGCTTTGTCAGCAGTGTGCAAAAGCATGTATTTCTCTCTCTATGCAGTACAAATAGTGCATATGGATTAAAAGGACAGGGGGGCCATATTCTTGGGGTCACAGTCAGGACCCCTAACACCCCCTCTGGCATTTGCATTCGGCCAGGGCAATGCCCAACCATGAGCAAGAACATCTGACCACAGCTTCAGCGGCCATAACAGGATAGGCTGCCAGGACGATGCAGTCCATACAGGACGTAGCACCGCGGGCAAACCAATGCTCAACATCCCCTGGGCCCCTCCTTGGGGCCAAAGGTAAAGGCCTCGCCACCAGGGCGAATGAGAGGCTTGCATGAAGCCTTCCCTGGCCAACTTCACCACACCATAGGATACGCCTAACCAGGCGCTGGCACTCTTTCCAACTCCACTGTCCCCAGTTGGAGGGGACCGTCCTGGCGCTACACAGATCAACACTTCATGTCTGGCAACTCCAAGGCAAAGGGCATCTCCTTACGAGAACCAACAGTTACCTGCCCCATGCCTGGCGTAACCTCTCCATTCCTAACTAGGGGTTTACAACCCGAAGCTTCGGCCATTTCTCAGTGCTCACCTGGTCTTGCGAACTTGGTCAATATGTACTATTACCGAGTTCTCCAACCTAAGCTGAGCCGATGTGGGCTCGCCCCGCCGACCGCTCCCGAGGGAGCGTTGTCTGCGGCGGTGGGATTGGCGGAGTCCATGCCCAAATAACTTAGGTTGGTCGCAAAGTCGTTATAATATTATTAGATGTTCTCAACTGCTAGTTTATCTAGTTCCTGATGGAGATACCGATTACTGGCCGTCTGCTGCGCTCACAGACCTCCACTTCACTCTGTTCAAAATCTCCGACGCTCTGGGGAGTTTTGTGAATAAAAACACTTAAGCCTTGATAATATTAACTATCCTTTACTTCCGTAGTAAATAACTATATTCCAAGGGTCTCTCGGCTATTCTTTATGTGGCAGTGGACACGAATTTAATTAATCAATTACTAATCAATAATCAATAATCAATCAATATCCACCCAGGGACGCCATGTAATGAGCTTGAGTTACTGAGTACTCTTCCACCTTTTAAAGTACTCCTCACGCCGCCCGGAACCCTACCCAGGTCCTAAGCCCAAGAAGTTACCGGATCTTTTTAAAATGAAACACTGTCACTAACACTACACTACACCTTTAAGTTCACAAACAATTTCTCATTTGTGTAAACCCATTAAGTGTATTAAGTTCACAAACAGTTTCCCATTTGTGTAAACCTATGTAGGTGTACTAAGTTCACAAATAGTTTCCCATTTGTGTAAACCTATGTAAGTTCACAAACAGTTTTAATAACCTTCCTTGTTTGTGTAAACCTACTATTACACATATACATATACATATTTACATATTTACATTACATATACTTATTTAACACTAATATAAATACACTTCTCTGAATGAAAGCTGAGCTATCAATGAGACCCTCTTTAACTGGTGAATATTATTACTTTCTACAGCGACTATTTATTTTAGAGACCAAGATATGCACCTTACTTTAGAAATGTAGACCTTAGGTCTGAATGGAGAATGCAAAACCACAAAGACAGTGTAAAGTGTGAGTCTGAACTTGTAGCTTTCTCCCAGGGACTGTTTTTTGGAGAAAAGCAGCTTGACTTATTTGATACAAAAGAGCCCACTGCGGACAAACTGTCCTTCCGGTTAGGGTTGGGAATTTGTATTTTATTGTCTGCCAAGCATACCCTACTGACACCTGCACGCGCAGTGTCAGTCACTGAGAAGGTGAAAGACTTTTTAAATTAAGAAAATATACTTGTTGATTCTTACCAAAAGTCTAACTCAGCTCCAACAGCCAGAAGTTGCTTTTAGTGCCCTGAGATGCTAACACCTCTTTCCCATGGAAGCGGAACTTCCCCGAAGGGAAGTTAAAAAGTCAAAACCTTAAAAGTTGTAAACTCTAGAAAATGATTTCAGACAGACACCAAGCAAAAGTGAATAAAAAGCTTTAGTGAAGTAAAAACAGTTACAAATTATAAGCTCACCAATACAGAAATTGGTAATGAAAATCAAAAAGAAGTACAGTATGTGTACTTAACTAAACAGAGTCAAACTCTCTCTAAGTACAGGAACAAGTGGTGCAGAAATTGCACTAAGTACAAACAGGTCCATCCCCGACCCCTAACGGGCCGGGGATAGCTGCAACAACTCAACTAAAAAACAACACTGAACAATAGACACGGAGCATTCTCTTTTAAACAGTAGTCCGTTGCAGTCACAGTGACGTGATTTACACACAGAACATATTTTAGCACACACACGTTGTCACGCATCTGTGCACGTACATGCCCTCTCATGCACAGCCTGACGCAATGGAGACGGTCAAGGTGAGGCTAGGGCTCCCCTATTCATTCGAGATTGGGGAGTGTCCGCCCTAGTTTCAGAAGCCTCTGGGAAACACGCTCTCCCCCAGGATGTCATATCTCTTATCTCGGATAAGAGATAACAGCACGGCCCGAACGTTAGGGAGGGACGGGCACCTGTCTCACTCACGCTCAGTCCCAGGTTGGTTTCCCAGACAGAGAGCGTCTTGTAGATGCAGCTGTGTTGGCAGTGTGCCAAGGCATACTTTCGTGCTTGTGAGAATGTCCCATGTTTGTTGCAAACACACATTACATACAGTATATGAGAAAAACAGCAGCTCTTTTGACTAAAAACCTACTTCTCATGTATTATAAAATGATGAGAACTTTTCTACACAAACAACAATGTATATATGCATTTTATACTACTAAACCAAGTATTTCAATATATATTTATGCCCTTTTTCCACACTAACATATAAGGATTATATCAGGACATAACTTTACTTGGCTTCTTCTTCTAGCGGCGAGAAGTGTAGTGTCGTTTCTCCTTTCGCTTCCCACTCTTGCCCTCCTGGGGGGCAGAGGTCACAGGTGGAGTGGGAGCTGGGGCTGGAGCTGGCTGGGGGCAGCCTGGGTTTGGATATAGGGGTTGTATTGCTTGCATCGGATAATATGCAAGTTGTGGCATGCCCACGGGCACCTGGGCAACTGGTGGAGATGGAGGTGGCGGCATGGCTTGGCGGTCAGCCTTGTCAGCAACAGCAGGAGTTGGAGATGGCTGTCTCTCTGATCCCACAGACCCTCTGCGCTTCTCCTGGTGCTGACGGTCCTTGTGGCGGTTGTCATGCTGGTACGGCTTGAAGGGCCTGGGTGCCACTTTCTTGGGGTCCCGGGCCGGAGCCCCAGGGCCCCTAACAGTACTCAAACACCAAAATAACCATAAACGTAACAAAAAGGGGAATACATTAAATCATTATGTACCTCTCTGGCTGCATGTAGCATGAAAGGAATGAAGGGGGGGGGGGGGCAGGGAATCCAAGTCCCAAAACAACTAGACAACTGAAACAATAAACACAAAACGCATCAGTGAAACTCATAACAAAAAGAAACAAACAACTTAAATATTGACAACCAAAGTATAAACGTGACATTAAAGCAACACAAACCTTGTCAACTGCTAGACAGACACCAAAGCAATTTGTGCCTCCTCTCACTGAGGCACGATAGACTGTGGAAGCTAACAGTGCCTGAACTGGCGTCTTCCATATAAGGCCGTGGCCGGAAGTGACGTGACCACAATGTCCGGTAGGTAAAAAATAAAATACAAAATAGAAATAACAAAATAACAAAAAGTAGCCGCAGCCACAGAATGTATGAACAGGTTGTGGGGGTCCCTGCTTCATCTCTCTCTCTCTCTCTCTCTCAATTAAGGGGTCCTTGACCTGGGAAAACATTGAAAACCCTGCTCTAATAGCCAAAATACACTGATGATTGTGCTGTCATACAATTAAACAATATGGAATCTATGAAAATGTTAAGGGGGGGTCCCTGCTTCATCTCTCTCTCTCAATTAAGGGGTCTTTGGCCTGAGAAAACGAAACCCTGCTCTATAAGCCAAAATACACTGATGATTGTGCTGTCATACAATGAAACAATATGGAATCTATGAAAAGGTTAAGGGGGGGGGGGGGGGGGGGTCTCTGCTTCATCTCTCTCACTTAAGGGGTCTTTGGCCTGAGAAAACATTGAAAACCCTGCTCGAATAGGCTGACAAGACAACCCATTGCTCAGACATCTGCAAGTTAGTCACTACTCATACCAGAGATAAAAAATACAGACGGCTTCATAATAAAATAAAAAATAAAATAAAAAATAAATAAAAAGGCATAACAGACAAGGGGAGCTGACAGAACACACTGTTAAAGGTTAACTCTTCTTGCCTTCACCAATGCAAAGTCATTAATGACATCATCATACGAAATATGACTAGCAATTTGGTGGTTGATGGAGATGACAGCAAGGCCACTGAGGCGTTCTTGTAACATTGTTGACCTCAGATACGTTTTGATCAGCTTTAGCTTAGAAAAGCTCCTTTCTGCTGTAGCGACTGTCACAGGAAGCGTAAGACAGACTCTGAGCGCTGTCCACAGATTTGGCCGCATTTCTGAGAGATCCTTTTCATGAATGAATTCCAGCAGCTCGAGCACAGTCATCGTCTTCGACGGCAAGTCAGGCAAGTTCTTCAAATCGAGTGCGAGCTCTCTCCCATCGAGGTCAGAGTGGTTTCCATAGTGCAGTGTATCACTTAGGGCCTCACACTGCTCTGTCAGCTGGTCATTGGATAGACTTTGGAAGGTTGACAGCACTTTAAAATTCTCTCCCACATTTTCTAATGTGCCAAATCTTTCCCGAAGGGAAGCGCATGCTGCATCAACAACAACATTAAAAAATGTTACCTCTAGCTTCTTCAGGGCATCGTTCAACGATTCATCAGCTGATTCGTATGAAAATAACCGTTTTGTAGACCTCAACCTTTTTTGTTTTAGAACAGCCTCTACATTCATGCTCTCGCAAAGCTCCATGGCTGCTATCTGTGCACTCACAAAGCCTGTTGCCCTGAGGTCACGGAGGTGTCTCTCTGTCTTTCTCAGAAGACTAATTGCCTCAGTTACCTGCATCTTCGGTGACTGCATATCCTTGCTCACACGTTTGATATTGCACAAGATGTCATACCACACCACTGTGCAGATGCTGAATCGGTATGATCCCACCTCCTCTGATAAAGACTGCGCCTCAATCCTTATCACTGGATCTTTGGTCTGATCTCTCACTTCAATCAATGCCTCTCTCACCTCTGCTGCGTGATACCTCAATGGCTCGACACTGTTCACTTTACTCTCCCACCTTGTGTCTGACCACATCTTCAAGGTGATAGTCACATGTTTTTTGAGTATGGCCCATCGCTGAGTAGAGGCTGAGAAGAGGGTGTACAGTTTCTGCAGGTACCCGAAGTAAGTTGTGGCATCAAGGGAATCCTTAGCTGAATCTGCGACCATCAGGTTCAAAGTGTGTGCTGCGCATGGCACATACAGAGCAAGAGGGTTGATTTCAAGGAGTCTGGCTTGCACACCTTTATTTTTGCCTCTCATGTTGGCACCGTTGTCGTAAGATTGTCCCCTACAATCTTCGAAAGGAATGCTGAGCTCCTGTAATCTCTTGAGTATCATGGATGCCAAGTGTTTGCCGGTGGACTCCTCTGCTCCCCAAAAACCTAAAAAATGTTCTACTATGTGGGGCTCCCCCTCTAGTGACACTATCCTGATCACAACAGAGAGCTGTTCACAGTGACTGACGTCTGGCGTGCAGTCCAGAATGATAGAGAAGAACTTCGCCTGCTTTATCTCAACCACTATTTTGGCTAGACATCTGTTGCTCAACATTTCAATTAGCTCATTTTGTATGGTTTTTCCAAGGTAGCTAGGGAGGTGTGCACGCTGCCGTTCAACACGGACAAGGTGCTCCTTCATGATGAGATCAAACTTAGCCATAAGTTCAACTTCTTTGAGGAAATTTCCATTTGATGGAGAGTAGAGTTCTTCTGTGTGCCCCCTAAAGGCAAGATTTCTTAGTGCTAGAGACTGCACAATAGCTATAAGGCGTGTCAGCACCTCTCTCCATCTTTTTCTCTCAGCCTCCATCAATGACATCTCCTTCTTGTCAATCGTCTCCCCTTTCTTCATCCTCACTGCCAGCTCCTTCCATGCACCCATGCAGTTTTGATGATCTGGACTTCTCTCGTGTGTAGTCAGCCTACCTGATTTACCAGTTGCATGCCTCCAGTCTCCCATCCCTGACTGTGTAAAACTGTTGTCCTTCTGAGAGAACAGTTTGCAGCAAAAACAGAAGAGCCTGTCTTTGCTCTCTGAGTAGACCAGCCAACTCCTAAGTACCTTTCCACCGCTCACCAAGGTTCTCTGGAAATATTGGTGGTGACAACATCTTGATTTTGCATTTCTAGGGAAAACAAAAGTGTCTTTGACCCGACTTGGTCCTTTGCTGACAATCGAGGTCCGAATTCTGTCCGTCAGTGAAGGCCAGTTAGCAGGATCGGTCAGGTCTTGAACCTCAGCTGCAGGGTTAGGTGGTGGTGGGGATGCTGCTACAAGTGGAGGGAGAGGGAAAGAACATGTGTATTGGTTTTATTCACAGCATTTACAGTGGTGGAACATCACACACACACACAGCAGTAATAACATCATCATTGTTCCCTACAATATTAAAATGTAAAAATGTATTCATTGACATTTTGTTTATGTTTAAAGCACTAGGAACTCCAAGTGTACACACGCGCACGCACACACACACACACACACACACACACACACACACACCTGAATCCTGCTGGGGAGATGGTTCGTCATCCTCAGCGTCACTCTGGTCAGACTTGTCACTCTGGTCAGACTTGTAAGAGTCAGACAGTGCCTCTGAAATTGCAAAAGAAATATACAGTATATTAGTCTTCAGGTGAGGAGTCACTCAACCTCCTTGAGCTAATTGAGTATCTGAGACGAATAACGGTCCATATTTTAACATTTTGAAATATAGACATAATATTTTGAACGTGGAAAAACAGTACATCTCCAACAATTTGTGGAACAACAGTATAAATCCCTACAAGCAATATTCAGCAGACAAGGGACAAGATAACATTAAACCAGACTGATTAAACAGACATATTAAAACAGAATTGAACAAAATGAGGGGCATTTGCAATGTTGAGCAACAGATGTCATTGATGGAGGCTGAGAGAAAAAGATGGAGAGAGGGGGCATTTAGGGGGCACACAGAAGAACTCTACTCTCCATCAAATGGAAATTTCCTCAAAGAAGTTGAACTTATGGCTAAGTTTGATCTCATCATGAAGGAGCACCTTGTCCGTGTTGAACGGCAGCGTGCACACCTCCCTAGCTACCTTGGAAAAACCATACAAAATGAGCTAATTGAAATGTTGAGCAACAGATGTCTAGCCAAAATAGTGGTTGAGATAAAGCAGGCGAAGTTCTTCTCTATCATTCTGGACTGCACGCCAGACGTCAGTCACTGTGAACAGCTCTCTGATGTGATCAGGATAGTGTCACGAGGGGGAGCCCCACATAGTAGAACATTGCATTAACAATTTAACAGATTAAAAATGACTTGTTTGTGGTCATTATCTGCCCTTTCCCCATCTATCTCTTGTTTATGTCACAGTACAGAGGGATGCATCACATGTTTAATGTGCACACAAACACACCTGGAAAATCCTGCTGTTGAGATGACTCTTCGATCTCAGCTTCGCCCTGGTCACAGTCAGACATTGCACCTGAATTTGCATTAAAAAATACAGTATGAGTTATAAATGTATAAGCATAAAAAAACAACAGACGCTATATAGCACACATGATAAATCATTAGGCTTCACAGCCTTGAGTAGACAGTGTGAAACAGGGAGTAAGTGCCCATGTATCTCTTGGTTATGTCACAGTACAGAGGGATGCATCACATGTTTAATGTGCACACAAACACACCTGGAGAATCCTGCTGGGAAGATGACTCTTCAATCTCAGCTTCGGCCTGGTCACAGTCAGGCAGAGTCCCTGAATTTGGGGGCGGAGGCGCTGCCAGCCTCTATCACTCACTACCACCACCAGGGGGTGTTGTTGTATTCGCTCTGTAACGGTTTAACTAGGCAAGGAGTGTTTTTTTTTTCTTTTTCTTCTTCATACTTGTCGGCTCGGTGCCGCCCCACCAAAGTGGCGCCCTGTGCGAGTGCACCGCTGGCCCCCCCTGGCGGCCGCCTCTGACCTCTACGGTTGTTATGCGAGTTTGACACATTCTAATCTTCTATTCTAATCTTCTAAAGAGGTGGTGCCATAGTTTTGTACATTTTCTGTTGTGTATGTGTCTATGGAGTTTATACTATAATAGACGACCAAGTGGAGTTATAATGTGCAAATATGTCTTCTCTGTGTATTTTTGGTTTCTTCCTGGAAGCTGAAAGCCTCTGAGTCAAAAGGCCTGATTGAAATACACTGATATAATGACATCATAGTATCATCCCCTCCCCTTTTCCCAACACTGTGGGTGTGGCTAACTTCAGCTGCGTCACCACCCACCATGACAACCAGGCTTACTTAATGAACTGCTGGGTGGGCACCCCATCTTTATCAATGTTGATATGGCCATAAAGCATTGATTGAGGCCACCTTTACTCGACAACGGTCTGTAAAGAAAACGGCAAAAATGTTGTTGCGTTCTCACATTTAATCCAAACGGACATGCAACTAAACTCAGCACAAAAAAAAAGGAAACTTAACGTCCATTATATTTCCCCTTTAATAATACCAAATTGTATTGTGGATTACATCATTTTCATCGTTGATTTGTCACCTTTAGAACAAGGTACATCTTGTAAGCATCGGGCATTCGTGGAATGAGCACCACAGCCAAACGTGTGGGTAGCGCCGACCCATAATTTGCCAACATTCGGTCCATTATATCCTCCTTTTAATTATGCCAAATTGTATTTAGTTTGATATAATTGTTATCGTTGATTTGTAATATTTACAATGAGGTACAGTTTGTAAGGATCTGGCATTCATGGAATGAGCAACACAGCCAAACGTGTGGGTAGCACCTCTCTAAAAATGGTCAAAATGGCCTGTCAGGCCTGCAATACTGTTCTTTTGGTGTTCACCTTTGTTGCTTGGTGCATTGAATGATTGCACTCTCCCACAGTAATAAGAAAAAACAAAACAAAAAAAAAACACATATTGGCCATTTTTACACTTTGTTAATGTTAAGCTCATTGTCAGGGAAGCCCAATAAGAGAGTAAATGCCAGCAGAACAGTATTGCAAGCCATTTTGGCAAAATGTTGGTCAGCGCTACCCACACGTTTGGCTGTGTAGCTCATGCCTCGAATGCCTGATGCTTACAAGCTGTACCTCGTTGTAAAGGTGACGAATCAACGATGAAAATGACATGAGACAAAATACAAATTGGTATTATTAAAGGGGAGATATAATGGACCGAAGTCAAGTTTACTTTCTTTTTGTGCTGAGTTTATATTCAAACCATGCAGTGTGCATGTCATGTCGCTAGGTGGCAGTGATGCACAGATAGACGATTCAACTTCCTTGGCTCCGTGGCTGCACTTAGCCCTATTGTATTCACGGCCCGCCCACTCAGCAAATTTCTCAGCAAATTCCTGGTGCTGACGTCAGTTTAGAAGGGGAAACTATAACAGAAATAGCTGGACTTAAAGCCAACAAATCATTATTTCGAACGGTAGAGTAAATTATAATGCTTTGTGCCTTTTACTATCTTATTATACTTATTTTATACTTATTTTATACTTTAAACTTCGGAAATTGCATTACATTTGCAATTTCTGTGATAACTCTATGGGCTTTTAGCAGGGTTTTACCCTTCAAAACGTGACTTCAGCACCAGGGGGATGCTGAGTGGGCGGGCCGTGAATAGGGCTACTTCAGCCATGACATCACACATTTTGTTGGTTTCTCTGTTTCTGCCGTTGAGACGGTGATGCAAGGGGGCTCATTGACAACTTTTTCACCAGATCCTTTTAGAACACTGTTCTATTGTGAAAATAGCCCATCTACACGCCTTGTTGTGAGGCGTTGTGAGCATGTAGATCAGCTATTTTCACAATTTCTGCCACTAATATTTGACGATTTGGCCAATGTTTAATTTGTCATTTTAGAAGTAATAAAGATTCTTTAAATTGTCACTTGAGAAATGAGCAGATACGCTCTATACACTTAAACCTAATGGTGCTTTCTTTACTGTTGAGTGAGAAAACACTCAACATAAAAAATTATGTCCATTTCATTCATTTTCTTCTCTCTCGCCCGTATTTTGTGTGTGCTGATGAAGCGATCTTTGCGGCTCTGTGAGCGTTGTGTTATTTTCGCATAGCCTACTCTAAGACCAAGACGGCTGATTTAACGTTCCACTCGTCACCAACATGTAACATTAGGAGTTTGTGTTTTTTCCTCTCTTTAAAACGGGATTCAATTCGACGCGTGACAGCGTCTCTTTTGCAAAATCCAATCAGAGCATTTTTCACCGTTTGTTTCCTGAATCCTGATGAACAAGCGTGTGTGTCTGTCGGCACACTGTAGCCCCCATAGTTAGTTAGCACAGCCATGAAGCAGCCCACAACATAGTTAGTTAGCACAGCCATGAAGCAGCCCACAACATAGTTAGTTAGCACAGCCATGAAGCAGCCCACAACATAGTTAGTTAGCACAGCCATGAAGCAGCCCACAACATAGTTAGTTAGCACAGCCATGAAGCAGCCCACAACATAGTTAGTTAGCACAGCCATGAAGCAGCCCACAACATAGTTAGTTAGCACAGCCATGAAGCAGCCCACAACATAGTTAGTTAGCACAGCCATGAAGCAGCCCACAACATAGTTAGTTAGCACAGCCATGAAGCAGCCCACAACATAGTTAGTTAGCACAGCCATGAAGCAGCCCACAATATAGTTAGTTAGCACAGCCATGAAACAGCCCACAACAGCCCCGCCAGGCGGGCTCAGCCCTATTGGCACGACAGGTTGTGTGTTGGTCTGGCGAGTGGGAGCCCCAGGTTCAATCCCTGCTTCCGCGCATCACTACACATGTATGCATTGATCTAGATGTTACACACACACATTGGTGTCCTGGACTTACTACACAGAAATGTGTGCATGGGTCATGTTACACATGGGCACACACATATCACGCTCATTAGTAACGAGTAACGAGGTGTTTTTTGGTGGAGTAATGCGTTATAATATTAGTGTTTTGGCAGAGTAATACATTACACTACTCGTTACTGGGTAAAGTAATAATATGGCAGTAATACATTACTATTAATTTGTCACTGCCCAACACTGTAGATAAGTGAATGTTATGTGTGTGAGCCTAGAACCAAGCCATTCAGGATCCTGTTGTTCATGACCATAAAACCTTTGATTATGTGAAAAGGAAAAATAGAAAACCACAAAACAAAGGTTATTTATTAAATATTTTATATCATATTATTAAATACTCTCAAATTGTATGGCCATGATTAACACATATTATTAATGTGTCTATTCTCTTCATACAGGAGACATGTACAGTCACAGAGTTCATGGTAGGTGAAACACTGTTTCTTAAGATGAAGCAACTATTACGAGGTGGAGGCCAGTAGCGGCAGCAGGATTGTAATTTTGGATGAGCCATTGATTGATTGATTGATTGATTGATTTATTGAAGACTTTATTGTCAGTTTGCATAGGAAAAGGTACAGTTTCATGACGGTACAGTTCACTGGTACAAGGTCTGCTAAAAGGAGATCCTAGAAAAGACTAAGCTTATTTCCACAGGAAACCATTAAAGTATCTCATATAACATTGCATGACAGACGAATAGAACACAGTACTATGCAGTAGATATAGTCAGTAAAGTAAATAAAATGAAAGAACAAAAAAACTGTAAGTCTAATACAAACAGTAAAAGCCATGTTAAAGTAATGGAGAAAAGAATCAAGGATGTGGTTATGACCGAATCCTTCTGATTTCATATACGTTGTGTATTTAATGGAAAAACAACTAAACACTACACAAAATAAAAAATAAATAAAAATAAAAACAATACTGGGGCATGGTGACGCAGTCAGAAGTGCTGTCACTTCACAGCTAGGTCGCAGGTTTGATTCCCGCTGTGCACGTGTTCTCTCCTCTGTGTGTGTGTGTGTGTGTGTGTGTGTGTGTGTGTGTGTGTGTGTGTGTGTGTGTGTGTGTGTGTGTGTGTGTGTGTGTGTAGTAGTTTATTTTTGGTCATTTGAATAGTACAACGCATTTTCATTAATTTCATTAATTCCATTTACATAAACAGACCCAAAAAAGGCCTATGCTGAAGCTAAAAGCTTTTTGTGCCTACCCTTTGTGCCAGTTGCTTTACACTATAAGAAAATGTGTGTGTGTGTGTGTGTGTGTGTGTGTGTGTGTGTGTGTGTGTGTGTGTGCGTGCGTGCGTGCGTGCGTGCGTGCGTGCGTGCGTGCGTGCGTGCGTGCGTGCGTGCGTGCGTGTGTGTGTGTGTTTGGCCCAACTGTGAGAAGTTGTTGGTTGCATCACCGCATGTCTTCTTAACCCTGACACCGAGCACTGTGACTATAACTGTAAACATATTGTTTTACTGTGACTATAACTGTAAACATATTGTTTTACTGTGACTATAACTGTAAACATATTGTTTTACTGTGACTATAACTGTAAACATATTGTTTTAAAAAGTAACGTGTTCACACCAACTATATAAAATGAATATACCATGGTGAATGATATTGTTACTCTAAAACCCCCCAAAAAGTGATGAATGTTAAAATTCTCCAAAGTATCAGATCTACAAGCTCACGACGTGTTGCATCACAATGAGCTTTTAGATCTGGTTTATAATAGTTTCTGTATGACAAAACATAATAGGTTTTAAGAGTTTAATTGCAAATATGTTGAAATTAACACTGGATTCATGTCACTAATTATTTTATTCACTCCAACAGGTGACTTTCAACTCACCACTAATTCTATAAGCAGGGTTTGGGTTAACCCACGTGAAAATGCCACCCTCCCCTGTCAGCTCTCTCCTGAGACCAGCGCTGTTTCCATGACGATCAGCTGGTTTAAGGAGACAGAGTGCATTTACCTGTATAAGAATGGTCAGGTGATAGAGGGGAGGGGCTACGAGGGCAGGCTGATCCTGAACACCCAGCAGCTGCACGGAGGCAACGTGTCTCTGACACTGAGAGGTTACAACAATCAGACAGATTATGGATATTACGTCTGTCAGGTCAAACATGGAGAACAGGAGGTGGAGGCTGCTGTGGGATTAACTGACTGTAAGTGATGTACTTTCACACTGCATTATTATTAACCTTGGTATTGAAAGATTTTCTATTTTTACCTTTACATTTTGCCAACATTTTGGCCAAAATATGTTGAAAGTTTGTGTCTGTGAGCTGAAAGGTTTAGGAACCACCAGCCTACAATGATCTGTGTGTGTGTGTGTGTGTGTGTGTGTGTGTGTGTGTGTGTGTGTGTGTGTGTGTGTGTGTGTGTGTGTGTGTGTGTGTGTGTGTGCGTGCGTGCGTGCGTGCGCGCGTGCGTGCGTGCGTGCGTGCGTGCGTCTGTGCGTGCGTGCGTGCGTGCGCGTGTGTGTGTGTGTTGGTGCGGGGGGGGGGGGGGGGGTGCAGGTAAAACTACTGTAGCATGTTTAGGATTTGCTGACCACTCAGTCTCACATTCAGTTTTTAGAACACTGCTGTTGGTGAGGATATTTTAAAATGTACCATCAGAGCGAGAGTGCAAGTACTACCCACTAAATACAATCTGTCTACCTGGTACCCTCACACTCACATCTAGATTCACAGCACCATCTAGAATCCACTGCACACATAATAAATGGATGCCATGCATACAAACACCTGTACATAGCTCGCCACGACCACATCGTAGACATTGTGTCTGACGCAGTCCATAACATCATGCCTGCTAGTGCAGTTCTGTATAAGCATAGAAGAGTGTTACCGGAGTGGTTTGGGTCTGCCTGAGATGTCTTTGCTCTTATCCCTAACACACCTGATGTTGTCTTTGTTGACACCAGCCACAAGGAGGTGCTGATGCTAGAGGTAGGCTGTGTCTTTGACCTGTACATGGACCAAGCATTCCAGGATAATTATGTGAAATACCAACCACTACTTGAGACCATCACCAGCCTATAGGATACACCAGGGTTCCCCAATTAGTTTTCCCCAAGGGCCAGATTATGTCTAGGGTACCAAGCTGAGGACCACAACATTGAATTATGTCTAGGGTACCAAGCTGAGGACCACAACATTGAATTATGTCTAGGGTACCAAGCCGAGGGCCACAACATTGAATTATGTCTAGGGTACCAAGCCGAGGACCACAACATTGAATTATGTCTAGGGTACCAAGCCGAGGTCCACAACATTGAATCATGTCTAGGGTACCAAGCCGAGGACCACAACATTGAATTATGTCTAGGGTACCAAGCCGAGGGCCACAACATTGAATCATGTCTAGGGTACCAAGCCGAGGGCCACAACATTGAATCATGTCTAGGGTACCAAGCCGAGGTCCACAACATTGAATCATGTCTAGGGTACCAAGCCGAGGGCCACAACATTGAATCATGTCTAGGGTACCAAGCCGAGGGCCACAACATTGAATTACGTCTAGGGTACCAAGCCGAGGGCCACAACATTGAATTACGTCTAGGGTACCAAGCCGAGGGCCACAACATTGCAGGGGGCGACGGTGGCGTTCCTGCTACTCCAGTTCAGATATCGTCGTTGTCGGGTGAAAATCGTGTATGTCCAAAACCGTTCGTTTTGAATTTATACATTTTAAAAATATTTAAACTAGTGAAAACAGCCGATCTACAAGCACACAACGCCTCGCGGTGCGAGGCGTTGTGTGCTTGTAGATCTGCTGTGCGACGGCCTTGTATGATTTGCGAAAGAACGTACAAATTTGGAGATCAGGATTTCCAGCCGACAACGACGATATACTAGTGTTGTTGCTGCTCTTATACCACCATTATTACTGGGGTTGGTGGGGGCCAGACAGTAGACCCCCACGGGCGTGCATGCGTGCATGTTTTCATATTTACATCGAGTTCTCACTTTTTTCTCCTTTCCCCACATTATGTCCAAAATATGGACACCAGGTTTAAAGTCTGTCTTTTTATAAATATTAGTTTTTTTTATAAATAATGAACCAAGGAAAAGTATTAACATGTGTTAGCTTGTGATTAAATCATAATTACATTGGATCAATTGGAACACAGGTTATTATTATTGTTATTATTATTATTACCCTTATTAGTATTTATAAAGTTTTGAAGGTTTCCCTCAGACAGCAACAATGTAACAACTGTCTGATTGCGACCGTTAGGTCGCAGTTTAGTTGCGACCGTTAGGTCGCAGTTTAGTATCAAAACCTCCACCGGCCGTCCGTCCGTCGGTCGGTCACACGTCACACGTCACACCTTTGTTTGTGTACGGTGTGATGTCATACTGATGTCAGCAGTGTGATGTCATACTGATGTCAGCAGCTATGTCTCTATATATGGAGTTATATGTTGTTCGTGTCCAAATATGGGGCTTGTTACATGAAACGTTTCACTAGTTTTGGTCCTTTGACAGCTGATTACTGTTGTGGGTCTTGAGCTGAAAAGTTTGGGAACCACTGGCCTACAATGATCTGTTGTGTGTGTGTGTGTGTGTGTGTGTGTGTGTGTGTGTGTGTGTGTGTGTGTGTGTGTGTGCGTGCGTGTGCGTGTGCGTGTGCGTGCACAGTGTGTGAGCAGCTTTAGATGTGGTGTGACATACTGTATGTGATCAAAAGTCCTTTCTCTCCATCCACTACCATTTAAATAAGGTGTTTTTCAGTTGCTTCGTATTGATATTCTGTGTATTCAATTCTTATTTTAAACTTGGTGTGAGTAAAAAGGAACGTCTCAGGTGCAGTATAGTGACTGGACAGATCATGTTTTTTTCTCCAGAAATGATGTTTCATCAAATTAAACATAAACAACCATATATGGTGGAACCAGGGCGGGACAAGGCAGAAAGAGCCTGCTGGTTGGTCAGTCAGGGACCAACCACAAAGGCTCATAATTTCATAAACAAAACGTAAAAAAGAAAAGACTTTAAAACATAGTGAAAATAGTTCAAATCGTGTTGCATCATGATGCGTTGAGATCTTGTAGATCAGCTATTTTCACTAGTTTGGGTCCTGGGGAGACATCTGATTACTGGGTCTGGAGTTAAAACGTTTGGGCCTTTCTGCTAAATACCACCGATTCCTATGAAGGTTATATGAGGATAACAAATCATCCCTTTTACTGATGTCTTAGTCTGCAGTTTTAATACAATATGAGGTCCTTGAGGGGGTTCCAAGGGGTCCCCAGCTGAATGATTGATAGTTAGGAACCAAATGGTTACCAGTCCTTACCCATACCGGTCTTTTTGTTTGTTCTGAATTAATTTAAAAGTTATCTAAAATGTCACCAGCGAAAATCTCAATTATTCATGAATAAAAATATAAATAAATCAAGAAAAAAATCACTAATAATAACAATAGGACACATTAATTTGAATTCTGCAATATCATGCCACTATATGACGAAATTGTAATTGATGAGTCATATTTCTGTATGTGAAGTATCAGTTTTCTAATCATGAATGTGTTTTGTCTTTTCATGAATTATGAACATGAATGGAACATGACTAGGGCGTGAGTATCAAATCTATTCTACTCCATGTCCTACAATGTGTTTTCAGATTTACATCAAGTTGTCAAAATAGCAGAACACAAACTGAATTGATCTTAATGTCTTCACAGTGAATTATGATCGTATATCTGATGTTGTTTGATGTTTCAAGTCTAATGGTTTATTAAAAGCATTGTTTGTGTAATTTGCATACATAACGCCAAATGTTACCTTTCTGCTAAATCCCAACCATTAATATCAAGGTTTCCCTCTGACAGCAACAATGTAATAACTTTATGATAGATTGATCTTTCTGTTTTGATTTGATGTATTTTGATCAAAACATTAAGATCAGAGTTTGATTTGATCCAGGTGACACCTGACTGATGATGACTTCTGTCATCCAATCATATCAGGATGCATTAAGTGACATGTATGAATGCAAATAGATTAATTTTAGAATTAAACTGTATTTCAACCTGGGGCCCAGGGTCCTTGAGGGGGTTCCAGGGGGACCTTAAGGGGGTTCCAGGGGGTCCTTGAGGGGGTTCCAGGGGGTCCTTGAGGGGGTTCCAGGGGGTCCTTGAGGGAGTTCCAGGGGGTCCTTGAGGGGGTTCCAGGGGGTCCTTGAGGTGGTTCTAGGGGGTCCTTGAGGGGGTTCCAGGGGGTCTTTAAGGGGGTTCCAGGGGGTCCTTGAGGGGGTTCTAGGGGGTCCTTGAGGGAGTTCCAGGGGGTCCTTAAGGGGGTTCCAGGGGGTCCTTGAGGGAGTTCCAGGGGGTCCTTAAGGGGGTTCCAGGGGGTCCTTGAGGGAGTTCCAGGGGGTCCTTAAGGGGGTTCCAGGGGGTCCTTGAGGGGGTTCCAGGGGGTCCTTGAGGGAGTTCCAGGGGGTCCTTGAGGGGGTTCTAGGGGGACCGCAGCAAAATAATTGAGTTAGGAATCTAATGGCAGCTTACCGGTCTCTAACTCTAATACAAATGGAACCAAATGGACCCAATTGGTTCCATTTGTACATCGATTCCTGAGTATCATGGAGGTGAAAGGCTTGTGTTCTATCCACAACTTTCCAACATCCCATCATGCATTGCGCAGAAGGCGAGCTGCATTTCCGGCGTTGCAGCCGAGTGTGATCTACAAGCTCACAACGGTTGCATCTGCGACGCGACGTGAGCTTGTATGTCTGCTGTTAACTGGAAGTGTCCCGCAGATAATGATACAGTAAAGTCTTGCGGAAACAGGTGGATACCAAATATCTTCTCCAACAATAGCAGATCTACAAGCTTACAGCGCACGACCACATGTTGTCAGCTTGTAGATCTGGTAATCTTGCTGAATGTTTGCCTAATGTGTTCACGTTACCTCCAAGACTAGGGTTATGATAGGATTCATACTGTAGTTACTCCATTAATTAAATACGTAAAAAATAAAAAAAATAAAATGAAAAAGTCTTATTTGGGATGTTCCTTTTAGGCAGGGTGTTTAACTGTACTCGTACTTCAATTTCAATTGTATTGACTATACTTGTACTGTTTTCTAATTGTATCAGTTTTCTAATCATGAATGTGTTTTGTCTTTTCATGAATTATGAACATGAATGGAACATGACTAGACCGTGAGTATCAAATCTATTCTATTCCATGTCCTACAATGTGTTTTCAGATTTACATCAAGTTGTCAAAATAGCAGAACACAAACTGAATTGATCTTAATGTCTTCACAGTGAATTGTGATCGTATATCTGATGTTGTTTGATGTTTCAAGTTTAATGGTTTATTAAGAGCGTTGTTTGTGTAATTTGCATACATAATGTCAAATGTTACCTTTCTGCTAAATCCCAACCATTAATATCAAGGTTTCCCTCTGACAGCAACAATGTAATAACTGTCTGATAGATTGATCTTTCTGTTTTAATATGATGTATTTTGATCAAAACATTAAGATCAGAGTTTGATTTGATCCAGGTGACACCTGACTGATGATGACTTCTGTCATCCAATCATATCAGGATGCATTAAGTGACACGTATGACAGCAAATAGATTCATTTTAGAATTAAACTGTATTTCAACCTGGGGCCCAGGGTCCTTGAGGGGGTTCCAGGGGGTCCTTGAGGGGGTTCCAGGGGGTCCTTGAGGGGGTTCCAGGGGGTCCTTGAGGGAGTTCCAGGGGGTCCTTAAGGGGGTTCCAGGGGGTCCTTGAGGGAGTTCCAGGGGGTCCTTAAGGGGGTTCCAGGGGGTCCTTGAGGGGGTTCCAGGGGGTCCTTTGGGGGGTTCCAGGGGGTCCTTGAGGGAGTTCCAGGGGGTCCTTAAGGGGGTTCCAGGGGGTCCTTGAGGGAGTTCCAGGGGGTCCTTAAGGGGGTTCCAGGGGGTCCTTGAGGGAGTTCCAGGGGGTCCTTAAGGGGGTTCCAGGGGGTCCTTGAGGGGGTTCTAGGGGGTCCGCAGCAAAATAATTGAGTTAGGAATCTAATGGCAGCTTACCGGTCTCTAACTCTAATACAAATGGAACCAAATGGACCCAATTGGTTCCATTTGTACATCGATTCCTGAGTATCATGGAGGTGAAAGGCTTGTGTTCTATCCACAACTTTCCAACATCCCATCATGCATTGCGCAGAAGGCGAGCTGCATTTCCGGCGTCGCAGCCGAGTGTGATCTACAAGCTCACAACGGTTGCATCTGCGACGCGACGTGAGCTTGTATGTCTGCTGTTAACTGGAAGTGTCCCGCAGATAATGATACAGTAAAGTCTTGCGGAAACAGGTGGATACCAAATATCTTCTCCAACAATAGCAGATCTACAAGCTTACAGCGCACGACCACATGTTGTCAGCTTGTAGATATGGTAATCTTGCTGAATGTTTGCCTAATGTGTTCACCTTACCCCCAAGACTAGGGTTATGATAGGATTCATACTGTAGTTACGTCCATGAATTAAATACGTAAAAAATAAAATAAAATAAAATGAAAAAGTCTTATTTGGGATGTTCCTTTTAGGCAGGGTGTTTAACTGTACTCGTAGTTCAATTTCAATTGTATTGACTATACTTGTACTGTTTTCTAATTGTATCAGTTTTCTAATCATGAATGTGTTTTGTCTTTTCATGAATTATGAACATGAATGGAACATGACTAGTTGCCTGTGAGTATCAAATCTATTCTACTCCATGCCCTACAATGTGTTTTCAGATTTACATCAAGTTGTCAAAATAGCAGAACACAAACTGAATTGATCTTAATGTCTTCACAGTGAATTGTGATCATATATCTGATGTTGTTTGATGTTTCAAGTTTAATGGTTTATTAAGAGCGTTGTTTGTGTAATTTGCATACATAACGCCAAATGTTACCTTTCTGCTAAATCCCAACCATTAATATCAAGGTTTCCCTCTGACAGCAACAATGTAATAACTGTCTGATAGATTGATCTTTCTGTTTTGATTCGATGTATTTTCATCATAACATTAAGAAATGTTTTGATTTGATCCAGGTGACACCTGACTGATGATGACTTCTGTCATCCAATCATATCAGGATGCATTAAGTGATATGTATGAATGCAAATAGATTAATTTTAGAATTAAACTGTATTTCAACGTGGGGCCCAGGGTCCTTGAGGGGGTTCCAGGGGGTCCTTGAGGGAGTTCCAGGGGGTCCTTGAGGGGGTTCTAGGGGGTCCTTGAGGGGGTTCTAGGGGGTCATTGAGGGGGTTCCAGGGGGTCCTTGAGGGGGTTCCAAGGGGTCATTGAGGGGGTTCTAGGGGGTCCTTGAGGGGGTTCTAGGGGGTCCTTGAGGGGGTTCTAGGGGGTCCGCAGCAAAATAATTGAGTTAGGAATCTAATGGCAGCTTACCGGTCTCTAACTCTAATAGAAATGGAACCAAATGGACCCAATTGGTTCCATTTGTACATCGATTCCTGAGTATCATGGAGGTGAAAGGCTTGTGTTCTATCCACAACTTTCCAACATCCCATCATGCATTGCGCAGAAGGCAAGCTGCATTTCCGGCGTCGCAGCCGAGTGTGATCTACAAGCTCACAACGGTTGCATCTGCGACGCGACGTGAGCTTGTATGTCTGCTGTTAACTGGAAGTGTCCCGCAGATAATGATACAGTAAAGTCTTGCGGAAACAGGTGGATACCAAATATCTTCTCCAACAATAGCAGATCTACAAGCTTACAGCGCACGACCACATGTTGTCAGCTTGTAGATCTGGTAATCTTGCTGAATGTTTGCCTAATGTGTTCACGTTACCTCCAAGACTAGGGTTATGATAGGATTCATACTGTAGTTACTCCATTAATTAAATACGTAAAAAATAAAAAAAATTACATGAAAAAGTCTTATTTGGGATGTTCCTTTTAGGCAGGGTGTTTAACTGTACTCGTAGTTCAATTTCAATTGTATTGACTATACTTGTACTGTTTTCTAATTGTATCAGTTTTCTAATCATGAATGTGTTTTGTCTTTTCATGAATTATGAACATGAATGGAACATGACTAGACCGTGAGTATCAAATCTATTCTACTTCATGTCCTACAATGTGTTTTCAGATTTACATCAAGTTGTCAAAATAGCAGAACACAAACTGAATGGATCTTAATGTCTTAACAGTGAATTATGATCGTATATCTGATGTTGTTTGACTAATTGTTTATTAAAAGCATTGTTTGTGTAATTTGCATACATTACGCCAAATGTTACCTTTTCTGCTAAATCCCAACCATTAATATCAAGGTTTCCCTCTGACAGCAACAATGTAATAACTTTATGATAGATTGATCTTTCTGTTTTGATTTGATGTATTTTGATCAAAACATTAAGAAATGTTTTGATTTGATCCAGGTGACACCTGACTGATGATGACTTCTGTCATCCAATCATATCAGGATGCATTAAGTGATATGTATGAATGCAAATAGATTAATTTTAGAATTAAACTGTATTTCAACCTGGGGCCCAGGGTCCTTGAGGGGGTTCCAGGGGGTCCTTAAGGGGGTTCCAGGGGGTCCTTGAGGGGGTTCCAGGGGGTCCTTAAGGGGGTTCCAGGGGGTCCTTGAGGGAGTTCCAGGGGGTCCTTAAGGGGGTTCCAGGGGGTCCTTGAGGGGGTTCCAGGGGGTCCTTGAGGGGTTCCAGGGGGTCCTTGAGGGGGTTCCAGGGGGTCCTTGAGGGAGTTCCAGGGGGTCCTTGAGGGGGTTCTAGGGGGTCCGCAGCAAAATAATTGAGTTAGGAATCTAATGGCAGCTTACCGGTCTCTAACTCTAATACAAATGGAACCAAATGGACCCAATAGAGGGTATGCACGTGACATCATCATCATACCCGGAAGTTATGCAGGGACACCTACTGAGTGGCAAAAACTACTTTCTGTCCTTGACAGCCCATACATCCAAACAGAAAAGTCCAATCTGATTGCTTTAAACAATGTTAAACAACATTAAAACTCACTTTGCTACTCACTTTGCCACTCGGTTTGCCTTTCACTTTATGCATGCGCATACCCTCTATTGGTTCCATTTGTACATCGATTCCTGAGTATCATGGAGGTGAAAGGCTTGTGTTCTATCCACAACTTTCCAACATCCCATCATGCATTGCGCAGAAGGCGAGCTGCATTTCCGGCATCGCAGCCGAGTGTGATCTACAAGCTCACAACGGTTGCATCTGCGACGCGACGTGAGCTTGTATGTCTGCTGTTAACTGGAAGTGTCCCGCAGATAATGATACAGTAAAGTCTTGCGGAAACAGGTGGATACCAAATATCTTCTCCAACAATAGCAGATCTACAAGCTTACAGCGCACGACCACATGTTGTCAGCTTGTAGATCTGGTAATCTTGCTGAATGTTTGCCTAATGTGTTCACCTTACCCCCAAGACTAGGGTTATGATAGGATTCATACTGTAGTTACTCCATTAATTAAATACGTAAAAAATTAAAAAATAAAATGAAAAGGTCTTATTTGGGATGTTCCTTTTAGGCAGGGTGTTTAACTGTACTCGTAGTTCAATTTCAATTGTATTGACTATACTTGTACTGTTTTCTAATTGTATCAGTTTTCTAATCATGAATGTGTTTTGTCTTTTCATGAATTATGAACATGAATGGAACATGACTAGGGGGTGAGTATCAAATCTATTCTATTCCATGTCCTACAATGTGTTTTCAGATTTACATCAAGTTGTCAAAATAGCAGAACACAAACTGAATTGATCTTAATGTCTTCACAGTGAATTATGATCGTATATCTGATGTTGTTTGATGTTTCAAGTTTAATGGTTTATTAAAAGCGTTGTTTGTGTAATTTGCATTCATAATGTCAAATGTTACCTTTCTGCTAAATCCCAACAATTAATATCAAGGTTTCCCTCTGACAGCAACAATGTAATAACTGTCTGATAGATTGATCTTTCTGTTTTGATTTGATGTATTTTGATCTTCATAACATTAAGATCAGAGTTTGATTTGATCCAGGTGACACCTGACTGAGGGTGACTTCTGTCATCCAATCATATCAGGATGCATTAAGTGACATGTATGACAGCAAATAGATTAATTTTAGAATTAAACTGTATTTCAACGTGGGGCCCAGGGTCCTTGAGGGAGTTCCAGGGGGTCCTTAAGGGGGTTCCAGGGGGTCCTTGAGGGGGTTCCAGGGGGTCCTTGAGGGGGTTCTAGGGGGTCATTGAGGGGGTTCCAGGGGGTCCTTGAGGGAGTTCCAGGGGGTCCTTGAGGGGGTTCTAGGGGGTCCTTGAGGGGGTTCTAGGGGGTCCACAGCAAAATAATTGAGTTAGGAATCTAATGGCAGCTTACCGGTCACTAACTCTAATACAAATGGAACCAAATGGACCCAATTGGTTCCATTTGTACATCGATTCCTGAGTATCATGGAGGTGAAAGGCTTGTGTTCTATCCACAACTTTCCAACATCCCATCATGCATTGCGCAGAAGGCGAGCTGCATTTCCGGCGTCGCAGCCGAGTGTGATCTACAAGCTCACAACGGTTGCATCTGCGACGCGACGTGAGCTTGTATGTCTGCTGTTAACTGGAAGTGTCCCGCAGATAATGATACAGTAAAGTCTTGCGGAAACAGGTGGATACCAAATATCTTCTCCAACAATAGCAGATCTACAAGCTTACAGCGCACGACCACATGTTGTCAGCTTGTAGATCTGGTAATCTTGCTGAATGTTTGCCTAATTTGTTCACGTTACCCCCAAGACTAGGGTTATGATAGGATTCATACTGTAGTTACGTCCATGAATTAAATACGTAAAAAATTAAAAAATAAAATGAAAAAGTCTTATTTGGGATGTTCCTTTTAGGCAGGGTGTTTAACTGTACTCGTAGTTCAATTTCAATTGTATTGACTATACTTGTACTGTTTTCTAATTGTATCAGTTTTCTAATCATGAATGTGTTTTGTCTTTTCATGAATTATGAACATGAATGGAACATGACTAGTGGGTGAGTATCAAATCTATTCTATTCCATGTCCTACAATGTGTTTTCAGATTTACATCAAGTTGTCAAAATACCAGAACACAAACTGAATTGATCAGTGAATTCTGAATTATGATCGTATATCTGATGTCGTTTGATGTTTCAAGTCCAATGGTTTATTAAAAGCATTGTTTGTGTAATTTGCATTCATAACGCCAAATGTTACCTTTCTGCTAAATCCCAACAATTAATATCAAGGTTTCCCTCTGACAGCAACAATGTAATAACTTTATGATAGATTGATCTTTCTGTTTTGATTTGATGTATTTTGATCAAAACATTAAGATCAGAGTTTGATTTGATCCAGGTGACACCTGACTGAGGGTGACTTCTGTCATCCAATCATATCAGGATGCATTAAGTGACATGTATGAATGCAAATAGATTAATTTTAGAATTAAACTGTATTTCAAAGTGGGGCCCAGGGTCCTTGAGGGGGTTCCAGGGGGTCCTTGAGGGGGTTCCAGGGGGTCCTTGAGGGGGTTCCAGGGGGTCCTTAAGGGGGTTCTAGGGGGTCCGCAGCAAAATAATTGAGTTAGGAATCTAATGGCAGCTTACCGGTCACTAACTCAATACAAATGGAACCAAATGGACCCAATTGGTTCCATTTGTACATCGATTCCTGAGTATCATGGAGGTGAAAGGCTTGTGTTCTATCCACAACTTTCCAACATCCCATCATGCATTGCGCAGAAGGCATGCAGCATTTCCGGCGTCGCAGCCGAGTGTGATCTACAAGCTCACAACGGTTGCATCTGCGACGCGACGTGAGCTTGTATGTCTGCTGTTAACTGGAAGTGTCCCGCAGATAATGATACAGTAAAGTCTTGCGGAAACAGGTGGATACCAAATATCTTCTCCAACAATAGCAGATCTACAAGCTTACAGCGCACGACCACATGTTGTCAGCTTGTAGATCTGGTAATCTTGCTGAATGTTTACCTAATCTGTTCACGTTACCTCCAAGACTATAAGAGTCATACTGTAGTTACCTTGTTGTAAATAAAAGGTGAATTCAAACCTAACGTTGCAACATTAATGTTTCCATATCCTGATGAAACCCTTTAAGAATCCATAATCTAACTAATCTTTATATTACAAAAGAGTAAGTGATCTACTTCCGGGTCATGTATCGCTAACTTAAATACCAAACCACTTGGCCAAGATGTACTACATATGTACTAAATATAGCTTAAAAATTCAAACACCCATGTCACCTTTGCAAGATGTCGTTTCCAAACCTCTGTATACAGTTGTATTCGTTATTACCCTCATATTTTGCCTCTGTATAAAATAGTCCGCCGGTCAAATATGTCCGACCGGAAACGTGCGCTGCGGCACAATAGTTCCGCCACAATAGTTCCCCCCCCCAATTTTTTTTAACGTTTTTTTTCTTTTTTTTTAACTTTTTTTTTCAAAAAATGTTTAACTTTTTTTTTTAACTTTTTTTTTTTTTTTTTAATTATTATTATTATTATTTTTTACTAGATGGGAGCGGCCCGAAGGGCCGCGACCCTCTAGTAATAATACAAAGCTATAGCATTGCATAGAGCTGAGATCACAGCAATACATAAAGACAACCGAGATTGATTTTAGATTTAAAATGGTCAAATTATCATTACTAAGAGACCACAGCAACCCTAACATTCAGTTGTATTTGTAATGCATTCTTTCCATTTTATATTATGTTAACGTAATATTAAAAATAAAAACACAAAATATATACTTGTCCTAAAACTTAAAAATAATGACCCATGGTAACAGGTTAACTGGTTGAGCATTGTGCTCATAATACACAGGAATAAGTAATTCAGACCACATTTACATTCATATTTACAATAATAGTTTTATAATCATCTGATGTGTTATGTTAAAGCTGTTCTTCATCATGTATAAGACTTGATTGTGATTTAATATCAAATGTATTGTCCAGTCAGTGACTCGTTAATCTGATGAAAGAGTTGTTGTTAAAACACATCTTAAATGTCTTTATGTGGTTAAAGGTCGTGGTGATGACTACCTCAGTCACCAGCCAGCAGAGAACAAGAATAAAAGAAAGGAATCCGTCAATCAGCTGGGTAAGTAACTAAGTATGAGAGATGATAACAAATAGACACAATTTAAACTGTATGTTAACCTTTATTATACTGTGTATTCATGATCAGTCAGTCACAGTTATGAATATTGATTTAGTGTGTGTGTGTGTGTGTGTGTGTGTGTGTGTGTGTGTGTGTGTGTGTGTGTGTGTGTGTGTGTGCGCGCACGTGCGTGTGTGCGTGCGTGCGTGCGTGCGTGCGTGCGTGCGTGCGTGTGTGTGTGTTCAGTAAAACACTAGTATTTTATATGAATAAATATTAACTAAGCTCGTTTACACCCAGGTGTAAATGAAGTGAACTGAGCATTAGGTATTATCAGTGGACTGATCCACTGTCACAGCTAGAATGCACTGTTTTTATTACCATCAGCAGCAGCAGCCTGTATTAACATTCAGGCCGGGAACACATTTTAGTGTATTACAGTACATTATTATGTACAGTATGTAGCAACATATGTGACTGGGTCCTGTACTTTGTGCCTTATGTCTGCATTGGTCATTTTTCTTTTTTGTACAGATTATCCAAGTACAGAATCTAAGCTTTCACATGATGTATCATTTGTTGAAATTGGAACATATTTGAAGAAGTTGTGGACATATGAAACTTGTTGCACCATAAAAACCAAAGCCATTTGAATACAAGAAACATGTTGACACCTCTGGCCAGCCAGAAGTGGGTGTGACAATGGGAGGGACAATAGGTACTTATCTACACCCCTAAATCACTCCCCCCAAGTCAAACCACACCCACAATCCACTACATCTTAGGCTAATGTTGTACTTTTACTCCACTACTCATTGAAAACTTTACTAGTTATTTAGTAGATTTAGATTATTATTTCAAAACATACATCACCCACTTAGATTTACAAGCCCACAATGTGTCACATTGTGATTGTGAACACACAAAGGCTTGGCACTTCAGGCAGTGCAATTCTTGTACTTTGCAAAGCTGCTATAATAACACAAGTCATGCACATACCCATAAGGGTCCATTTGGTTCCTATCATTTAACTGGGGACCCTCAAGGACCCCTGGGGGTCCCCGGACCCAAACTTAGAGAACCAATGCTCTAAGCTAATGTAGTCCATTGCAATAAAAACGGATGCACCGCGATTATTATATTATTAAAGTTTTTTATCAAGATCTGACTTTTAATGTCACTGGTTTAATTCCTAGATGGCTGGCTGCTGGCTGGGTGCATATAAAGTCCATCTCCCCACACATGCTGCTGTGTCTGTATTGTGGTGTTTCGCATTGAAATATCAGTGCTACAAACTCACAACACGTCTCAACACGCGGCATTGTGATTTTTTATGTCTGCTATTTTCGACACGCAACAACCCCGCAATACGGTGATACGGCGAAGCGCAAATCAAGTTTGTCACTCACACAGCTGCAGAGCTGCTGCTCTCTGCGGTGCGTACAGTACGGGGTTTTGGATTCGCTCTGACTTTGGTTGGTGTCGTGTTATTAGGCCTACTTTTACCACAATGTTAAAGTAACAAGCAGTACAGTAAGTGCAACATTGCATTCGTTGTGAAGTCTGGCACACATCATGTGTTGGTCTCCCGCAGGACAGACAGGCAGCGTTTCATTTTGTTTTACTGCGTTTAGCAGCACACTTTGAACTAATGATTTGTAATAGTAAACACTGAGAGTCTCACAGCAGGTTATTTATTTAATGCTAAAAGCCAGTGAACCGATTAATTAACTTTATGACCAAAACATCAAGCGATAACAGTGAGAAGCCGCTAACGCTCGCCTCGTCTTTCTTTGTGCGCCCGAGAGCGACTCAGATCACGATGTATGAATCAAAAAATAAATGTATCTTCCAGAATACTGTCTTCTGTTAACATTAGCGAGATGAAGTCAGTGTTTACAATACAAAGAATACAAACAGATGCAGCACGCTGTATGGGCGTGTGTGAAATACGAGACAATGCTTTCCTTAGACCAATAGAAACCCCAGTGAAAATCTCAATGCGCAAACATCTCCGCCCCCCAAAACCACAGATAATTCCTTCCAAAAGCAGCCTAGTTTAACATAATGATGTAACCATTTCATTACCTTAAAACAACTATATTTTTGAATGAAAACCTTCATCAACATTCGAACTGTTTTAACATGAAAAAAAAAGAAAAAAAAAGAAAAAAAAAAGAAAAACACAAAAAATAAATTGAGGTCATTTTCTCATGTTTCTACTGTTTGAAAATCGCTGACATTTGGACAGTTTGACCAGCCGTGGTCACTTGTTTTTGTAGGCTACTTTTTTAAAAATATTGTTTTTCAGAAAACTTAGGTCAGGCCTACGTGGGTAAAGTTTTACTGGCTGGAATCTATGAGTGGGGTGCATGATTTTACTTGTCAATTAGTCTTTTTGTTGAGCTTCAGTTCAACTGTGGTCTCTGCCTCTACACCAGAGCCAAGTCTCTTTGCACAAATAGAATGAATACATATTGTTAAGTCCATTCCTCTTAGACTCTCTTTTACTGACACACTTTGAACATGCCATTTTCATTCAGATTGGGAATCTAGGCTTCTACTGTTGCTAAAACTGCTGCCAAGAAAAGAAAAGAAAAGAAAAGAAAAGAAAAGAAAAGAAAAGAACATTAAATAAAAGAAGTCTACTACTGGTTAGTGCAGGAGCTCACTGGTGAAAAGTGAATCCT
This sequence comes from Nannobrachium achirus, assembly GCF_963921795.1. Taxonomy (NCBI): domain Eukaryota; kingdom Metazoa; phylum Chordata; class Actinopteri; order Myctophiformes; family Myctophidae; genus Nannobrachium; species Nannobrachium achirus. The sequence continues at coordinate 66,135,385 of NC_137819.1, read as the reverse complement.
CAATGGCCACAATCAACAAACCTGCTCCTCAACGAGCTGTTGTCATGGAGATGAAACAAGTGTAGTGTTTTAGACTACACAGACGAGCAGTCGCTCATGAAGGCCAGTAAGGTGTGTGTGTGTGTGTGTGTGTGTGTGTGTGTGTGTGTGTGTGTGTGTGTGTGTGTGTGTGTGTGTGTGTGTGTGTGTGTGTGTGTAGAATGTTCACGTTGAGAGGGAAGGGAAGGGCACACAGCAAGGGAGTCGATGAGTCAATTACAAAGTGCTCTTTCAAAAGGGCTCTTGCTTGTCCAGAGGGCAAAAGGCCTAGAGTCAGAAAAGGAGTGGCTAAAGCCCGGATCAGAGTCTACGGTGGAGAGCTATCCACCGCAATTTTGAGGTGGAATGCTTTCCACCTCAAGTCAGAAAATAAGTGCAGGCCATCATAGTCACGGCCCACGGTGAAGTCCTTTACCCCGTCTAGACCGGTTCAGGTCGACCAATCAGTGAACGGGGTGTAGAGCCTGTCTGTCTGATAGTAAAAACAGAGAGATGTGTTGGGACTCGCGGTGGAAAGCTCTCCACCGCGAGGAATGATGTAACGTTGTAGTTTCATGACTCAAAAAGACTCGAAAAGACTACACTGCGGTGGATAGCCTTCCACCGCGGACCCGACTATGATCCGGGCTTAAGGCCATGATTTCTAGGTGGATTGTGTAGGCTAAGTTTATGCCAGTGACCAGGTCCCTCTGCCCGAGACCCTTAGGGCACATTCCACTAGGGGAGTGTCGACCATAGAGTTATAAGAAGTATAGAGAGGACATCGCCCTGCATTGAGTTGCTCACCAAGCGCATGAGGCGTTTTCACACCTTCTTCCGGGTAGTAAAACCAAACCGTGATGTAGTGGGGCCTATGTGACGCGTTTTGCGTCATAGTTTGTGTTCATGGACGCGCTGGGGCTCCAATTCATGAACGAGCACTTCCGCTATGAACATGCAGTCAATACAAAGATGCCTAGATGCGCATTCATGTTTCTGGCCCCAACTGCAGCACCTCAAAACGGCCACCATGTCCATGGCACATCAGGCCTCCCCCAAGGTTCTGGGGGCTTGGTGTCGACGTCGTGAGCCCTCTCTAGAGGGGTCTCCATCCAGGAGGTTTGCATGGTGGCAAATTGGTCGTCGCCATCCACGTTTGCAGCTTATTATCACCTGGACGTATTGCCCGTGGCGTTGACACATTCAGACCTACAGGTGGCAGCATCCTCCTCTTAGGTGACAAAGGGACTGGGAGGGCACAGTCTGTTCACTTCTTCCTTCTATGACCAGAGAGTGTGTGGGGGGGGGGGGGGGGGGGGGGCCATACCTTATAAGGATGGTCTGGTGAAGGGGGACCCCATACCTTATAAGGATAGTCTGGTGAAGGGGGACCCCATACCTTATAAGGATAGTCTGGTGAAGGGGGACCCCATACCTTATAAGGATGGTCTGGTGAAGGGGGACCCCATACCTTATAAGGATGGTCTGGTGAAGGGGGACCCCATACCTTATAAGGATGGTCTGGTGAAGGGGGACCCCATACCTTATAAGGATGGTCTGGTGAAGGGGGACCCCATACCTTATAAGGATGGTCTGGTGAAGGGGGACCCCATACCTTATAAGGCAGCTTTACTCTGCTCATTAGTCATGCAGTCTGTTAGGTCCTTATAAGGCAGGATATTGATCCCTACCCCTGGGTCTGGTTGGTCCAGGGTCCTGTGTAGTTGAAGCCACGCCCAGGGGGGCGTGGTCTTCTCCCGGTGGATGTGTGGGTGATCAGTTGTTGGCCGTCGTCGCTTCCTGGAGTCTAAGCATCCCATAGGAAGGAAATATGACTGTTAGAGTGACAACAAACAGTAGGTTTCGTATGAAACCCTTGTTTGTTTAACTCTGGAAGGAATACCTCCTTCTGACTCTCGACTCTTTCTCGTGCAGAGAAGCCGTTTTGGAGGAAGTGACGTAGTTCACGTCAGCAGATAAGGCCGGTCGCAGGAGGCGGGCCTTAGGAAACATGATTGACATGCCCTCTCGGCCAATTACACTGTCCTATTGGGAGCAAATGTCTAGCACTCTCTGTCTTTGTGGCGCGAGAGCGCCACCCATAGGAAGGAAATATCCCTTCCATAGTTAAACAAACAAGGGTTTCGTACGAAACCTATTGATTTCATCCATACTGTATCCTCATCAAGATAAGACTGTTTTCATGATCACTAATGTGGTCAATATTACTAGTAAGACACCTGAGGGTGGAATGCGACCTCAGGGTGCGCCAATTCTTGACTATCTGGCCAACCACAGCGTTTCTCTGACGATTCTAGTTGTTATCATTCTGGGGGGAGTTTGTTCATGTTTTTGTGAGGGTATCAACCCTAGGATACACGGGGAGAACATGCAAACTCCACACAGAAAGGCCCTATCGCCAACCCCACCTAGGGTGTGAGCGATAGGGCCTAAACTAATACAGTATCTCGCTTAAAGTCCTGTTCGCAATTTGGTGTTAGGGGAGTTTCTCACCTGAACTGAGGTGAGTCAGTGGGTCCCTAGACATGAAAAATCACAGAGGTGCTCGTTCGCCATAGTGCCACGAATGGCGCAATGGCCAAATCAAATATGGCTGCCATCGGCTATGATGAAAATCCAACTTTTCTCTTTCTGGGTGTATATGCACATGTAATAGCTCTATTTGGACTAATTGTGGTGTGGGGAATTCATTTCTGATATTGTTTTGACCATTTTGGGTGATTTGGACCTCAAAAGGTCATGGTCAAGGTCATTTTGCTATTCCGAAGACCGTGGGCCATAACTTGGCCATTGTTAGGAGTAATAACAGGTGCAGTAGGTCTAAATCAACTAATGCTGACATGTATAATTCATTTCTGACATTGTTTTGACCATTAAGGATCATCTTGTCTTTGAAATATCAATGTCAATGCCATTTTCCAAAAACGATTTTGTTCATTACTTGCACTTTTATAGTATTTTATGTAAGTTTGTCACTATTTTATAGTAAGTTTGTTTTGTCTATAACAAAATACATACTAGTGAGAAATACAACAAGTAAACATCCACATTTAACTTTAAAGGGGGGTTTTAAATGGGTGTTTAAATGAGCAAATATGACTATTTACCAATAAAAGTGACAAATAAAATCACACAACAAAAGCACACACAAAATTAAATAACAATTTCCCTCAAAGTGCACCATATTGTGATTTTGTGCATCCAAGTTAGTTAGTATAGTGTTTTTACAGGATGTATTTGCCATTGTTCCATGACAAAATATGATGCACTGATATCCATCAGCAAGGCAGCCATATCCTCGAGAGTCGAAGTGTTCCTTGCATCCATCCATGTTCCATTGGTTCTAGTCTTTCCTCAGGTTCATTGGCTGTTGCAAGCAGGTGGCAAGACATGCACTAGAAAGGTGCCTTGTTGGTCTCAACAGTTGTACTTCTCTGCTACCAATGCTGTGTCTTGTTTTGTCAAGGTCTTTGCCTCTCCAAAGTTTGTTAGATATTGTATTTGGTCAGAAGCCATAGCTGAAGCCATAGCTGCATGCTTACCTGGCCCATGCAGTCATCTCCAGTTTTCAAAGCATATGTCCCCTGATCACTGTCTTGGCTAGTGGTGCTCCAAGATGAGAGACTGCTTGATGCTGTAGAAGCATGTGCCGCTGCACACCTAGTGCCATACTGATACCAGATCTACTTAATCCCCAGTGCTTGGAAGTATCACTACGACAACTCTCTGGGGTCCACTCATAATCCTGGCGACCCATTATTCCCTCCATTAGGTTAGGGTTATGGGTAGGTTTAGTTATAATAGGGCCAGTTGACTCCACATGTTAGCAGTGTTGGGTGAATGGCTTGGTGACAGCCTCCTCAATCTAGTTCAATCTTTGGGATCTCTTCACCTCATCATCATCAGAGATAACAGAGTCGACAGACACACCCATCCCTCATCAACTTTACACATTCTGTGTGTCTGAGGAGAACAAACAGCTCTCCAGCTGTGTGTTCGGAATATGGTGTCCATTCAAGCTTGTGGCGATGCTACCCACATTGTCGGGCAACAGTGGCTCAGTAGGTAGAACGGCTGCCTTGGAATCTGAAGGTTCCAGGGTCGATTTCTGGCTCCTCCTGCTTATTTGTCGAAGTGTCCTTAAGCAAGACACTGAACCCCTAACTTCTCCCCGATGAGCACCTTGCATGGTTTCATGGTGTGAATGTATGTGTGAATGTGTGTGTTAATGGGCGAATGTGAAATACATTGTTCAGCGCTTTGGAGAAGAGCGCTATATACTGTAAATGCAGTCCATTTACCATTATCAGCTCTGTTGTCTCTGTTGATGATGTCGCTAGTGGAGAAGAGATCCCAGACATCTTGAATAGGATTGAGGAGGCTGACACCTGGTGCATGTACAGCCTCCATTATAACTAAGCCTATCCCTAACCTTCACTAACCTAATGGTCAGAATAATGGGATGTCGGAACTATGAGCGGACCCCAGAGAGTTGTTGTCTCCTTCACATTACTGCTATACTACACCCCATATTTCCAAGCACTGGGGATGAAGGAGATCTGGCAGCAGTATGGCACTGGTGAGACCCACTTCCACTGCATCAAGCAGTCATCTTGTAGCACCACTAGCCAAGACAGTGATCAAGGCACATACCGGTATGCCTTGGAGACAGGAGAGGACTGCATGGGCCAGGTGAGGTTTAAACATGTAGTTATGGCTTCTGACCGAGTACAATATCTAACAAACTTTGGAGAGGCAAAGACCTTGACAGAACAAGACACAGTATTGGTAGCAGAGAAGTACAACGGCTGAGACCAACAAGGCACCTTTCTATCGCATTTCTTGCCACCTGCTTGCAACAGCCAAGGAACCTGAGGAAAGACTAGAACCAATGGAACATGGAACAGGGCATGACATAAAGGCTTGTCCTGTTGTCCGGGACAAGTGCCCATACTATGGAGTGGAGGGAGCAAGGGGGGTCATTAGCCGTCCTTTTGTTAATATTTCAATGTATGACATTTTTATCCGGACAAGTGACTTTTGTCCCCGGACAAGTGAATGGGAAATATACTTGTCCAAAGGACAACTGCCTCAAAAAGTCAATGTCAAGCTCTGATGGATGGAAGGAAGGAGCACTTTGACTTTAGTACACTCCTGCCATGTCTGAAGCAAGACACTCGACACTGATGGAGTTCTGTGCATCATATTTTGCCATGGAACAATGACAAATCCATCCTGTAAAAACACCTCATACTAACTTGCATGCACACAATCACAATATGGTGCACTTTGAGGGAAATTGTTATTTAATTTTGTGTGTGATTTTGTTTTGTCAATTATATTTGTAAATAGACTTATTTGCTCATTTAAACACCCATTTAAACCCCCCCTTTAAAGTTAAATGTGGATGTTTACTTGTTGTATTTCTCACTAGTATGTATTTTGTTATAAACAAAACAAACTTACTATAAAATAGTAACAAACTTACAAAAAATACTATAAAAGTGCAAGTAATGAACAAAATCGTTTTTGAAAAATGGCATTGACATTGATATTTCAAAGACAAGATGATCCTTAATGGTCAAAACAATGTCAGAAATGAGTTATACATGTCAGCATTAGTTGATTTAGACCTACTGCACCTGTTTTTACTCCTAACAATGGCCAAGTTATGGCCCACGATCTTCGGAATAGCAAAATGACCTTGACCATGACCTTTTGAGGTCCAAATCACCCAAAATGTCAAAACAATATCAGAAATGAATTCCCCACACCACAATTAGTCCAAATAGAGCTATTACATGTGCATATACACCCAGAAAGAGAAAAGTTGGATTTTCATCATAGCCGATGGCAGCCATATTTGATTTGGCCATTGCGCCATTCGTGGCACTATGGCGAACGAGCACCTCTGTGATTTTTCATGTCTAGGGACCCACTGACTCAGTTCAGGTGAGAAACTCCCCTAACACCAAATTGCGAACAGGACTTTAAGCCAGATACTGTATTAAACATGGAGATGTGGAGAACACTATATATGGAGATAGTCCAGTCCATCATGTCATATGGGACTACCGTCATAGACAGTAGCCATTGTTAGGCCGGAGTCAATGGCTGTCTGTCTGTCTGACTGTCTGTACAGGAAGTGATGTCACATGACATACTTTTTATGCCCATATATGAGTCATTCTGTACCACATCTCCATGTTTAGGCCAAACAGGTTCGCTCCATTTCTCCATGTATAGGTCCAAATGACCAACGTCGAGCTTGACAAGGAGGATACCGCACATTGTACCTCATCCACCCTTTCTTCTCTCTCCTTTTGGTATCTTTATCCTCCTCCTCCTTTTTTTCTTTTTTATTCTTCTCTTTTTTTTCACAGCAGCCCCCATATTTACTTTAGAAAATATATATTAAATTCTAAGAACGTTTCGAGTACCAGTTTGATACAAGAGCGAATAAGCGCTACACTTCTGGAATCATGTGCATCGACTTAAAGTCGGATCCAGGCCTAATAACTTTATCTAGCCGCCCCCGTTGCCACCTCCTTTTCTTTTCTGAGACACATTGTACCTCATCCACCCTTTCTTCTCTCTCCTTTTGGTATCTTTATCCTCCTCCTCCTTTTTTTGTCTTTCTTAAGGCCCATTCCCAGCGGCAGCGATAACGATGACGATAGCCATAAAATATCGCAGCGATAATTATGCCTTCACATTGATGTCCGATAAAGTTATCGGACATCAATGTGAAGAGGCGCCAATTAACAGCCGCTCGCACAGAGCGCATCGCCGTTTGTCAGAGACCCAGTTCCATATCACTGTAACCACATCGTTGTTGATCCTAACGATACAGTTGTCGGCTATCGTTGTCTTTATCGGTGTTGGGTGGATGCTGCCGCTCCACTTCAATTGAAAACCATTTTTTTTAAATCGTTATCGTCATAGTTATCGCTGCCGCTGGGAATGGGCCTTTAGTCTTGTGTATCCTTCTCTTTTGGCTACTGTCTATGACGGTAGTCCCACATGACATGATGGACTGGACTATCTCCATATATAGTGTTATCCACATTTCGTGTAGCCGCCCCGTACAGGAAGTGATGTCACAACTCGCTGACATCACACTGATATCACAGAGGTTACGGAAGGAAGGAAGGAAGGAAGGAAGGTCACTCAAGCGACACGGTTTTTCAGAGTATATGCGACCTTCGGTCGCAAAAATTAATAGTCCGATGGAGTTGGTATGAAACATAAAGACAATAGTGATACTATTACTGTGTCCACAGTTGCAGAAACAGCAAACACGCAGAGGGAACTGATAATTCAGCTCTAAATGTGTCAACTTAAAATAAATAAATATGCAAGCCTGATCCCATGTAAGTCTGGAGACGTAGAGAGGGTGACCACTCTGCTGAAGAGTCTCCTTACAGAGAGATGGACTTGAGCCACCCAGAGTCTCCTTATTACAGGGAGTCTCCTTATTACACAGTCTCCTTGTTACACAGTCTCCTTGTTACAGAGAGGTGGGACAGGGACAGAATTGTAAATCGGCATGTTCCCATGTCAGCATGCCCCATGACAATGTCAAATAGTGCCATGTGGTCAAATCTGTCCCTAATCTTCAGCTGTTTGAAAGCTGTAAAACACACACACGCACGCACGCACGCACGCACGCACGCACGCACGCACGCACGCACGCACGCACGCACGCACGCACGCACGCACGCACGCACACACACACACACACACACACACACACACACACACACACACACACACACACACACACACACACACACACACACACACACAGTATTACAATGTCTGTTAACATATTTGTTCTATCTATCTCTTTGTTCTGTAAAAGAGGTTCTACTGACTCGAAAACTGCAACCGTACCTGACCCCGGACCTACGCACCCAAGTAGAGAAGCTCACAGTTCAACTGAGGGAAAGAGAGAATGAACTGCAGAATACGATCAAACAGATGGAGAAGAGCACCAACCAGCAACATGACCTGGAGGACTTGAGAAACCAAGTAGAGGAGCTTAAAGTTCAACTGCAGTCAAGACAGATAGACAGAGATAGGAGAATAGGAGAGAAAGACCAACTACTGAAGCAAAGAGAGAAGGAACTGCAAAGCTCTACCAAAGAGATGGAGAAGAGCAAACAATATCAACAGCAACTGATCCAAGACCAGCAAGGTCTGAACAACCAAGTAGAGAAGCTCACAGATCAACTGATGGAAATAGAGTGTGAACTGGAGAACACTACCAAAGAGGTGGAGGAGAGCAAGAGCTATCAAAAACAACTAATCCAAGACCAGCAGGATCTGAACAACCAAGTAGAGAAGCTCACAGATCAACTGATGGAAAGAGAGTGTGAGCAACATGAACTGACACAGGACCTGGAGGATCAGAGGAATGTAGTAGACAAGCTCACAATTCAACTGCAGGATAGAAAGAGAGAGCTGGAGAAGATCAACCAGACACTGATAGACAGAGATAGGAGAATAGGAGAGAAAGACCAACTACTGAAGCAAAGAGAGAAGGAACTGCAGAACACTACCAAAGAGATGGAGAAGAGCCAGAGAAATCAACAACAGCTCATAGTTCAACTGAAGGCAAGAGAGAGTGAACTGCAGAGCACTACCAAAGAGGTGGAGAAAAACAAGAGATATCAACAGCAACTGATGCAAGACCAGCAAGTTCTGAACAACCAAGTAGAGAAGCTCAAAGTTCAACTGATGCAAAGAGAGAGCGAACTGGAAAACACTACCAAAGAGGGGGAGAAGGGCAAGATACAGCAAACTAAACTGATCCAGGACCTGCAGGACCTACGCACCCACGTAGAAAAGCTCACAGTTCAACTTAAGGAAAGAGAGAGTGAACTGGAGAACACTACCAAACAGATGAAGAAGAGCAAGAGTCAGCAACATAAACTGACACAGGACCTGGAGGGTCAGAGAAACGTAGTAGAGAAGCTCACAGTTCAACTGAAAGAAAGAGAAAGTGAACTGGAGAACACAACCAAACAGGTGGAGAAGAGCAAGAGTCAGCAACATAAACTGACACAGGACCTGGATGATCAGAGAAACGTTGTAGAGGAGCTCACAGTTCAACTGCATGACAGAGAGAGAAAACTGGAGAAGATCAACCAGACAAACGACCAACTACTGAAGCAAAGATACAAGGAACTGCAGGACACTATCAAAGAGATGGAGGAGAGCAAGAGCTATCAACAGCAACTGATCCAAGACCAGCAAGATCTGAACAACCAAGTGGAGAAGCTCACAGTTCAACTGAAAGAAAGAGAGAGTGAACTGGAGAACACAACCAAACAGGTGGAGAAGAGCACCAACCAGCAACATGAACTGACACGGCACCTGGAGGATCAGAGAAACCAAGTAGAGGAGCTTAAAGTTCAACTGCAGTCAAGAGAGAGTGAACTGGAGAACATCAACCAGACACTGATAGACAGAGATAGGAGAATAGGAGAGAAAGACCAACTACTGAAGCAAAGAGAGAAGGAACTGCAAAGCTCTACCAAAGAGATGGAGAAGAGCCAGAGATATCAACAACAACTCATAGTTCAACTGAAGGCAAGAGCGAGTGAACTGGAGAACACTACCAAAGAGATGGAGGAGAACAAGAGCTATCAACAGCAACTGATCCAAGACCAGCAAGATCTGAACAACCAAGTAGAGAAGCTCACACTTCAACTGAAAGAAAGAGAGCGTGAACTGGAGAACATCAACCAGACACTGATAGACAAGGATAGGAGAATAGGAGAGAAAGACCAAATACTGAAGGAAAGAGAGAGGGAACTGCAGAGCACTACCAAAGAGGTGGAGAAGAGCAAACAATATCAACAGCAACTGATCCAAGACCAGCAAGATCTGAACAACCAAGTAGAGAAGCTCACAGTTCAACTGATAGAAAGAGAGAGTGAACTGGAGAACACTACCAAAGAGATGGAGAAGAGCAAGAGATATCAAAAGCAACTGACCCGAGACCAGCAAGTTCTGAACAACCACGTAGAGAAGCTCAAAGTTCAACTGAAAGATAAAGAGAGTGAACTGGAAAACACGATCAAACAGATGAAGAAGAGCACCAACCAGCAACATGAACTGACACGGGACCTGGAGGATCAGAGAAACCAAGTCGAGGAGCTTAAAGTTCAACTGCAGTCAAGCGAGAGCGAACTGGGGAAGATCAACCAGACACTGGTAGACAGAGATAGGAGAATAGAAGAGAAAGACCAACTACTGAAGCAAACAGAGAGTGAACTGCAGAACACTACCAACACGGTGGAGAAGAGCAAGAGATATCAACAGCAACTGATCCAAGACCAGCAAGTTCTGAACAACCAAGTAGAGAAGCTCACAGTTCAACTGATGCAAAGAGAGAGTGAACTGGAGAACACTACCAAAGAGGTGGAGAAGAGCAAGAGTCAGCAACATAAACTGACACAGGACCTGGAGGGTCGGAGAAATGTAGTAGAGAAGCTCACAGTTCAACTGAAAGAAAGAGAGAGTGAACTGGAGAACACGATCAAACAGGTGGAGAAGGGCACCAACCAGCAACATGACCTGGAGGACTTGAGAAACCAAGTAGAGGAGCTTAAAGTTCAACTGCAGTCAAGAGAGAGCAAACTGGAGAACATCAACCAGACACTGATAGACAGAGATAGGAGAATAGGAGAGAAAGACCAACTACTGAAGCAAAGAGAGAAGGAACTGCAAAGCTCTACCAAAGAGATGGAGAAGAGCAAACAATATCAACAGCAACTGATCCGAGACCAGCAAGTTCTGAACAACCACGTAGAGAAGCTCAAAGTTCAACTGAAAGATAAAGAGAGTGAACTGGAAAACACGATCAAACAGATGAAGAAGAGCACCAACCAGCAACATGAACTGACACAGGACCTGGAGGATCAGAGAAACCAAGTCGAGGAGCTTAAAGTTCAACTGCAGTCAAGCGAGAGCGAACTGGGGAAGATCAACCAGACACTGGTAGACAGAGATAGGAGAATAGAAGAGAAAGACCAACTACTGAAGCAAACAGAGAGTGAACTGCAGAACACTACCAACACGGTGGAGAAGAGCAAGAGATATCAACAGCAACTGATCCAAGACCAGCAAGTTCTGAACAACCAAGTAGAGAAGCTCACAGTTCAACTGATGCAAAGAGAGAGTGAACTGGAGAACACTACCAAAGAGGTGGAGAAGAGCAAGAGTCAGCAACATAAACTGACACAGGACCTGGAGGGTCGGAGAAATGTAGTAGAGAAGCTCACAGTTCAACTGAAAGAAAGAGAGAGTGAACTGGAGAACACGATCAAACAGGTGGAGAAGGGCACCAACCAGCAACATGACCTGGAGGACTTGAGAAACCAAGTAGAGGAGCTTAAAGTTCAACTGCAGTCAAGAGAGAGCAAACTGGAGAACATCAACCAGACACTGATAGACAGAGATAGGAGAATAGGAGAGAAAGACCAACTACTGAAGCAAAGAGAGAAGGAACTGCAAAGCTCTACCAAAGAGATGGAGAAGAGCAAACAATATCAACAGCAACTGATCCAAGACCAGCAGGACCTACGCACCCACGTAGAAAAGCTCACAGTTCAACTTAAGGAAAGAGAGAGTGAACTGGAGAACACTACCAAACAGATGGAGAAGAGCAAGAGTCAGCAACATAAACTGACACAGGACCTGGAGGGTCGGAGAAATGTAGTAGAGAAGCTCACAGTTCAACTGAAAGAAAGAGAGAGTGAACTGGAGAACACGATCAAACAGGTGGAGAAGGGCACCAACCAGCAACATGACCTGGAGGACTTGAGAAACCAAGTAGAGGAGCTTAAAGTTCAACTGCAGTCAAGAGAGAGCAAACTGGAGAACATCAACCAGACACTGATAGACAGAGATAGGAGAATAGGAGAGAAAGACCAACTACTGAAGCAACGAGAGAAGGAACTGCAAAGCTCTACCAAAGAGATGGAGAAGAGCAAACAATATCAACAGCAACTGATCCAAGACCAGCAAGGTCTGAACAACCAAGTAGAGAAGCTCACAGATCAACTGATGGAAAGAGAGTGTGAACTGGAGAACACTACCAAAGAGGTGGAGGAGAGCAAGAGCTATCAAAAACAGCTAATCCAAGACCAGCAGGATCTGAACAACCAAGTAGAGAAGCTCAAAGTTCAACTGCAGTCAAGAGAGAGTGAACTGGAGAACACAATCAAACAGGTGGAGAAGAGCCCCAACCAGCAACATGAACTGACACAGGACCTGGAGGATCAAAGAAACCAACTAGAGGAGCTTAAAGTTCAACTGCAGTTAAGAGAGAGTGAACTGGAGAACACTACCAAAGAGGTTGATAAGAGCAAGATACAGCAAAATAAACTGACACAGGACCTGGAGGACCTACGCACCCACGTAGAAAAGCTCTCAGTTCAACTGAAGGAAAGAGAGGGTGAACTGGAGAACAGCAGCAACCAGCAACATAAACTGACACAGGACCTGGATGATCAGAGAAACGTTGTAGAGGAGCTCACAGTTAAACTGCATGACAGAGAGAGAGAACTGGAGAAGATCAACCAGACAACAGACCAACTACTGAAGCAAAGATACAGGGAACTGCAGGACACTATCAAAGAGGTGGAGAAGAGCCAGAGATATCAACAACAACTCATCGTTCAACTGAAGGCAAGAGCGAGTGAACTGGAGAACACCACCGAAGAGGTGGAGGAGAGCAAGAGCTATCAACAGCAACTGATCCAAGACCAGCAGGATCTGTACAACCAAGTAGAGAAGCTCAAAGTTCAACTGAAAGATAAAGAGAGTGAACTGGAAAACACGATCAAACAGATGAAGAAGAGCACCAACCAGCAACATGAACTGACACGGGACCTGGAGGATCAGAGAAACCAAGTCGAGGAGCTTAAAGTTCAACTGCAGTCAAGCGAGAGCGAACTGGGGAAGATCAACCAGACACTGGTAGACAGAGATAGGAGAATAGAAGAGAAAGACCAACTACTGAAGCAAACAGAGAGTGAACTGCAGAACACTACCAAGACGGTGGAGAAGAGCAAGAGATATCAACAGCAACTGATCCAAGACCAGCAAGTTCTGAACAACCAAGTAGAGAAGCTCACAGTTCAACTGATGCAAAGAGAGAGTGAACTGGAGAACACTACCAAAGAGGTGGAGAAGAGCAAGAGTCAGCAAACTAAACTGATCCAGGACCTGCAGGACCTACGCACCCACGTAGAAAAGCTCACAGTTCAACTTAAGGAAAGAGAGAGTGAACTGGAGAACACTACCAAACAGATGGAGAAGAGCAAGAGTCAGCAACATAAACTGACACAGGACCTGGAGGGTCGGAGAAACGTAGTAGAGAAGCTCACAGTTCAACTGAAAGAAAGAGAGAGTGAACTGGAGAACACGATCAAACAGGTGGAGAAGAGCACCAACCAGCAACATGACCGGGAGGACTTGAGAAACCAAGTAGAGGAGCTTAAAGTTCAACTGCAGTCAAGAGAGAGCAAACTGGAGAACATCAACCAGACACTGATAGACAGAGATAGGAGAATAGGAGAGAAAGACCAACTACTGAAGCAAAGAGAGAAGGAACTGCAAAGCTCTACCAAAGAGATGGAGAAGAGCAAACAATATCAACAGCAACTGATCCAAGACCAGCAAGGTCTGAACAACCAAGTAAAGAAGCTCACAGATCAACTGATGGAAAGAGAGTGTGAACTGGAGAACACTACCAAAGAGGTGGAGGAGAGCAAGAGCTATCAAAAACAACTAATCCAAGACCAGCAGGATCTGAACAACCAAGTAGAGAAGCTCAAAGTTCAACTGCAGTCAAGAGAGAGTGAACTGGAGAACACGATCAAACAGGTGGAGAAGAGCCCCAACCAGCAACATGAACTGACACAGGACCTGGAGGATCAAAGAAACCAACTAGAGGAGCTTAAAGTTCAACTGCAGTTAAGAGAGAGTGAACTGGAGAACACTACCAAAGAGGTGGATAAGAGCAAGATACAGCAAAATAAACTGACACAGGACCTGGAGGACCTACGCACCCACGTAGAAAAGCTCTCAGTTCAACTGAAGGAAAGAGAGGGTGAACTGGAGAACAGCAGCAACCAGCAACATAAACTGACACAGGACCTGGATGATCAGAGAAACGTTGTAGAGGAGCTCACAGTTAAACTGCATGACAGAGAGAGAGAACTGGAGAAGATCAACCAGACAACAGACCAACTACTGAAGCAAAGATACAGGGAACTGCAGGACACTATCAAAGAGGTGGAGAAGAGCCAGAGATATCAACAACAACTCATAGTTCAACTGAAGGCAAGAGCGAGTGAACTGGAGAACACCACCGAAGAGGTGGAGGAGAGCAAGAGCTATCAACAGCAAATGATCCAAGACCAGCAGGATCTGAACAACCAAGTAGAGAAGCTCAAAGTTCAACTGAAAGATAAAGAGAGTGAACTGGAAAACACGATCAAACAGATGAAGAAGAGCACCAACCAGCAACATGAACTGACACGGGACCTGGAGGATCAGAGAAACCAAGTCGAGGAGCTTAAAGTTCAACTGCAGTCAAGCGAGAGCGAACTGGGGAAGATCAACCAGACACTGGTAGACAGAGATAGGAGAATAGAAGAGAAAGACCAACTACTGAAGCAAACAGAGAGTGAACTGCAGAACACTACCAACACGGTGGAGAAGAGCAAGAGATATCAACAGCAACTGATCCAAGACCAGCAAGTTCTGAACAATCAAGTAGAGAAGCTCACAGTTCAACTGATGCAAAGAGAGAGTGAACTGGAGAACACTACCAAAGAGGTGGAGAAGAGCAAGAGTCAGCAAACTAAACTTATCCAGGACCTGCAGGACCTACGCACCCACGTAGAAAAGCTCACAGTTCAACTTAAGGAAAGAGAGAGTGAACTGGAGAACACTACCAAACAGATGGAGAAGAGCAAGAGTCAGCAACATAAACTGACACAGGACCTGGAGGGTCGGAGAAACGTAGTAGAGAAGCTCACAGTTCAACTGAAAGAAAGAGAGAGTGAACTGGAGAACACGATCAAACAGGTGGAGAAGAGCACCAACCAGCAACATGACCTGGAGGACTTGAGAAACCAAGTAGAGGAGCTTAAAGTTCAACTGCAGTCAAGAGAGAGCAAACTGGAGAACATCAACCAGACACTGATAGACAGAGATAGGAGAATAGGAGAGAAAGACCAACTACTGAAGCAAAGAGAGAAGGAACTGCAAAGCTCTACCAAAGAGATGGAGAAGAGCAAACAATATCAACAGCAACTGATCCAAGACCAGCAAGGTCTGAACAACCAAGTAGAGAAGCTCACAGATCAATTGATGGAAAGAGAGTGTGAACTGGAGAACACTACCAAAGAGGTGGAGGAGAGCAAGAGCTATCAAAAACAACTAATCCAAGACCAGCAGGATCTGAACAACCAAGTCGAGAAGCTCAAAGTTCAACTGCAGTCAAGAGAGAGTGAACTGGAGAACACAATCAAATAGGTGGAGAAGAGCCCCAACGAGCAACATGAACTGACACAGGACCTGGAGGATCAAAGAAACCAACTAGAGGAGCTTAAAGTTCAACTGCAGTTAAGAGAGAGTGAACTGGAGAACACTACCAAAGAGGTGGATAAGAGCAAGATACAGCAAAATAAACTGACACAGGACCTGGAGGACCTACGCACCCACGTAGAAAAGCTCTCAGTTCAACTGAAGGAAAGAGAGGGTGAACTGGAGAACAGCAGCAACCAGCAACTAACAGATGGGGGTGTAACAGATGGTGGTGTAACAGATGGTGGTGTAACATGAAGATGGTGTAACAGATGGTGGTGTAACAGATGGTGGTGTAACAGATGGTGGTGTAACATGATGATGGTGTAACAGATGGTGGTGTAACATGAAGATGGTGTAACAGATGGTGGTGTAACAGATGGTGGTGTAACAGATGGTGGTGTAACATGAAGATGGTGTAACAGATGGTGGTGTAACATGATGGTGGTGGTGTAACATGAAGATGGTGGTGTAACAGATGGTGGTGTAACATGATGGTGGTGTAACATGATGGTGGTGTAACATGAAGATGGTGTAACAGATGGTGGTGTAACAGATGGTGGTGTAACATGATGGTGGTGTAACATGAAGATGGTGGTGTAACAGATGGTGGTGTAACATGATGGTGGTGTAACATGAAGATGGTGTAACAGATGGTGGTGTAACAGATGGTGGTGTAACATGATGGTGGTGTAACATGAAGATGGTGTAACAGATGGTGGTGTAACAGCCTGCTATTGTAGAAGGATGAGTTCTGCTACAGATGGTGGTGTAACAGATGGTGGTGTAACAGATGGTGGTGTAACAGCCTGCTATTGTAGAAGGATGAGTTCTGCTACAGATGGTGGTGTAACAGATGGTGGTGTAACATGATGGTGGTGTAACATGATGGTGGTGTAACAGATGGTGGTGTAACAGATGGTGGTGTAACATGAAGATGGTGGTGTAACAGCCTGCTATTGTAGAAGGATGAGTTCTGCTACGAAGAGGCTTTATTTCTTGGAATGTTTTAAACACCGACTCTCAGGAATGTCATTCATTCAACACCACCTTACTTCCCTGACCACCATTGTAGACGTACAGGCGATACCAACTACAGAGGTGTCTACTAGGCTACACAGTGTAGGCCTACTGTATCAATGCAGAATACAATACAACTACAGAGGTGTCTACTAGGCTACACAGTGTAGGCCTACTGTATCAATGCAGAATACAATACAACTACAGAGGTGTCTACTAGGCTACACAATGTAGTCCTACTGTATCAATGCAGAATACAATACAACTACAGAGGTGTCTACTAGGCTACACAATGTAGGCCTACTGTATCAATGCAGAATACAATACAACTACAGAGGTGTCTACTAGGCTACACAATGTAGGCCTACTGTATCAATGCAGAATACAATACAACTACAGAGGTGTCTACTAGGCTACACAATGTAGGCCTACTGTATCAATGCAGAATACAATACAATACACCACAAAGATGGATCATTTTCAGGTGTCATGACTGCATCTGTTTAATGTTGAGAGGATATTGTTTCTGCTTTTCCTTTTCTTTTTCTTTTTCTTTGTGTGTGTGTAAAATAAATATCACTTTGCACTTAATAGAATAAGACATACTGTTGTAATGTTTTGTTATGCCATAGAAGTGGACTATGTGATTTGATGCCAAGTTATTGGTTGACATGCAGTAGGCTACCTGTCTTTAACATTACACCACATGGAATATAATAATTATGTAATAAATCAGTCTACATGGACAGTTTGCCTCGTGTTGTTTTGTTCCTCTCTTAGTCTTACTGTAGAAACTAAATTGATTCATGTTGTTTTGTTACTCTCTTAGTCTTACTGTAGAAACTAAACTGATTCATGTTGTTTTGTCTCTTAGTCTTACTGTAGAAACTAAACTGATTCATGTTGTTTTGTTACTCTCTTAGTGTTACTGTAGAAACTAAACTGATTCATGTTGTTTTGTCTCTTAGTCTTACTGTAGAAACTAAACTGATTCATGTTGTTTTGTTACTCTCTTAGTCTTACTGTAGAAACTAAACTGATTCATATTGTTTTGTCTCTTAGTCTTACTGTAGAAACTAAACTGATTCATATTGTTTTGTCTCTTAGTCTTACTGTAGAAACTAAACTGATTCATATTGTTTTGTCTCTTAGTCTTACTGTAGAAACTAAACTGATTCATGTTGTTTTGTCTCTTAGTCTTACTGTAGAAACTAAACTGATTCATGTTGTTTTGACTCTTAGTCTTACTGTAGAAACTAAACTGATTCATGTTGTTTTGTTACTCTCTTAGTCTTACTGTAGAAACTAAACTGATTCATGTTGTTTTGTCTCTTAGTCTTACTGTAGAAACTAAACTGATTCATGTTGTTTTGTCTCTTAGTCTTACTGTAGAAACTAAACTGATTCATGTTGTTTTGTTACTCTCTTAGTGTTAAATAAACTAAACTAATTCAGGACTACAATATCCAGGTGTTGCAGTGAAGAGGAGAGAGAGAGAATCATGGCTGTACATTGAGTTATATGATGTTTATTATGAATACTTGTGTGTAACCTAAACTAATATGAGCTAACTTGATTCCCTGGGTGTGTTCCTCCTAGCTGTCTGTGTGAGGAAAATACCCTTTCGAAGGGCTAAATCAGGGGTGGGCAACTTTGATGATGGAGAGGGCCACTACATTTTCACACTCACTCCAGAGGGCCACAGTCCAAAATAGCAAAAATAGCAGATGTACAAGCTCAACGCGTCGCAGTGCGACACGTTTTGAGCTTGTACATCTGTTATTTTTGCTATTTTTTTTACTTTTTTTTTTTATTAATTTCAAATGCATTTATATGTTCTTTGTTAACTTTATGAACTTAAATACAGATGCATTGTACATAAGAAAAAGACTAGCAGTAGGCTAGACTAGTCATTAAGCTGCTAATATACAGTAAACTGAGGTAATTAAAGGCGGTCATGTTAGCGCGTTTGGAACAGCTGAAACCAATCATTTATTAGTATTCCTGCCCATGTATGTGCTAAATGGTAAATGAACTGCATTTGTGTAGCTCAGCAGTGCCAATATTGATGATAACACACACCCTCTAGTGTAATATTGCAAATATACAACAGTTACCCTTTTGACCTGTACAAATGTAGACTACAACAGGTCCTCTTCTGACCTAAATGTACTCATCCAGGATAACATTAGCAGCAACAGTTGGCTGTGTGGCCCATCAGAACACTGCTAGTCAATCTATCAATGTGGAATCTGAATAAGTGGACCTGTCACCTATGAAGCTCCACTTCAGAAAGATTTACAAGCAATTTAACAAAAACATGGAAATATAAAGTCAAGGAAAATGCTGCAGCCACAAAGGTCTCTTATCGTCTCTATTTGGAAGGATTAAAAGTACATATCAACAAACAGCACTATTTTGATTGACAGGGAAGGTCTCAGATCCAATCAAAGAGGTGAGGGAACTTGTTCCCCCTTGCTCCCCCACAATTAAGCACTGTTGGTACCAAAGCCAGATACTCACAGCTGGTATGTTGGGTGGACTTATTCAAATAAAACCCTCAAGAATGAAATAAAGTCATTTTGAGGCAGAAATACGGGTGGCAGGTGGAGAAATGTGTTAAATGACTCCTTTAAACATGTAAACAGGTGAATTGCACTGAGGTGGGTTACTTATAATGATCTATATCAAGTATAACCCACAGGAATAACATTCACATTGGCCAATAAAATTCCAATGGGTACATTGAGGTGGCTGTAATCTTTACATTGTCTAAATAGGCCTATTTTAAAGCTAACCCTATTTTTAAAATATAACTTTATTTAACCCCCCAAAATGAAAGTAATTTGAGGCGGGGGTAATTTTTATGCTCTCAAGAGTAAACTTATTATTGTATTCTCAGCCTTTCTGAACCAAACAACCCACATTAGAAAGCCTGGTGAGGCAGGGTTACAAACACACAAACAACACATCACCTACTCGACAAGATGCAGCGCCGGTCCACTCGAGCACCAATCCGATCATCAAGCCCTGCTCGCGGGAGAGGAGAGAAGGAGAAAACTTTAAATATAGTTTAGTTTCGGTTCATTTTGATGTTCTTTTTTTGTAATTCAATTAGTTTTAAGAGCGGGTTTGCCGTTTTTTATTAGTTTAAATTTGTGTGAAAACACTTAAGGCCTGTCCATAGTCTCTACGAAACATCTTCGGCGAGTTGCGACGCTCCAACATGCACATTTCCGAACTCTCATTCAGTGCAATGCTTTTCAGAAGTCTCCAGTGACTTGATTTTATGGTAGAAAAGGACCTTTTGACCGAAGTGTTGGGGAAAGTATGTACAGGCCTTTAGTTTTTATTAGTTTTAATGTTATTCTTTTCATACTTGGGGTTTTTTGTTTTTATTGCGAAAAAACTAAAACTAAGGGGCCACCTTGAGCTTCAGTGAAGGTTAGGACCATATGATATGCAAATGTGGGTTTCAAGCAAGTGGCCTTAATTAGTTTCCGAGTGTTTGCAACTCAGTTAAACCTGTTTCACTGATACACGGTGGAGGGGCAAGGTGGTCCGGCAATGTGCCCCTCAGTAGGCGTTGTGCGTCCAGCAGGCCCGGCGGCCGGACCACCTTGCCCCTCCACCGTGTATCAGTGATACACGGGCCTGCTGGGCGCACAACGCCTACTGAGTGGTAAAAAACGACTTTCTGGCCTTGACAGCCCAAACATCCACACAGAAAAGTCCTATCTGATTGCATTAAACAACGTTAAATAACGTTAAACTCACTTTGCCACTCCATTTGCCATACAATCACAATCACCTGACTAAAGGACAGTCATTCTCCTGTTAGCAGCAATCAGTGTGGAGCAGGAATTCACTTCACATTGAAGCTATCATCACTTGACTTTAACAGAGGGTCATCACACTGCAGTCTGGAGGTCAAACCCTGCACGCAGAGGTCAAACCCTGCATGCAGAGGTCAAACCCTGCACGCAGAGGTCAAACCCTGCACGCAGAGGTCAAACCCCACATGGAGCACGTTACGTACCTCTGTCCTGCTGGAGGGGGGGGGGGGGGGGGGGTCCTTCATCACCATCATCATCCTCACTTCAAGAGAACATCCACCCTGAAACAATAGAACACAATGTCAACTTGTATTATTTGTATTTGGTAAATGGTGCATTTATTTAGTGGTTCATGAATTCTGTCATTGGGAATAACTTAAAGCCATTGCCAATTATAATATACTAGAAGCTCCAGCGTCTAGTCGGCGACCTGGCCAACTCGGAACAATGTAAATAGGGAATGAATGCCCCGCCCTTTAATGCAAACCCCATTATACCTGTTTTCATAGGACCCGTTTTGACCATCTGTCTGCCTGTGTCCATATATGCCCATATATGGAGTTATCTGTATCTGTCTGTCTGTATGTCGCTGTCCATTTTATGTCCATATATGGAGATCACTGCAGTTATAGTTCTGGGTCCATTTTATGCCCATATATGGAGATATCTGTCTATCTGCGTCCATTTTATGCCCATATATGGAGTATCTGTCTGTGCCTCCAACTGTGTTGCAGACACAGTGCCGGTTCCCCCTTTAATGCAAACCTCATTATACCTGTTGTCATAGGACCCGTTTTGAACATCTGTTTGCCTGTGTCCATTTATGCCCATATATGGAGATATCTGTATCTGTCTGTCTGCGTCCATTTTATGCCCATATATGGAGATCTTTGACCATCTGTTTGCCTCTGTCCATTTATGTCCATATATGGAGATATCTGTATCTGTCTGTCTGCAATCCATTTTATGCCCATATATGGGGGCATTCATTTTATGCCCATATATGGAGAACGCGCGTGCCCGTGGGACGAACGGTTCTTGCCCATATATGGAGATCTGCCCATATGCCCATATATGGAGATCTCTGTATCTGTGTCCCCTTTATGCCCATATACGGAAATTGCGTCCATTTTATGTCACAATGAGTCAGCGACCATCTGTTTGCCTGTTTGTCTTTGAGTCGGCAGAAGTGATGTCAGAATGCCCATATGCCCATATATGTAGACCATCTGTTTAACTGTTTGTCTTTGAGTCAGCAGAAGTGATGTCAGATTGCCCATATGCCCTGCCCATATGCCCATATATGTAGCCCATATGGAGATCTGCCCATATGCCCATATATGGAGATCTCTGTATGAGTCAGCCCTTGTGCCGATACGTCCATTTATGCCCATATATCTGTGTAGCCCATATGGAGATCTGCCCATATGCCCATATATGGAGATACATAACCATGGCATTTTGTGTTGACTCATGTTGCGTACGCGATGTCAGAGCCTTTTATGAAATGATGTCACAATGAGTCAGCGCTTGCGCCGATTTCCTCCGGAACAGCCTGATGTCAACAATCAGCTCCGCATAAGGAGATTCCGAACGTTTTGCGCCGTTTCGGAAAAAACGTGCGTCGGGTCGATTTCCTCCGGAACAGCCTCCGAACGTTTTGCGCCGTGAGTCAGCAGTGCCCATATGCCCATATATGTAGCCCATATGGAGATCTGCCCATATGCCCATATATGGAGATACATAACCATGGCATTTTGTGTTGACTCATGTTGCGTACGCGATGTCAGAGCCTTTTATGAAATGATGTCACAATGAGTCAGCGCTTGCGCCGATTTCCTCCGGAACAGCCTGATGTCAACAATCAACAATCAGCTCCGCATAAGGAGATTCCGAACATTTTGCGCCGTTTCGGAAAAACCGCGCGTCGGGTCGGGTCGAGGCCGGGCACTGCACTCCGCGCCGCGGCGGAGAACGCGCGTGCCGAATCTGAAGCCGGTGGGACGAACGGTTCTCGAGATACGCGGATTACGTACACGCAGACATACAGAGACTTCTCGCATTTATAGATAGATAACTATCTGATTCATTTTCCCCGGGGACCCCCTGGAACAGCCCTCGAGGACCCCTGGGGGTCTCCGCTGCGGACCCCACACTTTGCAAAGCACATGTTAAGAAAACATGACAGTTAAGTATGTAAACCTCCACATCCTGTCAGTAGGTCCGTAACACCTCAATGTTTATGGCTGACCTGCCCATATATGGACTCTGACCTGCCCATATATGGAGGCTGACCTGCCCATATATGGAGACATATGGAGCTGACCAACACTGACATCATCAACTCTACATCGACTCATACGCCGACTCATACTGACATCAACAGGATGACCTCCATATCTGTGAAAGCCTATACGTGTCAGTCTAACCAATATGGCCATATCTCCATATACTGCATGGGTAGCAGGGATCTCCATATATGGGTATCAGGGATCTCCATATATGGGTAACTGGTCCGATATACATTAATAAAGGATAAACTAAAATAAAAGTCTATGGGTGATGCCCTGTTAGGGGAACCACACTAACTGAGTCCATATATGGCCAAGACGGATGGCCAAGACAGATGGTGCGACCTCGGCCTAATTTTTCACCCTTAGGTGTCTTACTGGTATACACATGATGTTTGTTCTGTGATATGGAATGCAGTCTTGGATCTCCAACACACACACACACACACACACACACACACACACACACACACACACACACACACACACACACACACACACACACACACACACACACACACACACACACACACACACCATTTACAAGAAGCACTTTAAAGTGTTTGAGGCATTTAGTTTGTCTGTCCTACAAAATATATGATGCAATATTGTGCTCACAACGCCTAGAGCCCAGCGAGGCGTTGTGAGCTTGTAGATCAGCTGTTTTCACAATGTTTGCCTCTATTTGACAACTAGTCCTGAACTTGGTATCCAAAACACTACAGTAGCCTATTAGCATACAGTATAGGCTGCTGGGCAGTAGAACATACATGGGCAACTGGCGGCCCGGGGGCCACATGCGGCCCCCACCTTCACTTAATGCGGCCCACAGGTTAATACCGGAATACTGATATATTATTGATTTCAGCTGTTACAATTCCAAAACATGACCTGCTACTATCTTAGTAGCTTAATGACTGGTATAGTAGTATTAAAATGTATATATTCTTTTTGTATGTCAAACGTATTTGTATTTAAGTTCATAAAGTTAACATAAGTATATAACTAAATGCGTTGGAAATTAAATCAAAATGTTAGATTTCAGGAATCCAATTCAAAAATAAGAAAAAGATATTCAGGATTCCAATTCAAAAGATGCAAAAATAGTCGATATTTAACCACTTGAACCGTCAATACTTAAAAAAAACTTGTGGTTAGAGTGTCCGCCCTGAGACTGGGAGGTCGGGGGTTCAATTCCCCGGCCGGGTCATACCAAAGACTATAAAAAATGGGACCCAATAACTCCCTGCTTGGCACTCAGCATCAAGGGTTGGATTGGGGGGTTGATCACCACTAAGGTCCAGGGACTACAGATGAAAATTAGCCTGTGGCTAACTCTGTCTCATTTACATTGAAGTGAAAACTGACATGTCCAATGAGTACTGTCCCTGTCAAATAAATAAACTTTCAACCTTTTACTCGTACTTTACTTTGGTTTCCCACCAAACCTCTTTGCCGAAAATAGACGATCTACAAGCTCACAATGCCTCGCAGCGCCTTTTTTTTTTGGTGGCCCAAAAAAAAGGAAAAAAAAAAGAAAAAAATATCGGTAAAAAATATCAGTCAAAATTAGCCAAGGTTCTGACACATTTTGGCACTAATCATGTTCATACTCCGCTTGTTGGTGGTGAGATTTGTATGCTAACTTATACAATTTATGGATTTTGTAATCAATTATGTTGTCTGTAAAAGTTGTGGTATTAATAGCGTGTGTATTTATATGTGCCGCCCTTGACCCAACGAGTCGGTAGAGTAAGTGTGGCGGAGAGAGTCGCAGCCCCAGCCTGAAGCCTCAAAAGTCTAGTATCTGCCCTCATTCCATAAGATATTGGACTTTCACGTGGGAGACCCGGGTTCGAAGCCGGGTGGGGAGGTTCGGATCATAGATATATATAAAGGCTAGATAGCTCACGCCCGCTGTTGGCCAATGGGGACTGACGACGCTACAGGTCGGCCATCTTGGGACAGGACCGATCGCCCAGTTTAACATTAATTTCTATAGTGCATGTACTATTTAAATGACCAGAGCTTGCTCAATTTTCAACCTATTTTGAAACGGATTGGTTTGTTATAAACCTCAGAAACGTAGCTATGTTACTGTATAATTAGAATAATTATAACCATGGATTTCCATATGAAATAACATTAAGTATATAGGTAAAGTAAAGCAATTAGCTATACACACTGTATTTATAGTAAATATGTAACATGTAATAGTTCCATTATTAGTAATATTTATATTATTTAATACATTATGTATTAAATGTAACAATGTATTTATTTAATACAAAAATCTGTCTCATTTGGCTTATATTTATTTTATATAAAATAGTCTCATGTTGCAATTCTGTAAAATATGAGATTAGAGATGGGCCTTCAAGGTTATTTTATTAAGGACATAACAAAACCAAATAGACCTCTTTTTTAAATAATACATTTTATTTCAGCACTGCAACTGCAAGTCATTTCCCAATCAGTAACATGACCAATCCTCCCCTCCCTCTGAGATCAGACCACCAACAGCTAGACGAGTACATACATAATATATACCAACTATAGTAATAACAGCAATAATCATGATATATAATAATCTTTTTTCTTTTTTTTCTTCTTTTTTTTTAAACCCCATGCTGCACAGGTAGCTTTTGGTGGCCCTTGATATTGAAGTAGGCTACATGCAGTACACCTGTTTGAAGGTTCAATGGACCAATATTATATTGAACAGCTCAACAATGATCAATGAGGTTGGGGGTTAGACTGGAACTTTGGGGGGCTGTTGAGAGGGCGGTGGCTTGGCAGTGTAGAGAGACAGACAGGATTTACCATCATCAAGTATACATTGAACTGAATAGCAAAATCACAGTGGGTTCCTTTTCTCAGATGGCATTAAGTGCACTACTTATGGGCTCATACGTTCTTGCTTGGAGTAAACTTTAAAGCCTGAAAGGAGGTAAACCAGACTCAAATACATCCATTGGGGAAACAATTACCCATTATTTAACATCTGCATTACTTACTTTACAAGAAGACTACACAATTATAGAATGTAGAAGAATGTTTTATTTGATCATTGTTTGCCTGTTATATCTCCTATGGTACCTACAGCATGGAATTGTGGATGAAATGTTTCCATATATATATATATATATATATATATATATATATATATATAAACACTGAGGAACATTGGCTCGAAGCCAAAATTAGGCTTCCGTATGTGCACACAGAGTTTGAGCGAATGGCCTTTAAAAAGGACCGTTTTGGGTAGTCATTTTAGCAATATGGTGCAGCCTCAGCTTAAAATACAGGGACACAACTAACTTCATCAGTGTATGGTGGTGACTGTCAATGCCTGAGGAAAAACACATCCTCTGAACCTATCCTCCTATCCTATGGGCTGTTTTCATCTGGAATCTAGAGGATTGCCTGGCGAACGACCCACTCTGCTGCCTTCAGAACAGATGGTATCACCAGACCTCCATTGATTTTCAGGGTCAGCAGGTGGTATAGCTCTTGTCCTTACAGGCAGATTCAGCATCGGTCACAAGGCTGGACCGGCAGACATCACAGGACAGCTTCTTCAAAGTGCGTTGCACAACAAATCCTGAAATTAGCAGTAGACAGATTATTATAATATTAATATCATTATTACAATAAATTATAAATGCATTCGGGTCCCCATCCGGAATCAATGGAGGTAAATTTACTATAATCATTTTTTTGTCTTAGGAATGTGATAAACACAAAAAAATATTATTGAACTCAAGTCTCCATGGTGTGAATAATCTATATAAAAAAGTCATTTTGGGGGTGAATACTCCTTTAAGGGTAAGGATGTATGTATGTACAGTATGTATGCATGTATGCATTAGCCTATATGCAAACTTTGAGAATAAGACAACCACACTAAAAGAGTTAAAAAGTGTGTAAACAGGTGGTAGAAATATTTCTAAAAGCCAGGGTCAACAACACTCTTGCAATGTTATTATCTCACAGCCCTGTTGTTCCTGTGCAGCAGAACTTGTATTGCCCATAGTGATTATCCTAATTATAATATAATATTGTCATATTTGTGGCAGTTGATCCCACAGGTTCCATTTGGATACTCCTTTCATTGGAGCAGCCATAGGCAGCAAAACAATCAGGCATCTTCACAATAACAGACTTCACATACAGTAGGCTATATTTCTGTAAACAAAAAGACAGCAATTCCCTGTATCAATGTATCTAAATGTAAGATATTTTTAACAAACCAAACCGCTTGGAAATCATGTAATTCTGCCTCTCCCACCATTGTAACTTTGCTGTCAACTTTGTAATAATATATATATAGGTCTAGCTAAGCTCACACTCACAGCCTCTTTCTTGTCTCTTAGCCTGCAGCTAAAAAATACAACAATATCCACACAAAGAAATGTAATTTAGACAAAAGATTAGTTGTCATGAAATCGTTATTGGTCTCAGGAAAACCTGATAATATTTGAAAATCTCGATTGTTGTCTTGATGCACTTGCATGCAAGTAGCCATGCCACTTAAAGGGGTCCTGCCACGCCCCGAAATTATAATAGTATGATACAGTAGGATACAGTAGGTCACGTGGTCTTTTTTAAAACGGTCTGAAATCTCTGAATCAAATGATCCCATCCCCCGTAGCGCAGCCCCCTCCACTCGGAGGAGTAGAGAGACAGACAGGAGACAGCCTGGCCAGCAGATATGGGATTTATGGCTATTTGAAGTGAGCTGGATCTCTGAAATTGAGTACTTTTCCCACCACTGTTCATTAGAAAGGAACGGCTCCCTACTGTGAACCGAATCATATCGTTCATTTCAAAGAGCCGTTCAAAAGACTTGATTCGTTCGCGAACGTCACATCTATACTGGCCAGCCGCACGCAGTTCGAGGATGAGTTCGAGCGCAGCTGCCCAACTCAGTGAAAACATCGTGTTTTCCATTTCAATGAATAAACATAAACAAGCATATTCCCATGAACAATGGGGAAGTAACAACCAGTAACCACCGGAAATATAATTTTTATAGCCACAGATTCATATATAAATGTGTGTCTTTAGCTGGTTAGCTTTAGTGCTAGCCCAGCTAGCTAGCCCTGTGGGAGCAGAGAAGTTGTGAGGGCTGTGACTGTGAGAGCGAGCCTGCGGGCGATGGGAAGAAAATGTACATTGTGCAGACATACAGTAAGTAACAGTCAATTAATTAATTTGATTGGCTTATCGTGCATTCCCACAATGACATCAAACAAATATTAACTTGTTTTTAATATAATTTCTTAAGGTGACAGTAACCCTTAAGGTGGCATAACCCCTTTAACTATGCTGCATGCTCTTTTTTTCGAAATGAAAAGCTTCAATTTCAACATGTCAACCAGCCTGAATCATAGCCACGTTAATAATGTTTGTAATAATCCAAACCGTTAGTAAATCCGTCAAGATTTCAGAGAGTAAAGAGTTTTTAAGTGTGCAGATCACTCACCTTACAGGCACTTGTGCCGGCAGGACAGGGGGGATGGTCCTGTCCTAAGATGGCCGCTAGTGAACGACGCCGCCGACTCCGCCTTGCGCCATCTAGCCTTCTTATATATATCTATGGTTCGGATCACCTCCGTGCACGTGCTGGTTGTGGGGGCGGGTCTGGCCAAGATGCCAGGGCTCCCCAGATGTAATGGAGTAGAAGTAAGTACAAATACCTCAAAACTGTACTGTAGTAGGCCTACTTAGTTACTTTACCCCACTGGCCCTCTATATGAATATTCATGTCCAACCCTGCTTTAAAAACAGGCGGGTGAAAGTTTCCCGCCTTTGCAGACTTGATTCATTGTTATTGTTGCATAAATGCAGTGATAAAGTATTTTAATATCAAACCTTACCTCATAAACATGACGTCTTTCCAACAACAAGTCCTGTCTTCAGCTCAAGGACATCAACACGTCCTACAGCAGCTTTTAGCAGCTCAGTTTGATGTAAACATTACTAAACTATTTGAAGCTAAACAACATAAACAGAGTTTCTGTGTTGAATGGACAGTTTGATGTAAACATTACTAAACTATTTGAAGCTAAACAACATAAACAGAGTTTCTGTGTTGAATGGAGTGAAGCATTTTGACACAGCTGTTCACCGTCACTTCATCAGTGGGATTAATGTCTGGTCAAACGGCGCCATCAAGTGGTCGACCTACGACATTGCTCTATGTGTAGCAGACCAGAACATCACTGTAGCCTTCTCACTACTGAGAAAAGATAATACATTCATTTGATAATTTGGTAAAAGCTTTTAAAAATGATGATTAGCTTTTAAAAGCTCGAGAATAAAAAGCTTAATTACTTTATTTCTCCCTAGCAGGGTTCATCACCATGCCAGCTTGTGATGGACATTTTCATCCATATTTTATTATTGCCACAGACTTACAAAATAATTAAGTGATCAATAATTTTACCAGAAATACACAATGAACCTCTAATGTGATAAAGTATTTATACTGTGCTACACCACTGAGCCACAAATACATTCAAGCCATTGTTTTAAAAGCCAATCTACAAGCTCACAACCATAGCCGTGGGAACTCATTTGAGGCAGGAGGGGCTGTCGATCGTGGCAGTCGCGCACGCGCGAAAAATTGGGGTTATTTGCGGATTTTAATTGTGTTTTATAACCTTTTTTGCATGTTTTATTCGGGTTTCCGCGGTTTATTTTTTAGCTAAATGTAACACAATTGGGAACTGCACACTAAACTTTCCCTTTGCCTCTCCAAACGGGCTGTGGACAGTGCGGAGACATATAAAAATGCGCACACAGTGGCCATATGCCACTGATCTGATTGCAGCCAGCAGGATATTATTAGATGCTATTATTGTCCGCCGCATCGGTCCAGACCCCAGTGTTAGGAAACAGCTGGTCAACTTCTGGTACACCATAGCCATTAGCCACTAGCTAGCCCAAACATTAGCCTAGCCAGGCAGCACAGCAGCATAACATAGCATTCATCATTACAAGTCTTTAGCCACGACTCACCAGTGAGGACGCCAGGGCTAGCAGAGGGCGATGTTTAATGCCTTCATAGCCTAGGTTGTGTTGTCTTGGTGTTCTGTATATTCCTTTTATGCCCGTATTGTATTGTTATAATTCACCCGAGTCCATATGTTACGCACGGAGAGACAGACGCTTAGACAAGTTAAAAGGGAAGTCCTTTGAAAGCCATTTCCTGTCTAAACAGTGCCCAGAAGCACATTTCAAAACAAGAGCCTTTCTTTTTTTTTTGTCTATACAATCGATCATTCAACACATGTTTATTTTGAAATTGTACTGGAAATAGAAGTAGCCAATAGCTCCTACTTCACGCCACTGATGTCAGAGCCTCTACTTGCCGATCGGCAATATTTTTCCCCCAACCCCCCTTTAGGGGGTGCGGTGGGGGGTGCGGTGGGACGTGGGGGAGGGGGTGCGGCCGCACCCCCAGCACCCCTACTTCCCTCGGCACTGCTCACAACACATTGCACTATGACATGTTGAGAGAATGTAGATCTGTTTTAGGTTTCTATTATTATTTCTTCATCTACTTGGCCCAGCATGGTGGATACCAGGGTTAAAGAGGTTACCTATTCTGAAGAAAACCTTAAAGAGGCGGTGCCATAGTTTTGTACTTGTTCTGTTTTGTATGTGACATTACTCTAACAGACCCCCAGGTGTGGTTATAATATGTTTTGTATGTGTCTATGGAGTTAACATTACTCTAACAGACCCCCAGGTGTGGTTATAATATGTTTTGTATGTGTCTATGGAGTTAACATAACAGACCCCCAGGTGTGGTTATAATATGTTTTGTATGTGTCTATGGAGTTAACATTACTCTAACAGACCACCAGGTGTGGTTATAATATGTTTTGTATGTGTCTATGGAGTTAACATTACTCTAACAGACCACCAGGTGTGGTTAAAATACAAAGCCTGTGGAATCATGAAAGATTCTCACCATCCCAACCACAGTCTGTTCAAGATGCTGCCTCATGGAAAACGTCTACGCAGTCTCAAAGCTACCAGCAACAGACTGCAAAAGAGCTTCTTTCCACGAACAGTCAGGCACATGAACAAACTGTCAAGAACGAGAAAGATCCAGGGAAAAAGGAATCGATTTGGAGGTTTTCATAGTAAATGCGACCTATGGTCACAATTGTTGTAAGCCTAGAACAAAGCCATCCAGGATGCTAGTGAATCATGACCATGACACCTTTGATTCTGTGAAAATAATCAAATGAAAATCGCTAAACAAAGAGTATATGAAATGTAGTATGTCATATAATGCAATATTCAAATATTATTGGTCTCAGTCGTATAGAGTTTTATCTTCAGCATCCATAACAACAACTTCTCAGTATTAAGCGTGGCCACACTTCACTCTACCTGAACATAAAGTAAACACAACACCAAGTACATCCCATAATACCCCTCTGCAGCCTGCCAGCTACCTAAAGGCACCCCTGGCCCTGTGTATACAGTAAACAGTAGCATAGGGTTACAGTCATTCATAAATAGTGTTGTTCATGAGCTGGTCTAGCTGGTCTACTGTAAAAGGTGTGTCCTTACATTCTGGGCATTGAGCCAACCCTCAGTGGCTGGGAGTTTCTCAGGTGAATATTTTCACTTCAACTTTGGCTGTCGTCGTGTAGAGTCAGTAACACCCGCACAGGTCTGTTTGGGTTTTAATTAACTTGTGCTTTTCAATTGAAAAACTACAAATAATGATGATATTGAACAATGCTGTACCCCCTCCAACTGTATATATGTTCCCCATTTTCAACTGTTTTTTTATTGTATTTGTGATACTTGCTTTGGCAATGTAAACTTATGTTTTCTCATGCCAATAAAGCTCCTTTGAATTTGAATTGAATTGAATTGATATTATTTATAGCTAAAACAACGTTCTGAAATATGTATGTTTTTCTTTATTTAGTGATCAACATGGCAGGGTACAGACATCAAGGTAGGTCACAAAACCATGCATCGCAACACTGTTTGTTTATGCCTGATAAATGAACTGTTGACAGTTGGGGCGGAGAGAGAGAAGTGTTTCATACTTCAACAATAATACATGAACCATGAAACAGATGGATGAAGCCATGATAATAATAACTCACACACAGACAAGACAGACTTTTGTTGAAACGTAAAATCAAGCCTGAACCTTTTAAAGATGAGTTCATTAGGATCCCCATTAGCTGGTGCATAAGGACAGCTGGGGTCCACTCCACACACTAGCATTAAAACATGATATTCAACAAGACATTGATGAATATCAAGTTTCCTTCTAACAGTGACTATCATATCATATCATATCATATCATATCATATCATAGCATATCATATCATATCATATCATATCATAGCATAGCATATCATATCATATCATATCATATCATATCATATCATATCATAGCATATCATAGCATAGCATATCATATCATATCATATCATATCATATCATATCATATCATATCATCCTTCATATGCAACCTATTCTCTGATTCCCCATTTCCTTGAAAAGAGAAGGAAAACATAATAAAATATACAAAGATTAAAGGTGAATTCAGTTCAGTAAAATCATAA
This sequence comes from Nannobrachium achirus, assembly GCF_963921795.1. Lineage (NCBI taxonomy): Eukaryota > Metazoa > Chordata > Actinopteri > Myctophiformes > Myctophidae > Nannobrachium > Nannobrachium achirus. The sequence goes on along the minus strand of NC_137819.1, from coordinate 66,102,972 downwards.
CTGTGAAAGTACACGTGTGTTTGTGTGAGACAGTGTGTGCCATTCCTGTATGTTTGAATGCACCTGCCTTTATAGTGTGTGTAATCATGTGTGTGTGTTACTGTGTTGTGTTATTGCGACCGTCAGTTTGCAGTTACTATCAAAACCTCCACCGGCTGTCAGTCTGTCTGTCTGTCACGTCACGTCACTTCACGTCACACTTTTGCCCTATACTCATATCTCCGCCACCGTTGCCCCGATCCATGGAAAAACTTTGCACACACACTCCTTGGTTGCCAAACACAACCCCTCATTTCTCACATGGCCCTCTTCTAGCGCCACCATGAGGCTGATTCTTGCAAAACACATTTTTGGACACTGATCCTACAGATTTTGCCCTAAAATCACGCAAAGTGGTACACAGTATCTCTACAGTCATGTCATCAACATGGATCTGTGCCATTTCCCATATTCCCTCCTAATTGGCTACGATTGCCTTCTAAGGTTTGTTTATGCGACCTGACGGTAGCTTATCTCCCGATTTATTACCATATAACCTGTCTGCAGCTTGGAGCTTTTATTACAACCTTTGAGTTTACAGAAGCCTCTTCAATTGTCTTTTGAATCTTGATTTTATGTTTTTCTAACCACTCTTCTCTTCTGTTCCATTCAACCATGGCTCTCTACAGCAATGGTTCTCAACCTGTGGGTCGGGACCCCCAGGGGGGTCCCCACATTATTTTGGGGGGTCCCCAGCAGATGATTAACTTAATGTGGAACATTGTTCTCTCTCTCAACAGTAAACAAACCAACATATAAGTTTAAGTGTATAGAGGGTATCTGCACATTTAAGTGACAGTATAAGGACTTTTTAATACCTCAAATGACAAATTAAACATTGGCCAAATTGTAAAATATTAGAGGCAGAAATTGTGAAAATAGCAGATCTACATGCTCACAATAGAACCGTGATATAGAAAATGTAATGCCTCAACTCTTAGTGCTCGTGGGGGGGGTCCCCAGTTAAAATATGATTATTTTGGGGGTCTGCACTCTGAAAAGGGTTGAGAACCACTGCTCTACAGCATTCCAGGGCGTGTATCAAAACAACATCCCAGTTCTAACAATGGAACAAGGGCGGAGCGCTTGTTTTTGGTGGAGATGACGGAGGCGCGCCAACGTTATATTATAAACACAATCTGAACTAGCTATAAAAACAATCATGACATAGGCTATCAAATAACAAGGACAAATTGTTGCCCACAACCATATCAAACCAAAATGCCTGAACTACTGTAAATGTAGGTCTATTATAACTATGATAATGGTTCTTGTATTGTCCCAATTATTAAGTAGAATACTTGACCGTATAAATATAGAATGTTTATAATGTGTGTCCTTGGCATGAAACATTGCATGTAGGCCTATTATATTACCTATAACCTATACAACAGTGAGCTCTCGGCACCTCCGCGCGGTCCAGGCGAATACAACGAAGCGCTCCCTACCCCCGTTTCAGCCAATCACAAGCTTCCACGACTGGAAGCGGGATGTTGTTTTGATACATGCCATTTCATAGACCCTGTTCTGGCTTTAGGGACTTGATAGCACCCTCTTGTGGCGTGTCTCATCTTATACAGCTAGAGCTGTAAATTGATTATATAGACAGCTAGGATGTTTCAGCACATTCATGTTTCTCTAGAAGACAAGGAGTGATACTTGTTTTCCAGGAGAGCTTAACATGCATAATGTTTACATTACAACATCACAGCTTGGTATAAAACTAGGGGCAACAGACTCTGAAGCAGTGTGTGTCTGCTCTGTCTGAGCTCAGTGTGAATGCAGCTGAGTTATTCTTCATTGTATGGAGGTGTCGCATGGCAAACCACAGCTAATCTACAAGCCCACAAGCTGTTGCATCAGCAACACATTGTGGACTTGTAGATCGGCTCACGTTGCACGCAGCCCTGCCAAAGCCTTGTGGGGGACTATCTATATGGGCATAAAACATATGTTAATTAGTAAAGCCAAGCAGGGCCTTGGCGAGTTAGGGCCTGGGTTTGATGCCTGGGGATCTCCATATATGACCACACAAATATGGACCATGCCTTTGCCACCTGGCGAGTGATATCTCTCTATATATCAATGACATCAGGGATCTTCATATATGGGCATAAAAGGGATACCCATATATGGACTCTCACTGTGATATCACTTGTGATGTCACAGTGACAGTATGAATATCCAGGGTTAGATTTTTGATGAGGTAATGTCACGTAACATTGATTGATTGATTGATGATTGATTGATTGATTGATTGATTGATTGAAGACTTTATTGTCAGTTTGCGTAGGAAAAGGTACAGTTTCATGACGGTACAGTTCACTGGTACAAGGTCTACTAAAAGGAGATCCATGAAAAGACTAAGCTTATTTCCACTGGAAACCATTAAAGTATCTCATATAACATTGAATGACAGACAAATAGAACACAGTACTATGCAGTAGATATGTAAAGAAAAAGAAAAAAAAAGAAAACAGTAAGTCTAAACAAACAATACAAAGAAGGGGCAGGGGAGGGTAGGGTTGGGCTAGGTTATTTTTTTTTTACCAGTTGCGAACGGCTGCTGCCTGTAAGTGGTTTTTCAGGGCAATTTTAAAGGATGCTAGTGATCCACACTCCTTTATGGCCTTCGGTAAGGCTTTCCACATTTTGGTGGTATAGCAGAAAAACGAGTTTGACCCTTTGTTGGTTTTGACATCACTTCCTGTACTGAAAGACGCACTTCCTGTACTGAAAGACGGACATACAAGCGTCGCCATTTCTCATGGTATACTGCGACCTTTGTTGCGTCAAATTCTCTGATCGATCACATCAAAGGCACCGATATATATAATCTAAAAAATAATCCTGCTCCTGTCAATCTCTTTCATCCAATGATCTGTCCTTTGTGTCAGTGCTGTGGCTGTTTAGTGACTCTCTCTACACATGTTGACACTCACTTATCAGATTGTTAACAGATCAATAGCATTGTATTTGGTGAATAAATGTTGTTCTAGTAGTTTGTTTAGAACAGGTGACGATCTTATTGGTCTGTTGTTAAAGCCATGCAGTGAAGGCATTCTTTGCATCGGGGAGTGGAATAACTGTGGCTCCTTTCCAGATTAGCAGGCGTGCATACTGTAGTATCACCTCCCAGACTCATGTTAACAATATGACAGATGGGTGCAGGAATGAACTGGGCTGTGTGTGTGAGTTTGTCTAGCTATACTTATGGGGACTAAACGCATGTTCACACAGTCACCTGCAGGGGACGGTGTGGGGACAAAATAGTAGGTCCCCACAGCGGTTAGGGTTAGGTTTAGGGTTAGGTTTAGGGTTAGGTTTAGGGTTAGGGTTAGGGATAGAGGTTAGGGTAAGGCCACATGACTTGCATAAAAATGAATGGAAGTCTACGTAATGTCCCCACAAGTGATGTAAATATATATATAGTGTGTGTGTGTGTGTGTGTGTGTGTGTGTGTGTGTGTGTGTGTGTGTGTGTGTGTGTGTGTGTGTGTGTGTGTGTGTGTGTGCGTGCGCACGCACATACACTGCCATGGTGAATCCAGTGCCATTTAAGGAGAGTTGCGTCACCTCCATTGACTTCATCAGGCCAGGTCTTCTTCATAGCCTTCTATTGGTGATCAGTGACAAAGCACTGAAGCAGAAGTTCACTGAATGCATGGAGTCTATGATTTCCTGTTCCATGAACCATGTGACCAGCGCTATTTTCTGCCCCCGGGTTGGCGTAACTCTCTAATACAAGGCTCTGAGTGAATGTTTTCTGCCCCTGGGTTGGCGTAACTCTCTAATACAAGGCTCTGAGTGAATGTTTTCTGCCCCCGGGTTGGCGTAACTCTCTAATACAAGGCTCTGAGTGAATGTTTTCTGCCCCCGGGTTGGCGTAACTCTCTAATACAAGGCTCTGAGTGAATGTTTTCTGCCCCCGGGTTGGCGTAACTCTCTAATACAAGGCTCTGAGTGAATGTAGTTAAACTGCTTTGTGAGAAGGAAGGGAAGACAGACAGCAGGAGTTCCTGTGGTGACAAGAATGTCATGAATGCATTCCATAGATTGGAACGCAGCCGTGTAGTTTAAACACTAAAGTCAATCAACATTTAAACAGCATTCTGTCCATTTGTGACAGAAACAATACAACAATACAAGTTGGACAGAATACAAATTGCAGTTTTCACTCACAAAACAACTAAAGTTTTAACAGTCACAAACTATGATGCCGGCTGGTAAACTCAGGTTGTTCGCGACTGACAGTTTTTTGCAGCCAGTGCATTCTAAAAATCTGAGTGGCTTGCAGCCAGTGTTGGGCAAGTTACTTTAAAAAAGTTACTTATTACTTTACTAGTTACTGCTCAGAAAAAGTAACTTGTTACATTACTAGTTACTAAATTATAAAAGTAACTCGTTACTAGTTACCTTACTTTACTTTAAAAAATATATATAATCAAAACGAAGCATTCTGGTAAAGTCAGTTACACTTTTTTTTTTTTTTTTTTTTTTAGGGGGCTTCAATAATGACCTTATAAAGAAAAAATACAACTCCCTGTCATTGTAGCAATTATGCATAGAAATGCAGTGGAACAATAAAGCTAAAGATGTGTTTAGAAATGTTGACAGCCATATATTCATTGAAGCCTTTTTGCTGTGCAACACTTACTAGTTCTCTGAAGGCAACAGACTGCGTTAACAGACTCAAAGGTTGCGATGGAAAGCATCATTGATCAAGCATGTTTCATATCTAGCTAGCACTTGCATTACGTGGCTTGGCAATCTGTTTGGTTCACTCTGGGTGACATGCTGTGGCGATTTTGGTGGTGTAGATTTTAGCGCCATTTATCTCCACTAAGTTAAAATAATATTTCCCAAAGCTGCTGTTGTCTCGAGATCTCGCCAGCATTTGGAGAAAGGAGAACTCTCCGCTCCGGCTCCGTCTCTCTTCACCGTTTATTTGACAATGTGTGTGCGTTGGCTTTGAGTTTGTGTGTATTTTTTAAGACCCGCCCAAGGCTGTCTCTGATTGGCTTAGCCTGAATCTATAAGCTAGGTCAACCAATCATTGCTCCTCTACAGTGCATCAAGTTAGTGTGCTAAGCCAGGCATGTCTTTGACTTGACTATGAGAGTTACCACAGACAGGCAGAGGCAGTTTATGACAGGCAGCAGACAGGGAGACTCCGCTCTGCGGCCGCTCTCAGTCTGCTCTCCGCTGCGTGCGGAGAGAAACAGTTCATTTGGACCACCGAAAGTAACTAGCCACTTTACACCACAGTAACTAGAACGGCGTTATTGAATGGGAAAGGTAACGAGTTACCGAGAAAAGTAGTGTCCCCAGAACCACTGACACACCTGTCACTCACTGTCAGAACCATAACCACTGACACACCTGTCACTCACTGTCAGAACCATAACCACTGACACACCTGTCACTCACTGTCAGAACCATAACCACTGACACACCTGTCACTCACTGTCAGAACCATAACCACTGACACACCTGTCACTCACTGTCAGAACCATAACCACTGACACACCTGTCAATCACTGTCAGAACCATAACCACTGACACACCTGTCACTCACTGTCAGAACCAGAACCACTGACACACCTGTCACTCACTGTCAGAACCAGAACCACTGACACACCTGTCACTCACTGTCAGAACCAGAACCACTGACACACCTGTCAATCACTGTCAGAACCATAACCACTGACACACCTGTCACTCACTGTCAGAACCAGAACCACTGACACACCTGTCACTCACTGTCAGAACCATAACCACTGACACACCTGTCACTCACTCTCTGCACCTCCTTGTGTCTTGATGTTGCTAGGCAACCACTGATGCACCTCAGCATCTGTCACTCACATTCAAGCCCCTCCCTCCCCGCAGACCATAGACTATAATCTTGTTGTCTGTAGCCTGGTTATGTTGAGACTTTATCAAACTTTATTAGCCGGCTATCTTTATCAAACTAGAGGCAATAACATGTACAAACTATCCAACAGGACTCAACTGGCAGACATTGTGTGTGTGTGTGTGTGTGTGTGTGTGTGTGTGTGTGTGTGTGTGTGTGTGTGTGTGTGTGTGTGTGTGTGTGTGTGTGTGTGTGTGTGTGTGTGTGTGTGTGTGTGTGCGTGCGTACGTACGTGTGTGTGTGTGTGTGTGTGTGTGTTTGCGCGCGCGTGTGTGTGTGAACACTAATAGTTTCACTAATCATTTTATTTACTCCAACAGGTGACTTTCAACTCACCACTAATTCTCTAAAATGGGTTAAGGGTAAAACAGGTGAAAATGCCACCCTCCCCTGTCAGCTCTCTCCTGAGACCAGCGCTGTTTCCATGACAATCAGCTGGTTTAAATACACAGAGTGCATTTACCTGTATAAGAATGGTCAGGTGATAGAGGGGAGGGGCTACGAGGGCAGACTGAGTCTGAACACCCAGCAGCTGCACAGAGGCAACGTGTCTCTGACAATGAGAGGTTACCACAATGAGACAGATGGAGGATGGTACGTCTGTCAGGTCAAACATGGAGAACAGGAGGTGGAGGCTGCTGTGGGATTATATGAATGTAAGTGATGTACTTTCACACTGCATTATTATTAACCTTGGCATGTTTGAAAGATTTGCTATTTTTACCTTTTTTTTCATTACATTTTGCCAACATTATGGCCAAAATATGTTGATTTTTTTTGTCTGTGAGCTGAAAGGTTTAGGAACCACCGGCCTACAATGATCTCTGTGTGTGTGTGTGTGTGTGTGTGTGTGTGTGTGTGTGTGTGTGTGTGTGTGTGTGTGTGTGTGTGTGTGTGTGTGTGTGTGTGTGTGTGTGTGTGTGTTGGGGGGGGGGGGTCAGGCACCACTGGTATAGACTGAGAATGCAGGTAAAACTAGCATGTTTAGGATTTGCTGACCACTCAGTCTCACACTCAGTTTTTAGAACACTGCTGTTGGTGAGGATATTGTAAATGTACCATCAGAGCGAGAGTGCAAGTACTACCACTAAATACAATCTGTCTACCTGGTACCCTCACACTCACGACCCATTTAGTTTGAACCATATAGATTCACAGCACCATCTAGAATCCACTGCACAGATAATAAATGGATGTCATGCATACAAATACCTGTACATAGCTCGCCATGACCACATTGTAGATATTGTGTCTGACGCAGTCCATAACATCATGCCTGCTAGTGCAGTTCTGTATAAGCATAGAAGAGTGTTACCAGAGTGGTTTGGGTCTGCTTGTGATGTCTTTGCTCTTATCCCTAACACGCCTGATGTTGTCTTTGTTGACACCAGCCACAAGGAGGTGCTGATGCTAGAGGTAGGCTGTGTCTTTGACCTGTACATGGACCAAGCATTCCAGGATAATTATGTGAAATACCAACCACTACTTGAGACCATCACCAGCCTATAGGATACACCAGGGTTCCCCAATTAGTTTTCCCCAAGGGCCGAATTATGTCTAGGGTACCAAGCCGAGGGCCACAACATTGAATTATGTCTAGGGTACCAAGCCGAGGGCCACAACATTGAATTATGTCTAGGGTACCAAGCCGAGGGCCACAACATTGAATTATGTCTAGGGTACCAAGCCGAGGGCCACAACATTGAATTACGTCTAGGGTACCAAGCCGAGGGCCACAACATTGAATTACGTCTAGGGTACCAAGCCGAGGGCCACAACACTACAGGGGGCGACGGTGGCGTTCCTGCTACTCCAGTTCAGATATCGTCGCTGTCGGGTGAAAATCTTGTATATCCAAAACCGTTTGTTTTGAATTTAGACATTTTAAAATTATTTAAAGTAGTGAAAACAGCCGATCTACAAGCACACAACGCCTCACGGTGCGAGGCGTTGTGTGATTGTAGATCTGCTGTTTTCACTACTTTTGTGCGACGGCCTTGTATGATTTGCAAAAGAACGTACAAATTTGGAGATCAGGATTTCCAGCCGACAACGACGATATACTAGGGTTGTTGCTGCTCTTATACCACCATTATTACTGGGGTTGGTGGGGGCCAGACAGTAGACCCCCACGGGCCGCAAATGGCCCGCGGGCCGCCTATTGGGGAACCCTGGGATACACTGTAGATATAGTGTACTGATATTTAGAAGCCTTGGACATGTACATAAATGCACCACGAGAGGCCTGCAGATTGCTGGCTTGACGAAGACAAGAGCAAAACAAGTAGTAAAGTATTGCTCTGTCTCTGTTTATGAAATGTAATTAGATAGATAGATAGATAGATAGATAGATAGATAGATAGATAGATAGATAGATAGATTGATTCATGGAACCAAATAAAGTATTTAAAATGTGTGTGTGTGTGTGTGTGTGTGTGTGTGTGTGTGTGTGTGTGTGTGTGTGTGTGTGTGTGTGTGTGTGTGTGTGTGTGTGTGTGTGTGTGTGTGTGTGTGCGCGAGTGTACATTGTGTGAGCAGCTACAGATATGGTGTGACATCAGCTGATTATTATGGAGGATGAATCTGACTCCTGAGTATAATGGAGGGTGAAAGACTTAGGCAAATTATTTAAATTCTGTGATTTTCATTCCATTATTAACTTTTACAAATGATGAGTTTCTGTATGTAAAGTATCAGTTTTCTAATCATGAGTGTGTGTTTTTTTTTTTTTTTTTTTTTCCATTTCATGAATCATGAACATGAATGGAACATGACTAGCCTGTGAGTATCACATCTATTCAAATTTGCATCAAGTTGTCACAATATAGCAGAAAAAAAACTGAATGGATCTTAATGTCTTCACATTGAATTGTGATTGTATATCTGACATTGTCTGATGTTTATACATACAAAAATAAATAAGCAAATTAATCTCTTAAGAAGCAGCTACATCAGCAGATCTACAAGCTGACAAGACACACACTGATCATTTAGATCCGAGCATTAAGATCCACTGTTTTCACTAGTTTAGGTCCCAGAGAGACATCTAACTACTCTGTTGGGTCTCGAGTTAAAACGTTTGGGACCCACTGGCTTACAATAATGTGATCTTGTTTATGTATTATATATGAAAGCACATTGTCGTAAACCGAATCGTTTGATTACTTGAGATAATATCAATATCAATGATCTCAATTGAGATAACAGATTAATTAACATTCTGCAATATCATGCCATTATGAAGGAAGTATAAATGATGAGTCATATTTCCTTATTAGAAGTATCAGTTTTCTAATCATGAATGTGTTTTTGTCTTTTCATGAATTATGAACATGAATGGAACATGACTAGTGGGTGAGTATCAAATCTATTCTATTCCATGCCCTACAATGTGTTTTCAGATTTACATCAAGTTCTCATAATAGCAGAACAATTGGATCTTAATGTCTTAACAGTGAATTGTGATTTTATCTGACATTGTTTGATGTTTCAAGCCTAATGGTTTATTAAAAGCATTGTTTGTGTAATTTGCATACATAACGGCAAATGTTACCTTTCTGCTAAATCCCATCAACTGCTCAGTTGTGATTGGATTTCACTCCCTCCGAAGTAGTGAGGGACCAATCAAGGCCCAGTATACAAATATTCGGCAACTTTATCGCCAGATGCATTTTTTTAATCCTCCACTTGTAAATGCAGGTTCCATAAAGACATTCCAGACTCATACCGTACCTACGCAGTGATAATAGTCTGGCCATGCCACGCTATGTTTTCTCTACATTTTATTTGAATTGACCGTTTGACAAGTCCCGCCCATAGTTGTGCCCCTCTTCACACCCATTGGTTGCTGTTTCTTGGTTGGACAAAAGTCCTTTCTCTCCATCCACTACCTTTGAAATAAGGTGTTTTTCAGTTGCTTCGTATTGATATTCTGTGTATTCAATTCTTATTTTAAACTTGGTGTGAGTAAAAAGGAACATCTCAGGTGCAGTATAGTGACTGGACAGATCATGTTTTTTTCTCCAAAAATGATGTTTTAGCAAATTCAACATAAACAACCATATATGGTGGAACCAGGGCTGGACAAAGCAGAAAGAGCCTGCTGGTTGGTCAGTCAGGGACCAACCACAAAGGCTCATAATTTCATGAACAAAATGTAAAAAAGAAAAGACTTTAAAACATAGTGAAAATAGTTCACATCATGTTGCATCATGATGCGTTGAGATCTTGTAGATCAGCTATTTTCACTAGCTTGGGTCCTGGGGAGACATCTGATTACTGGGTCTGGAGTTAAAACGTTTGGGCCTTTCTGCTAAATACCACCGATTCCTATTAAGGTTATATGAGGATAACAAATCATCTCTTGTACTGATGTCAGTTTTAATACAATATGGGGTCCTTGAGGGGGTTCCAAGGGGTCCCCAGCTTAATGATTGATAGTTAGGAACCAAATGGTTACCAGTCCTTACCCTTCCCGGTCTTTTTGATTGTTCTGAATTATTTTAAAAGTTATCTAAAATGTCACCAGCAAAAATCTCAATTGTTAAAAAAAAGAAAAAAGAAAAAAATCATGCCACTATATAAAGAAATTGTAAATGATGAATCATATTTCTGTATGTGACGTATAAGGTTTTCTAATCATTTGTTTTTTTCTTTTCGTGAATTATGAACATGAATGGAACATGACTAGATGGTGAGTATCAAATCTATTCTACTTGTCCTACAATGTGTTTTCAGATTTACATCAAGTTGTCATAATAGCAGAACACAAACTGAACGGATCTTAATGTCTTCACAGTGAATTGTGATTGTATCTGACATTGTTGATGTTTCAAGCCTAATGGTTTATTAAAAGCATTGTTTGTGTAATTTGCATGCATAACGGCAAATGTTTTCTGCTAAATCCCATTCTCAGTTGTGATTGGATTTCACTCCCTCTGAAGTAGTGAGGGACCAATCAAGGCCCAGTATACAAATATTCAGCAGCTTTATCGCCAGATGCATTTTTTTAATCCTCCACTTGTAAATGCAGGTTCCATAAAGACATTCCAGACTCATACCGTACCTACGCAGTGATAATAGTCTGGCCATGCCACGCTACCTATGTTTTCTCTACATTTTATTTGAATTGACCGTTTGACAAGTCCCGCCCATAGTTGTGCTCCTCTTCGCACCCATTGGTTGCTGTTTCTTGGTTGGACAAAAGTCCTTTCTCTCCATCCACTACCTTTGAAATAAGGTGTTTTTCAGTTGCTTCGTATTGATATTATGTGTATTCAATTCTTATTTTAAACTTGGTGTGAGTAAAAAGGAACATCTCAGGTGCAGTATAGTGACTGGGCAGATCATGTTTTTTCACCAAAAAATATGTTTTAATGAATTCAACATAAACAACCATATACGGTGGAACCAGGAAGGGACAAGGCAGAAAGAGCCTGCTGGTTGGTCAGTCAGGGACCAACCACAAAGGCTCATCATTTCATGAACAAAATGTAAAAAAGACAATACTTTAAAACATAGTGAAAATAGTTCACATCATGTTGCATCATGATGCGTTGAGATCTTGTAGATCAGCTATTTTCAATAGTGTGGGTCCTGGGGAGACATCTGATTACTCTGTGGGTCTGGAGCTAAAACGTTTGGGCCTTTCTGCTAAATACCACCGATTCCTATTAAGGTTATATGAGGATAACAAATCATCTCTTGTACTGAAGTCAGTTTTAATACAATATGAGGTCCTTGAGGGGGTTCCAAGGGGTCCCCAGCTAAATGATTCATAGTTAGGAACCAACTGGTTACCGGTCCTTACCCTTACCGGTCTTTTTGTTTGTTCTGAATTATTTTAAAAGATATCTTAAATGTCACCAGCAAAAATCTCAATTGTTAAAAAAAAGAAAAAAGAAAAAAATCATGCCACTATATAAAGAAATTGTAAATGATGAATCATATTTCTGTATTTGACGTATAAGGTTTTCTAATCATTTGTTTTTTCTTTTCGTGAATTATGAACATGAATGGAACATGACTAGATGGTGAGTATCAAATCTATTCTACTTGTCCTACAATGTGTTTTCAGATTTACATCAAGTTGTCATAATAGCAGAACACAAACTGAACGGATCTTAATGTCTTCACAGTGAATTGTGATTGTATCTGACATTGTTGATGTTTCAAGCCTAATGGTTTATTAAAAGCATTGTTTGTGTAATTTGCATACATAACGGCAAATGTTTTCTGCTAAATCCCATTCTCAGTTGTGATTGGATTTCACTCCCTCCAAATAGTGAGGGACCAATCAAGGCCCAGTATACAAATATTCAGCAGCTTTATCGCCAGATGCATTTTTTTAATCCTCCACTTGTAAATGCAGGTTCCATAAAGACATTCCAGACTCATACCGTACCTACGCAGTGATAATAGTCTGGCCATGCCACGCTACCTATGTTTTCTCTACATTTTATTTGAATTGACCGTTTGACAAGTCCCGCCCATAGTTGTGCTCCTCTTCGCACCCATTGGTTGCTGTTTCTTGGTTGGACAAAAGTCCTTTCTCTCCATCCACTACCTTTGAAATAAGGTGTTTTTCAGTTGCTTCGTATTGATATTCTGTGTATTCAATTCTTATTTTAAACTTGGTGTGAGTAAAAAGGAACATCTCAGGTGCAGTATAGTGACTGGGCAGATCATGTTTTTTCACCAAAAATTATGTTTTAGCAAATTAGACATAAACAACCATATATGGTGGAACCAGGGCGGGACAAGGCAGAAAGAGCCTGCTGGTTGGTCAGTCAGGGACCAACCACAAAGGCTCATAATTTACTGAACAAAATGTAAAAAAGAAAAGACTTTAAAACGTAGTGAAAAATCTGGAAATAGTTCACATCGTGTTGCATCATGATGCGTTGAGATCTTGTAGATCAGCTATTTTCACTAGCTTGGGTGCTGGGGAGACGTCTGATTACTAGGCCTGGGACGAAATATCGATATGGCGATATATCGCGGTATTACCTCCCGCAATAATTATCGATAAATTGCCAGCAAATATCGATTTTTAAAAAAAAAAAAAAAATCATTTTTTTTTTTCCAATTTTTTTACCCCAAAACATGTAGTAGGCATGATAGCGATCGCGAAACTGTATGTTTAACCCCCCTAGCAACCCCATCTTTCAAACATGGCAGCCATCTTTGTTTAAATTTTAGGAAAACATAATGGCTGCTATCTCATGAATGCCTGAACGGATTTCCATTCGGATTTTTTTGTTTGAAAGCTGTGAGCAATGTGGACACACGTGCATTATCTAGGCATGGGTGTGCATTATCCGTGCACTATGAATTACATGGAAGTCTATGGAGACAGTTTGGCATATGAGAGTACGAAGGTATTGTTAAATGGCAGCAGATGAGTTAAGAGGAGGCACTTTGCATGTATGCACATTTTTTACATGTGTCAATTTTATTTTAAGCTATGTGTTTCTTGACAATTAGGCTACATTTTCACTAAATGCGTTTTAGTTATGGATTGATTAGTTAGTAGGCCTACCCATTGTTGTGCTGGACAGACAAATTGTGGGCAGTTTACAAAGTTGCAGTGTTTGTTTGAGGATGCAAGATTAATTTACTTATTAGCCAATTTATAAAATAATCTTGTAAGATTAATGGAATACGTGTATAATTCCAGAGTTTTGCCTTTTATCGTTATTTTTCATTTTCAGTTACAAATATCGTGATATATCGTTGATGACATTTCTTGCAATATATCGAATATCGCAATATATCGAATATCGTGATATTATTGTTATCGAGAGCCTAATATCGTGATAGATATTGTATCGTGAGATAGCAATATCGTCCCACCCCTACTGATTACTCTGTGGGTCTGGAGTTAAAACGTTTGGGCCTTTCTGCTAAATACCACCGATTCCTATGAAGGTTATATGAGGATAACAAATCATCTCTTGTACTGATGTCTTAGTCTGCAGTTTTAATACAATATGAGGTCCTTGAGGGGGTTCCAAGGGGTCCCCAGCTTAATGATTGATAGTTAGCAACCAAATGGTTACCGGTCCTTACCCTTACCCGTCTTTTTGTTTGTTCTGAATTATTTTAAAAGATATCTAAAATGTCACCAGCGAAAATCTCAATTATTCATGAATAAAAATATAAATAAATCAAGAAGAATTAACTAATAATAACAATATGACACATTAATTTGAATTCTGCAATATCATGCCACTGTATGACGAAATCGTAATTGATGAGTCATATTTCTGTATGTAAAGTATCAGTTCTCTAATCATGAATGTGTTTTGTCTTTTCATGAATTATGAACATGAATGGAACATGACTAGTGTGTGAGTATCAAATCTATTCTACTCAATGTCCTACAATGTGTTTTCAGATTTACATCAAGTTGTCATAATAGCAGAACATAAACTGAATGGATCTTAATGTCTTCACAGTGAATTGTGATTGTATATCAAAAAACGGACCCCTCAGAGGCCTCCTTTAAGAGGCATCTGAAAACACATATGTTCAGACAGGCCTTTGGTCACTTATAGGCATTCCTGTTTTTACTGTTCTTTTGTTTTCTATGTTACTGTGGGTGTTTTTAATGTATTGGTGGCTTCTCTGCAACTGTAGAGCTTATTTTTTATCTTTGTATCTCTGCAACTGTAGAGCTTATTTTTTATCGTTGTATCTCTGCAACTGTAGAGCTTACTTACTTTTTTATTTTTATTGTATTGAGTATTGTGTATCTGTAAAGCACTCTGTGCACTCGTGCTGTGAAGATGTGCTATATAAATAAAGACAGTTCATTCTTTCATTCATTCATTCATTCATTCATTCATTCATTCATTCATTCATTCATCCATTCATTCACATTGTTGATGTTTACACATACAAAAATAAACAAGTAATGAATCTCTTAAGAAGCAGTTAAATCAGCAGATCTACAGGCTGACAAGACACACATTGATCAATTAGATCTGAGCTTTTTAGATCCACTATCTTTAGTAGTTTAGGTCCCAGGGAGACATCTAACTACTCTGTTGGGTCTCGAGTTAAAACGTAAATACAAATAAAAATAAATCAATAACAAATCATTAATAATAACAATATAACACATTAATTTGAATTCTGCAATATCATGCCACTATATGAATAAATTGTAATTGATGAGTCATATTTCTGTATGTGGAGTATCAGTTTTCTAATCATGAGTGTGTTTTGTCTTTTCATGAATCATAAACATGAATGGAACATGACTAGACTGTGAGTATCAAATCTATTCTATTCGATGTCCTACAATGTGTTTTCAGATTTACATCAAGTTGTCAAAATAGCAGAACACAAACTGAATGGATCTTAATGTCTTCACAGTGAATTGTGATTGTATATCTGACATTGTTGATGTTTCAAGGCTAATGCTTTATTTAAAAGCATTGTTTGTGTAATTTGCAAATGTAGTGATGGATGGAAGCATGGATTGAACTCAGGATTCCTACTCGCCAGACTAACACACAACCCGTCGTGCTAATAGGGCTGAGCCTGATTAGGAGGGCTGCTGTGGGCTGCTTCATGGCTGTACTAACTATGGGGCTACACATACATGACCCCCAATGTTACCTTTCTGCTTCATGGCTGTACTAACTATGGGGGTTACACATACATGACCCCCAATGTTACCTTTCTGCTTCATGGCTGTACTAACTATGGGGTTACACATACATGACCCCCAATGTTACCTTTCTGCTTCATGGCTGTACTAACTATGGGGGTTACACATACATGACCCCCAATGTTACCTTTCTGCTTCATGGCTGTACTAACTATGGGGGCTACACATACATGACCCCCAATGTTACCTTTCTGCTTCATGGCTGTACTAACTATGGGGCTACACATACATGACCCCCAATGTTACCTTTCTGCTTCATGGCTGTACTAACTATGGGGGTACACATACATGACCCCCAATGTTACCTTTCTGCTTCATGGCTGTACTAACTATGGGGGGTACACATACATGACCCCCAATGTTACCTTTCTGCTTCATGGCTGTACTAACTATGGGGTTACACATACATGACCCCCAATGTTACCTTTCTGCTTCATGGCTGTACTAACTATGGGGGTTACACATACATGACCCCCAATGTTACCTTTCTGCTTCATGGCTGTACTAACTATGGGGCTACACATACATGACCACAAATGTTACCTTTCTGCTTCATGGCTGTACTAACTATGGGGTTACACATACATGACCCCCAATGTTACCTTTCTGCTTCATGGCTGTACTAACTATGGGGGTACACATACATGACCCCCAATGTTACCTTTCTGCTTCATGGCTGTACTAACTATGGGGTTACACATACATGACCCCCAATGTTACCTTTCTGCTTCATGGCTGTACTAACTATGGGGTTACACATACATGACCCCCAATGTTACCTTTCTGCTTCATGGCTGTACTAACTATGGGGGTTACACATACATGACCCCCAATGTTACCTTTCTGCTTCATGGCTGTACTAACTATGGGGCTACACATACATGACCACAAATGTTACCTTTCTGCTTCATGGCTGTACTAACTATGGGGTTACACATACATGACCCCCAATGTTACCTTTCTGCTAAATCCCAACAATTAATATCAAGGTTTCCCTCTGACAGCAACAATGTAATAACTGTCTGATAGATTGATCTTTCTGTTTTGATTTGATGTATTTTGATCAAAACATTAAGAACATTTTTTGATTTGATCCAGGTGACACCTGACTGATGATGACTTCTGTCATCCAATCATATCAGGATGCATTAAGTGACATGTATGACAGCAAATAGATTCATTTCAGAATTAAACTGTATTTCAGAATACAACCGTGGTTCTCAAATTGGGGCCCAATGAACCAGGGGGTCCTTGAGGGGGTTCCAGGGGTCCTTGAGGGGGTTCCAGGGTTCCTTGAGGGGGTTCCAGGGGGTCCACAGCAAAAAATATTTTGTTAGGAATCAAATGGAACCAATACCAGTCCCTAACTCTGAGCGTGTACAAATAGAACCAAATGGACCAAAATCGGTTCTATTTGTACATTCCTGAGTATTATGGTGAAAGGCATGTGTTCAAACAGTGCTTCATTGAGTGGTGCTCCCCAGGGTTCTTTACGTGGTCCCCTCGTTTTTCCCCTCTATACCAAATCTCTTCTCTAACAATAGCAGATCTACAAGCTCACTACACACCACCACATGTTGTCAGCTTGTAGATCTCGTAATCTTGCTGAATGTTTGCCTAATTTGTTCACGTTACCTCCAAGACTATAAGAGTCATACTGGAGTTACCATGTTGTAAATAAAAGGTGAATTCAAACCTAACGTTGCAACATTAACGTTTCCATATCCTGATGAAACCTTTTAAGAATCCATAATCTAACTAATAATAATACAAATACATCGCATTGCATAGAGCTGTAAACGTGCTGAGATGACAGAGATTGATTGTAGATTTAAAATTGTCAAATTATCACAGAAACCCTAGAATTCAGTTTTATTCGTAATGCATTTTTTTCCATTTTATATTACGTTAAAGTAATATTACAAATAAAACCAAAAAAGGTATACTTAAAAATAACAACCCGTTGTATCAGGTTAATCAAATGTTGGTTGAGCATTGTGAGAGTGACATCATCATAATACACAGGAATACGTAATTCAGACCATATTTACATTCATATAAAAAAAATGCTTTATATTCATCTGATGTGTTCATATTATGTTAAAGCTGCCTGATCATCATGTATAAGACTTGATTGTAATTTCATATCAAATGTATTGTCCAGTCAGTGACTTGTTAATCTGATGAAGAGTTGTTATTAAAACACATCTTATCTGTCTTTATGTGGTTAAAGTTCAAGCTGAACGGTACCTCAGAGTCCAGACAGCAGAGCACAAGAATAAAAGAAAGGAATCCGTCAATCAGCTGGGTAAGTAACTAAGTATGAGAGATGATAACAAATAGACACAATTTAAACTGTATGTTAACCTTCATTATACTGTGTATTCATCAATGATCAGTCAGTCACAGTTATGAATATGTGTGTGTGTGTGTGTGTGTGTGTGTGTGTGTGTGTGTGTGTGTGTGTGTGTGTGTGTGTGTGTGTGTGTGTGTGTGTGTGTGTGTGTCTGTGCACGTGCGTGCGTGCGTGCGTGCGTGCGTGCGTGCGTGCGTCCGACAACATTTTGTCATTCAGTAAAACACTAGTATTTTATATGAATAAATATTCACTAAGCTCGTTTACACCCAGATGTAAATGAAGTGAACTGAGCATTAGGTATTATCAGTGGACTGATCCACTGTCACAGCTAGAATGCACTGTTTTTATTACCATCAGCAGCAGCAGCCTGTATTAACATTCAGGCCGTGAACACATTTTAGTGTGTTACAGTACATGTACAGTACGTAGCAACATATGTGACCGGGTCTGGTACTTTGTGCCCTATGTCTGCATTGGTAATTTTTCTTTTTTGTCCAGATTATCCAACAACAGAATCTAAGCTTTCACATGATGTATAATTTGTTGATATTTGAAGAAGTTATGGACATATGAAACTTGTTGCGCCATAAAAACCAAAGCCATTTGAATACAAGAAACATTTTGGCACCTCTGGCCAGACAGAAGTGGGTGTGACAATGAGAGGGACAATAGGTACTTATCTACACCCCTAAATCACTCCCCCCAAGTCAAACCACCCCCACAATCCACTGTTGTACTTTTACTCCACTACAATTATTGATTACTAGTTATTTAGTAGATTTAGATTATTATTGCAAAACGTACATTACCCACTTAGTAGATCTACAAGCCCACATTGTGATTGTGAACACAACAGCTTGGCACTTCAGGCTTCAGTACAGTGCAATTCTTGTACTTTGCAAAGCTGCTATAATAACACAAGTCATGCACATACCCATAAGGGTCCATTTGGTTCCTATCATTTAGCTGGGGACCCCCTAGAACTCCCTCAAGGACCCCTGGGGGTCCCCGGACCCAAACTTAGAGAACCAATGCTCTAAGCTAATGTAGTCCTTTGCAATAAAAACGGATACCCCGCAATTATCATATTATTAAAGTTTTTTTATCATGATCTGACTTTTAATGTCACTGGATTAATTCCTAGATGGCTTGCTGCTGGCTGGGGGACTGCATATAAAGTCCATCTCCCCACACATGCTGCTGTGTCCGTATTGTGGTGTTTCACATTGAAATATCAGCGCTACAAGCTCACAACACGTCACAACACGCAGCTTTGTGATCTTGTATGTCTGCTATTTTCGACACGCAACAACCCCGCAATACGGTGATACGGCGAAGCGAAAATCAAGTTTGTCACGCACACAGCTGCAGAGCTGCTGTACAGTACAGGGTTTTGGACTCGCTCTGACTTTGGTTGGTGTCTTGTTATTAGGCCTACTTTTACCACAATGTTAAAGTAACAAGCAGTACAGTAAGTGCAACATTGCATTCATTTTGAAGTCTGGCACACATCATGTGTTGGTCTCCCGCAGGACAGACAGGCAGCGTTTCATTTTGTTGTACTGCGTTTAGCAGCACACTTTGAACTAATGATTTGTAATAGTAAACACTGAGAGGCTCACAGCAGGTTATTTATTTAATGCTAAAAGCCAGTGAACCGATTAATTAACTTTAGGACCGAAACATCAACTGTCAAGCGATAACGGTGAGAAGCCGCTAACGCTCGCCTCGTCTTTCTTTGTGCGCCCGAGAGCGACTCAGATCACGATGTGTAAATCCAAAAATAAATGTATCTTCCAGAATACTGTCTTCTGTTAACATTAGCGAGATGAAATCACTGTGTTTACAATACAAAAAATACAAACAGATGCAGCACGCTGTATGGGCGTGTGTGAAATACGAGACAATGCTTTCCTTAGAACAATAGAAACCCCAGTGAAAATCTCAATGCGCAAACATCTCCGCCCCCCAAAACCACAGATAATTCCTTCCAAAAGCAGCCTAGTTTAACATAATGATGTAACCATTTCATTACCTTAAAACAACTATCTTTTTGAATGAAAACCTTCATCAACATTCGAACTGTGTTAACATGGAAAAACCGAAAAACACAAAAAATAAATCGAGGTCATTTTCTCACGTTTCTACTGTTTGAAAATCGCTAACATTTGGACAGTTTGACCAGCCGTAGTCACTTGTTTTTGTAGGCTAATTTTTTAAAAATATAGTTTTTCAGAAAACTTAGGTCAGGCCTAAATGGGTTAAGTTCTACTGGCTGGAATCTATGAGTGGGCTGCACGATTTTACTTGTCAATTAGTCTTTTTGTTTAGCTTCAGTTCAACTGTGGTCTCTGCCTCTACACCAGAGCTGTGTAAAGTGCTGAAAAAAGTAGCAGATCTACAAGCTCACAACACGTTGCATGCAGTCAGGACATGCTGTTTTGTGAGCTTGTAGATTGTCTATTTTCGGTGCACCCGCACCGCCAGGATATAAAATCTGGTTTATTGTTCACAGAACTTCAGACTCAGTCACTGCTGACCTGTTTTAGAAGGAAGACATGAGAAAGGAGTTGTTTCCCAGCCTTTTGTGTTTAGACATAATTTTATCAAAGTAAGAAGACCACTGTACATAATTACCCTTGTGAATGATGTGAATGGATAGCCGACAGCAGAAAAGCATGTTACATTTACATTGTACATTTAAATATACAATGCATTTAATCATAATTTATCTATGACTGGACGTTGTGGACGGCGTCAAAAAAATGAACCGGGGCGTTTTTTGAGTTTGGCCGCCGTCGTCGTCACCGGAGCGTCCTTCATTGATTAAAACCAGGCATTCCCAGCGTCGACCGTGACGCGACGTTGCCGTTGACACGCTCAATGGTCCGAGCAGGTTAACATTCACCAGGTTAGCATTCACCAGTGTCTGCAAAGTTAGCATTTCACCAGGTTAGCATTCACCTGCGTTAGTTTTGCTGAGGTTAGGGTTAGGGTTAAGGTCGGGTTTAGGTCGTCGGCAGTGGTGTGATATGGATTTTTGAAGTGGTGGCCCTCTAAAATGTGTGCACGCATGCCTGCCAATAACCCTTGAACTGCTCATACAATAACGATCTCTACCCTGGATTCCTTGCATTCTCACTTTCCACCGGCCCGGCCACATACAGTACATGTGCCAGATTACGTTTGATAATACGCCTACAGATCTTGTCACCGGGGGTAATAATAGTTACCTACTTCCTCCCGAGGGGGAAATTCAGTATTTTCAGCCCAAACCAGCTGATTTGCTGCCCACAAGGAGCGAGTGAACAATTAGGGGTTAAGAGTCTTGCTCAGGGACACACATCCACATTGCTACCCTGGCCTGGAATGGAACCTGGGACAACCAGGGGCTCTGGTTCCCCAGGCGGGCTCCCTAACCATTCAGCTATGGAATGGAACCTGGGACAACCAGGGGCTCTGGTTGCCCAGACGGGCTCCCTAACCATTCAGCTATGGAATGGAACCTGGGACAACCAGGGGCTCTGGTTCCCCAGGCGGCTCCCTAACCATTCAGCTATGGAATGGAACCTGGGACAACCAGGGGCTCTGGTTCCCCAGGCGGCTCCCTAACCATTCAGCTATGGAATGGAACCTGGGACAACCAGGGGCTCTGGTTCCCCAGGCGGGCTCCCTAACCATTCAGCTATGGAATGGAACCTGGGACAACCAGGGGCTCTGGTTCCCCAGGCGGGCTCCCTAACCATTCAGCTATGGAATGGAACCTGGGACAACCAGGGGCTCTGGTTCCCCAGGCGGGCTCCCTAAACATTCAGCTATGGAATGGAACCTGGGACAACCAGGGGCTCTGGTTCCCCAGGCGGGCTCCCTAAACATTCAGCTATGGAATGGAACCTGGGACAGCCAGGGGCTCTGGTTCCCCAGGCGGGCTCCCTAACCATTCAGCTATGGAATGGAACCTGGGACAACCAGGGGCTCTGGTTCCCCAGGCGGGCTCCCTAACCATTCAGCTATGGAATGGAACCTGGGACAACCAGGGGCTCTGGTTCCCCAGGCGGGCTCCCTAACCATTCAGCTATGGAATGGAACCTGGGACAACCAGGGGCTCTGGTTCCCCAGGCGGGCTCCCTAACCATTCAGCCATGCTGCCCCACAGTTGGCACGCACCCACTTGACAACTTGCTGATCAGGGTTTCTCAAAGTGGGTGTCGTGGCACCCTAGGGTGCCGTTACGCAAGTCCAGTTGTGCCTCAATACGGAGAGAACTCATTGGTCCGAGCGTCCGTTGGTCCGAGCAGGTTAACATTCACCAGGTTAGCATTCACCAGTGTCTGCAAAGTTAGCATTTCACCAGGTTAGCATTCACCTGCGTTAGTTTTGCTGAGGTTAGGGTTAGGGTTAAGGTCGGGTTTAGGTCGTCGGCAGTGGTGTGATATGGATTTTTGAAGTGGTGGCCCTCTAAAATGTGTGCACGCATGCCTGCCAATAACCCTTGAACTGCTCATACAATAACGATCTCTACCCTGGATTCCTTGCATTCTCACTTTCCACCGGCCCGGCCACATACAGTACATGTGCCAGATTACGTTTGATAATACGCCTACAGATCTTGTCACGTGAGGTGGTCTGGGGTCATGTGATCACATTTTTGGGCCTTGGTAGGCAACCAGGCCTGGCAGAGACCCTTGCTCCGATTCCACCTGTGGCCCTCTGATATTCTGGAACAAAAAAATATTTTTTTTTTACTGATTGCTTTGCAGAGCTTTAAAAATAATCAGTAACATCTTAAAATACACTCTAAAACTCACCGACAGCCAGTGAAGGGCAGCTAGGATCGGTTTAATGAGATCTTAGACATTGTCAGTAATCTAGCTGCAGAGTTTTGCACAAGTTGGAGATGGGAGATGACCTTTGGGGGAGCCCTGAGTATAACAACTTGCAATAGATAAAAGCGTGAATTACTTTTTCCAAGTCTGCAAATAATAAAAACGTAATTTACAACCTGTCCTCATATCCCAAGATGTTCACCTTGTGACATGCTGCATCTTAAAGGAGTAGTTCACCCCCAAAATGACTTTTTTTCTATTGATTACTCACCCATGGAGACATGAGTTCTTGAGTTAAACTAGAAATGTTTCACGGCCCAGCCCTGGCCCGTGGAATTAAGGCCCGGCCCGGCCCCTGGCCCGTTGGTGAGTTTCAGAAACGAGCTCAGCTTGGCCCCCTTTGGCGGGCCGGGCCAGGCCGTGTTCGGGCCCCGTCAGGCTTCCAGGACTCTTGCTCGCTCTCAAGAACCAGAGGTAATACGTCACCATCAACTATAGAAGGCAGCTTCAAAAACAAGGCTTTAGTTTGTTTGTTTGTTTAAACTTAAAGTTGTACTATGTAACTTTTTTTATAAAACAAATCTTAAAATTCTCCTAACTATTAAATCACAAAAGTTTTAGAAGATCCGCGCCGTGAATTTCAGCCTGTAAAGCCTTCTCTGTATGTAAACTGAGATCCTTGCCGTGGACCGGATCTCGCGCCAAAATTGCGTCATCACACTACCGGCCAATCACAGCGAGGGTTATACAACTGCCGGCCAATCACAGCGCATCTTGAAGTGGGGTCGCTATGGCAGCCATATTTGTTGTCGCCCGTTTGTACCATCCCTTCTCTAGGTAATTTCGCCTACCAGGCAGGGTGAAGGAGTCCGTATCTCTGGAATTACTGAACGCACAGGAACAAGGGACCCCTTAAAAGATAGATCTCAGCGAGGTGGAGGCAGACGCGGGGGTCTGAAGGTACGAAAAACGTCCGAAAGACGCGGACGCGACCGCGGTTTGCTATAGGGCTAATGACCACTAGTTGGGCATCTTACACAGTATGGCTTTAAAGGACAACTTTGTTTTTTTACAACAAGGGTTCATATTTTAGATCGTAATTAGAGAAAATAAAAAGTGAGTGTAATTTTTTTTTTCATTTACTTCATTCGTGGGGCATGAGTACGCATGGGGGCATGTGTACAAGTGCCTAAATATGTCAATTTCTTTATTGCTATTTACAGTAACCACAGAAGTCACATCTGACCATGAAAGACTGCGGTGCATCTTGGGAATGTTGTGTGTAAAAAGACAAAGACCACTTGTACGCATGCTAAAATGATAGAAAGGAGTAAATGAAATAATTTTAACACTCATCTTTTATATTCTTTAATTACTATCTAAATCTGAACTCTTGTTGTAAAAATCTGTCCTTTAAGTATAAAGTATACTGTACACACACACACACACATGTGTATTCTTATACTGGAATTTACACATGTTTTGGATTAGAAGCAATAAGAGTCAGTGTATAAATGTTAACTTGTGTAACAGTGAGAGAAAGCAATGCAACACAGAACGCCCGCAACACTCCAGATTAAGTAAGAGTCTCAAGGTGGAAAACAGCCAGCACACAAGTAAAGTCATTAGCGACTTTACACTTCGGCGACTTTGGCAGACGGCTACGGCAACCGGACATGGATCAGTGCTCGATAGATCGACCTGCTTGCCGTCGCAGCCGCCCCTAGTACGGCAGAAGCTATCTTTCCACGTAGTGGCTACAACGTCTGCTGCATCTGATGTGGGACCACGTCGCCGACGGCTCTTTGCTTTAACGATTTTGAGTGCTACGGCGATTAAGTCATAGCAGCCGTAGTCAGCCTGGCGTTGCCATCCTGTAAATCTTCCCTAGTTTCACATATTGGGATGCAGCAGACATCCCAGTTTGGAACCAGCATTACTGGGATGTAATGATAGAAACATCAGTCAGTTTGGCAAACTAACTGATGTTTCTACATTACATCCCAGTAATGCTGGTTCAAACTGACTGATGTTTACAGGAGGCTCCCTATGTAATGACAGAAGATCCGGGCTTCTGTCTCATCATCGACAACGAGACATTCGATGATGCAATGTTAGAGAAGCGGAAGGGTTCAGAAAAAGATTCCTGTGAGTATTTACACACACACACACACACACACACACACACACACACACACACACACACACACACACACACACACACACACACACACACACACACACAATCTCCCTAGCGTGATATTTGAGCAATATTACCTGAGAGGGTGTGCTTTACCGTGGTTAGCGTAGCCGCTTAGCATAGTGCTGGGACAGGACAGCAGCACAGCAGCAGCACTGCTGATGTAGGCTTGTAGATGTAGATTTGATTGGACGTTAACGCTGGTTAACTGTGTGCGGTTAACATCATTATTTGCATGGGTAGATAGCTATTTCATCCAATCAGATTGCTTCTGACCCCTTACACCATATCTTCCCCGAAAACGTAAATATTGAACTCCATATGTATATGGATACATATATGGGCATTCCCAGGAGCAAAATCTCTTTATGCTCATATATGGAGATTTCTGAGGTCGCCCTGAGGTGTCTTACTAGTAAGTAATATAGCATAGAGTGAAATAACGTATGCTCTCTCCTCCTTGCAGTGGAGTTGGAGCGTGTGTTCAGCTTGCTGGGTTTCAAGGTGATCAGGCGCAAGGATCTGACCAGGAGGGAAATGATCGATGTGCTGCAGTCCATCGCCGGCCGGGATCAACTTGGTGATTGCTTTGTGTGCTGCATTCTGTCGCATGGAAATGAAGATGGGATTAAAGGAACAGATGGAAAGCTGATAACCATCAGGGAGATCAGGTCTCCGTTCAGCTGCAAAAAATGCCCTCTTCTCATCCAGAAGCCCAAGCTGTTCTTCATTCAGGCCTGCCGCGGAGAGGAGATCCAGAGACCAGTGCTGAAGACCGATGCATCCTCTGGCAAACCTGCATCCCTTCCAGAATACGCAGATTTCCTGCATGGCTTTGCCAACATCGACCAGCATGTCTCAATAAGGGATATACGCAGCGGCTCGTGGTACATCCAGGAACTCTGCAAACAACTGGAGATAGGGTACAACAGGTAAAATCTGATACAATGCTGGGGAAAAGATAATGTGACATAGTAGACATACTGTACTTTAAATTATAGTGAGGAAAGTAGTTTCACTAGTCAGTACAGTAACTATTGGTGTTTAATCCGCACACACACACTCTCTCTCACAGGTCTCATTGACATCCATTCACTGTTTGTGTGTTTTGCTTCCAGAGGAGATGACATCCTTACAATCCTCACCCGGGTCAATGCCGCCGTGGGCCAAAAGGACGGCCAGGTGAAAGCAAGGGGAAAATATAAAGACGTCAAACAGTCTCCAGGGTTCGAGAGCTATCTGACAAAGAGGCTCATCTTCTCCCGCCGTGTGTAGACACAACCTAACGGCAGTGATGTCTGACGCGTGACCGAGTGACGCGTGACGCACGCTTGTCATTTATATTTTTACAAATATATGAAAAGCTTTTTAATTTTTTTATTGTCATTTTAAACATTGTGTAGCTTGATATAACTTTTTGAAGGTCATTGCTTGATTGGCTGATTAGTTTTCCTGATGTGCTCTTATGTTTCTCTTTTATCGATTTGTATGATTTTATGATGTTTACTTTCCAATGTCGGAACTTGTGCTGCAAATCAGTACTCTGAGAACACACACACACACGCGCACGCACGCACGCGCGCACACACACACACACACACACACACACACACACACACACACACACACACACACACACACACACACACACACACACACACACACACAATGTGTTTACTGTAAAGGGCATTTTCGTGTACTCTGAAAATATATTAATTTTCAGTTTTTGGTAACCTAAACCTTTTTACTAGAGTACAATTATGTTTACTCTGGACCAATGTATGGATTACCTTTATGGCATCTCAGGTTATTCACTGCTTCAATGTCAATACAAACTAAACTGGAAGACTCAGGGTGATTTAACACAATCCATTGTTATTTTTTGATCTATTGAACATTAATTTCGCGTCTGCTAAATAACTGTAAACTGTAATTTGAAAGCCGCCATGTCTTTATTTCTCGCCATTTCTCTAATGTCATGTGTTTCTATAGATCGAATGAACACTGTATGCCAAACAAAATTATTAAATGGTAATACCTGCAATAATAATGACGGGGTAACGTTTAAAAAGTATATTTTGATGTTGGTCACTCACTGCATGTTTTTTTTTTCAAATCTCTCCTGGTGATGGTCTAATGCTGTTGTTTAGATGCAATACATGATAACAGGTATAGCCTACATCAGGGGTGGGCAACTTTGATGATGGAGAGGGCGGGCCACTACATTTTGACACTCATTCTAGAGGGCCACAATGCATATACGTAGCAAAAATAGCCGATCTACAAGCTCAAAACGCGTCGCAGGGCGTTGTGTTTTGAGCTTGCAGATCTGCTATTTTTCCTATTTTGGAATTGGAATCCCGAAAAGTAACTTTTTTTTCTTTTTTCTTCAAAAATAGCAAAAATAGCCGATCTACAAGCTCAAGCGTTTTGAGCTTGCAGATCTGCTATTTTTGAATTGGAAGCCCGAAAAGTAACTTTTTTTAATTTTGTATTTTGTTTTAAATTTTCAAATGCATTTGTATGTTTTTATGTTAACTTTATGAACTTAAATACAAATACATTGGACATAAAACAATACAATAACATTTTAATAAAGCTGGTCATTTTTTCCATGTTTGGAATTGTAACAGCTGAAATCAATAATATATCAGTACTCCAATATTAACCTGCGGTCCGCATTAACTGAAGGTGGGGGCCGCATGTGGCCCCCGGGCCGCCAGTTGCCCATACATGGACTACATTTAGCCTATAACTAGAAAAATATTGTTCCTTCGAAACAATTGTGGGCTCGCTTCAAGCCAGAAAACAATGGCTATAAAAGTACAAAATGTCAAGATCGCAGGCAGTGCTCTCTTTGACGTTACTGACGTCAAAGATTGGTCCATTTTGTTCCAAAAATGTGTTGTGCAAAAGTTGACCTGCTGGTGGCGCTATAACAGGCCAATGTAAGAAGGGTGGTATCTGTTCCTTGACCTATTGGGAATGTGCTTGTAAGATTTCACGCACATTGCAGGCTGTGTTCATGATTTGAGGTGTTTTTGGCTTTGGCCACTTTATCGCTGCTTGCAGCTATATTCATTATTATAATTGTTTTGTGTGTGTGCACTTCAAAGGCATATAAAAAAAAAAAAATCCTAACGGGTTTAAGCGTTTCACAAACTGCTCAAAATGATATAGCGCCCCCCTTTGGCCAATTGGGGTAAGATTGGTTTTAGTGATATTTGGATTAACACTCTACATCTTTGCCAAATGCCATGAACATGTTACTTTGCATGTATGATTTAGAGGCAGAAGAATAATTTGCATAAAACTGCAATATTCATTGAATTTATTTTAAAAAGCATGTTTCAATTTTAAAGAAATCCGATCTGACAGATCTTTAGATATCGGTCCAAAGTTCACGTAAAAAAAGTTTTGTGCACGTGGAGCGAAAATTCCAGAATAAAAGCGGGTTTACGCGTTTTACAAACTGCTCAAAATGGCGGAAAATCGAAGGGCGGAGCTTACTTAACAAAGACACAGATGTCTTCCGCTCAAGTCAAAGCACGCGTGTAACAAGTTGCATGTCTTCAAACGAAACGAGTCATGACTTATGCCCGTTTGAAGTTTGAATTTTCAAACGCTTCGTATAGCGCCCCCCTTTGGCCGATTGGAATAAAATTGGTTTCAGTGATACTTTGACTAACCCTCCACATCTTTGCCAAATGCCATGAACGTGTAACTTTGCATGTATGAAGAATAATTAGCATAAAACCGCAATATTGATTGAATTATTAAAAAAAGTTTGACCGTATTGGTCCAAAGTTCATGTGAAAAAAGTTTCATGCGCGTAACGCGAAAATCCCAGGAGGAGATCGATTCGCCTTATAGGCGAGCCCACAATAAATAATGACAATATCTAGAGTGTGCTCGCCTTAATTAAAAACAGCTGTGTTTGGAGGAATACCAGCAATTAAAATCAAACAGGTGAATGTAATCAAAGGTTCATTTATATTCAAAAAGTCTGTCTATTTCATCACGCAGCACGTTTCTGTTTGTTTTCCTTTTATGGACCTTTGATATAAAAATATACAAAAATGGTTTATTGTTTTTTTTTATATTTTTGGCATCCAGTGTTAGGAATGCCCATATGATTACCAAGGATAAGCTCTAAAAGTGTGAAAAACGTATTTTTCATTTCACTAGGTCTTTAAAGAGGTTACATTTAGGAATACCAGGCAGAGACTGTTCCACCGGATAGACGCCCAATAGTGGGAGAAATATGTGAAAAAGGTGTTCACTTCCGGCAGAAAGCGTGAAAATTTGCACCTAGGGGTATTTTTGTGCGCTGAATTCAAAAATTGACGGTCCCAAGCACTTTTCTCAAATTCACTTTTCTCTCATTCACTTACCATAGGGTTATGGTTAGGAAAAAAAGACCCCCCAAAAATCTTCTTTAGGTAGCATGTGAGGGGTCTATCTAGGGGGTTTTCATGATTCTGAATCCATTCCAAGCATTTGTTTTGCACAAAAAACATTCCTTGGGGAAGAAATGGACCCCACAAACTATGGTTTAGTGATGAGTCATCACTTTTCAAAGTTTTGTTGTGTCCATTTCTCGGAAAGGAATGTTTTCCGTGCAAAACAAATGCTTGCAATGGATTCAGAATCCCGAAAAACACCTAGTTTGACCCCTCACATGCTACTTGAAGAAGATTTTTTGGGGGGTCTTTTTTCCCTAGTATGGTAAGTGAATGAGAGCCACCAGATCCCATGGGAAAAGTGCTTGGGACCGTCAATTTTTGAATTCAGCGCACAAAAATACCCCTAGGTGCAAATTTTCACGCTTTCTGCCGGAAGTGAACACATTTGCCTTTTTTTGTTACATATTTCTCCCACTACAAGGCGTGTGTTTTGGGGCAAGTGTTCTGGTATCCGTCCATGAGAGGTAAATAATGTGAAAAGGACATTCATTGTGTGCTGGCTATTTCCTCACTTTCGTGTCATCATCGAGCTGTGCACCTCAAAGACTTTTATTTAATCTGGAGAGCTTTGCTGTCATTTCTCTCAAAAAGGCAAAATGTTACATAGCAACAAACAAAAAGTGATGTATAATATTTGTTTTATTTATACATGAGCTCCGGTGGTGCAGGGATAAAGTAACAGTTCACCACGGAGTCTATTGAGTTCATGGTGCAATCAGCTTGCCAGGCATATACATTTAATAACACACTCCTAATAGGCTGGGTGGTATGGAGGCACTATGTGAGTCATTTAATAACACACTCCTAATAGGCTGGGTGGTATGGAGGCACTATGTGAGTAATTTAATAACACACTCCTAATAGGCTGGGTGGTATGGAGGCACTATGTGAGTAATTTAATAACACACTCCTAATAGGCTGGGTGGTATGGAGGCACTATGTGAGTCAGCACAGAGGGAGGAATTCATTGACAGAATCCCGAAAACAGGGTAAAAATCATTATAATCAAAAACGACAACAAACAAATATACGTAATATTGTATAATTTAACTAAAAGGTGGGTTTTTGGTAAGAACATTACACATGTCACTTTGAACTATGCTTTATCTTTCTTGATTGTGTTTATAACTATTCATTTTAGCTGGTTATAACAAAAAACTATAACCTAAATCCATCTGTATATCTAACATAGCAATGCTGTTAAGAGTTAACAGCAAACATGTATGAACTCAGCAACTGCAGTAACATTATTGTGTGATCCAGTTTCTAGTTTAAAAATATATTGCAGTTGCTGTTGTAAATACATGTTTAATCTCTTGTTTATTCCAGTGATCTACATTTTGTGCCCAAGGTACACCAATTAAGGGCAAGTAAAGAATGTTGCGCCACATATTCAAATACATGCAGAATAACCTCTAGAATGCACAGAAGTCACTTCTGGTCAGACGCAGGAGGCGATCCACAGTGCCAACCTGTACAGTGGGTCTGCTGTGGATCAGCCTGTCTGTGACTATGATACTGTCTCCGACCACTAAACCTTTCGTCTGAGAGTTGAGACTTTCCGATGTGCAGCTTTCCGAACTCAAATTCCGGGTAATAATTTTCAGTGACGTCATTTGGTAGCTGAACAGGACCTTTCCGAGTTCTGACGAAAGGTTCGGTGCTCAGAGACAGCATGGACAGCCTTTAAGCCCAAGAGACACTTGGACACAGGTCGGGGTCTGTTCAGCCTCGGTCGGGTCGCCTGGCTGGAGGAGGGGGTTGGTTGCAAAACTCGAAACACCCAGTGACTCCGGGAAACAACACTGATGATGTCCAAGTTTGTTTTATTGACTGATAAAACAGCTGTTAAAATGCACTTTTATAATTCTGTAATTTGTTTATATTATAATGCAAAATAAAAAAAATTGTTTAACCACAAGTCAAGTTTAATAATTTCATGAAATTTCCAAAATATTGAAAATATCCCATGTACAAGTATCACGGCGTGTGACACGTTGTGAGCTTGTAGATCAGCTATTTTCCCTATTTAAAATGGTTGTTGTGTGTTTTTCATTTTGGTTCATTAGACCTTCACCTCTAAGATAAACTGATGAAACTGATGACTAATGACTGAAACATTGTTGTCCCATTCAAGTTTCTTGCATTTGAGGACAATGTGCAGATAATTGTTCTGTTGTTTTGAGCACCAGATTACCCTTCTCTACACTCTTGTTTTTGGAGGTGTGTAAAAGAAAAAGCTGAAATTTTGAACAAAAACTTTTCTCCATAGCGAGTTAAAATATATTTTTTTAGGGATTTTCTTTTCTTTTCTTTTTTTAGATATATTTTTACTTATCATTAGGTTTGATTGATTATTTTCTTAGCCATTATTTGATTCATTAATCGAATATTTATATATTTTTAAATTAGCATCTAATTAAATAAATTGATGAAGCCTATTGTATACTTTGTTGAACAACAATGTTGTACATAAAAACAGAAAATAGACGATCTACAACATCAGGATGCATTCTGAGCTTCATTAACTCTTGGACCCCAAAACATAGAGGTAAGATGACTCTGTCATCCCAGGCTTGATTTGGTATCTTCTGGGAATCGGTGTCCTGAGCTGTAGGCGTAGTCTTGGTCCCAACCTCCTCGTAGCCGTTATCACGGTCATCGTCCAGCTCTTGGAGCTCAAAGTTTTCATAATCTGGTTCGTCCTCGTCCTCAGCCATGTCTACATTAATGACTCTAAGTCTAAGTCATATTGCAGGTAGTTGCCCCTGGTCCGACTCCTCACAACGCACTGAACAAACGAGAAGTGTTGTCTTTCTTTTATCCCTATGCCTCTTCCTCTTTTATTTTGGTATGTTCTGCCCTCACATTTACTGTAACTTATGTTACCTCTCTTCCTCTTTTATTTTGGTATGCCCTCATGTTTAAATATGCTTTGTTGTACAAACAATATAAAACCAGTAAGACGCCTATAAGGGCAAAAAGGACGGAATTCGCACAGGACGGAATTCATTTGCGGTTGGTTGTTCAAGTTGGACAAAATGAGGACAAAATATTTTCCCAAATATGGATATGACTGACGTCTGACATCATAGATGTCTTATGTTATAGACTCACACAATGTGCCCATATATGGGCATTCCAAGCTATGGGCTTAATATTGATAACATCAGGGATCTCTATATATGGGCATACAAGGGACAAGGACGGAATGTGATCTCACAATGTGATGTCACAACTAGGGGTGGGGCGGTATTGAAATGCATCTACAGCAATATTTGTCTTTCCATTACCGACGGTATCCTGAATACTAATTGAAGCCGAGGCCAAATTGTCCCGAATCGCACAGCACATGGTTGGTTCTACAGACTCCAACAGATGGTCAAAACGGGTCCAAAACCAGGTATAATGGGGTTTGCATTAAAAGGTGGGAACTCATTCGTTCTCAATAAAAAAAATAGCCCCGCTCCACTTGCGTGCTCTGTATAGCCTATATATTATTTGGGGGGAGATGCTTTTTTATATATATATATATATTACCGCGGTAAGGAACCGGACACCACGGTATGCGTTACATTACCGTGGAACGGCGGTATTGCGGTTACCGTGCCCACCCCTATAGTCACAGCAATGTGATGTCATAGGTCAGATATAGACATCGAGTCGTTACCCCGGCCTCTGACAGGCGTTACTGACAGGATGTGACGGTTTTCATAGTTAACTGTGACCTACGGTCGCAATAATTATAAAATGCATAGCTTTTGTGAAATGATGACCCAGCAGAAATTACACCACAGTGTAACTTTGAGCGTTCTGTTGACGGAGTCCCTGGCTCTGTTCTCTAGCTGAAAGTAGCATAGAGTGAAACCGAGCCCCCCCCCCCCCCCCCCCGATACGACTCTATATAAAACAAACGTTAATATTAATTAGATATGCCTACGTCACGTCACAGAAATAAAACAGAATGAGCTAATATTTAATGAGTGGCGCCAAAGATTTCTTTTCTACACAGAAACCGGAAGTTCACAGAAATAGCTACAGAGACAGCAGAAAGCTCTGAAACCACAAGCCTATGGGCAAAATGAACCATATCACTGCT
The DNA here is from genome assembly GCF_963921795.1 of Nannobrachium achirus. NCBI lineage: Eukaryota > Metazoa > Chordata > Actinopteri > Myctophiformes > Myctophidae > Nannobrachium > Nannobrachium achirus. Next base: position 66,069,388 of record NC_137819.1, on the reverse strand, counting down.
CTCTATCACAAGTGGCTCATTGCTAATATATATTTATAGAAAAAGTGATTTTGTGTTTCATGACTCTTTAACAGCAATGAGGGACCAGCATTCCTGGTGATGCCATTGGTGATGTCCGCAGAGTTTGGTTATACGAGCGTTCTTGGTAATGTCTTCATTAACATCCAATGAGGCCAGCAGTGCACACCTCGTGGCCATGTGTGGCCTGCTTGTACGTCAGGCGCAAGTTGGCACCTCGAGTGCAGAGTGCAGTTATTAAGATGATGATGGAGACCACAACAATCAAATGAACAGACATAGTTGAAATCATACGTTCGCTCAAATCCATTTTATGATTTCAGTCTCTTCATATAGCTTACTCTGGAGACTTTGGATTTGTTTCCTGGATGCTTTGTTTTAATGTGCCTTGCAAATTTGTTGGTACTGTATAATAAGATCCTGCAGATCTTGCATACCGGGGAATATGTGGTGGGAGGCCTGCATTTAAACATATTGATCATTTTATAAGGGATGTTAGTAAATTATTATCAAAGTACTGTAGGCACCTTTTGACTGGTGTCACGGCACCCACTTTGAGCAACCCTGGAAAAGACAATAAAAGCTAAAAGCACGTTTCACATTCAATCAAAATCTAATAATCTGATGTAGAATGGCAATCGGGAAGTCTGGCCTGGAGTAAGATCGGTGGGCCAAAGCAGTACTGAGCCATGGAGCAGTAGATAAGCTTGGGATGATAAATAAACAGTGCGATGAGAGGCACATTATCAAACTAGAAGCAGTGCTCTTCCGAGCACAGGTCTCCACCAGGCCAGGCGTCCTGGTGGTACTACTGTATAATAGGCCAATGTAAAAAGGGTGGCATATGTTCTTCACCTTAGACCTTTCATGGAAATCGGAATGATGATTTGAAGCATTGTGTTCCAAAAATGTGTTTTGCTAAAGTCTACCTGCTGGTGGCGCTATAAAAGGGAAAAGGGTAGCATTTGTTCCTTGACATAGTGGGAATATGTGTGGCAAATTTCACGGTAATGGCAAGCTGCGTTGATGATTTGAGGCATTTTGTTCAAAAACAGAGCAATCCTGCAAACTTTGGAAGCTAATATTAGCCAATCAGGATGGAATATGAAATTTCAGATGGATCAGACTTGATCACATGACTATAGAGATACTGTGTACCGATTTGCGTGATTTTTGGAGAAAATCTGAAGGAGTAATATCCAAAAATGTGTTTTACATAAGTCGGCCCAAAGGTGGCGCTATAAAAGGCTGATGTGAAAAATGCAGGGCAAAGGTTTATCCTTAGCCTCTAGGGAGTGTGCTTACAAAGTTTGAATCTAATCGGTGGAGTTATAGGTAAAACCACAAATCGGCCTGTTATAGCGCCACCATGAGGCTGATTTAGAAATATTTTAAGTGGCATTTCTTCCTCGACCTAGTGGGAACGTGTGTGCGCGATTTCATGATAATTGTACTTTGCGTTTGGGATTTGAGGCATTTTGTTCAAAATGGCTCAATCCTACAAACTTTGGAAGCCAATCTTAGCCAATCGGGATGGAATATGCAAAATCGGACAGATCCGTGTCGATCACATGACTGTCGAGATACTGCCTACCGATTTGTAGGTTTTTTGGACAAAATCTGTAAGAGTAGTGCACAGAAATGTGTTTCGCGAACATCGGCCACTAGTTGGCGCTAGAAAAGGCCCATTTGAAAAGTATAGGGCAGAGGTTGTAGATTGGCATCCAGGGAATGAGTGTGCTTACTTTGGCAGTGACCGGGCCAATGGCGACTGAGATTAGGTGCACACAAACTGCGAGGACACGGACGGACGGACGCACGCACGAAGGGACGCACGCACGGACACACGCACGCACGGACACACGCACGCACGGACACACGGACAGAGGGGAAAACATACTCTCCCCCATGCCTTCGGCTGGTGGAGACAATGAAATAAATATAACGTTGCAGTCCCCCGGCAGAATCGTTGGTGATCCCAGCGCCACTGCTGTACAAAGAACCTGTTCAGCCCGTGTATGATTCTTTAGTAGGGGTTCTCTACTGGTTTGGCTTTGTTTAGACACCCCTAATGGTTTTATGTAGCAGTAGAACCATTTGACTAATGTGCTATATGTAGGTGCTGTATAAGCAGTGCCCAAACCATTTGGCTCGAGACCCAGAAGAAAAATATTTTGTCTATACCTGGGACCCCAACTAGTGAACATAGCTCACAGTGCTGTATGCAGTGGTTCTCAACCTTTTTAGGCTGAGACCATACCGAAATAATCATCGAAGTGGGGGAACCCCCCTGCTTTGATAAGCCACAACTTGATGACATCACACATTGTACTTTACAATACAAACCCCAAAATCAATCCTCCAGTTCTAGGCAACAAAGAACGGGGAACCCTAACCCTAACCCTTTTATTCTATTTCCACATAACTCCTCTAAGGTATAGTAATGACATATTTCAATATTGAAAATGGGTGGTCTTCCCCTTTAAATTGTCTCTTCACTGTCATCTGGGGACCGCCCCAAACACCATGAACCACAGGTTGAGAACCCAAACACCATGAACCACAGGTTGAGAACCCAAACACCATGAACCACAGGTTGAGAACCAAGGCTGCATACTGTAGCACCAAAACAAGTTCCTCTACTGGCCAGAGATCCACGTTTAGCCTTATTCAGCACAACATGATTAGTGTGAGACTGCTGGTCAACAACTTCAACGTGATGTTGACGATAAAATTGACCACTTCTGTAAACGACTCACTTTTATCCTCCCATAACGTGAGAAAAGCAAGAGGTGTCAAAGAGTGTCATGCGTCTGTGCACAGCAGTACAATACTGGTTTGTCAAATATAATATAGGTGTCTTGCCTTATAGATTAGCAATGCCTTTAATTTCTATTTATTTGACTGTATTTATTTGTATTTTTTGATTGAGGGATACATTTTCATTAATTTATTATTATTATTTTTGAACAACAAATATATCAGGGCCGCTGTAATTCAAATTCTGTTTTCCAGTCCGTCCATGACATGAAGTGTTGATGATAAAATTGACCACTTCTGTAACTTAGCCAACTTCTCTCTTTTTTATTTTTTGTCATCAGTTTTCCATCTTTCTATCTTAAAGAAGAAAAGAAAGTCCCCTCCACATGAAAACTGCTGGCGCATAGTGTTATAGTGTGTTGTGTACGTCACAACTTGCTTCCTGAAATACAAGTCAACTGAATCATTTCCAGACAGTGATGCGGAGAGTCAAAACTAATCGTGGAACAGAGCGAACAGGCTGGCACCCAGGCCAAAGCAGTACTGAGCCATCCCAAGCTATCATCAGCTTGGGATGATAAATAAACAGTGCCATGAGAGGCACATTATCAAATGAAATAAATATAATGTTGCAGTCCCCCGGCTGAATCCTTGGTGATCACATGTAGCGCCACTGCTGTAACAAATAACCTGTTCAGCCCATGTATGATTCTTTAGAGGTTCTCTACTGGTTTGGCTTTGTTTAGATACCCCTAATGGTTGTATTTAGCAGTAGAACCATTGGATCAGCGCTTCTGGTTTTGGCTGGAGCAGCTCCTCTTGTGACTGTAGAGTCCAACATCGGAGTGGCAGTCCTTCTGACACAGCTCACAGATGAAAGAGGTGGCAGGTCTTTCAGCCTGGTTCGTCCTTCTGTGGGCCCTCTTCTCGTCCCATTGAAGCAGCAGGTGTTCTTCAAACCTCTGAAGGCCCTTCTGGGTTTCAAGCCTCCAGGTGTCTCTGTTTTTAACTGAGGCTTCCCATATGGTTGTGTGGATGTGTGTGGCTTTTAGGTCTCTCTTACATAGATCTTTGTATCGTAGCTGTGGCCGCCCTCGTGGTACTTTCCCAAAACAAGCTCTCCATAAAGGAGGTCTTTAGGGATTCTGCCATCCTCCATACGGCACAAATGACCCATCCAGCGAAGGCGTCTCTGTTTAAGGAGTGTGTACATGGAGGGTATTTTTGCACAAATGTGCTATATATATATATATATATATAGGTGCTGTATAAGCAGTGCCCAAACCTTTTATCTCAAGACCCAGAAGAAAAATATAATCTCTATTGGGACCCAAACTAGTAGAAAAATATAATCTCTATTGGGACCCAAACTAGTAGAAAAATATAATCTCTATTGGGACCCAAACTAGTGAAAATAGTTCACAGTATGCAGTATGCTCTCAACCTTGTTAGGCTGCAACCCTACCGAAATAATCATCGAAGTGGGTACATGCCTGTACACAGCATGAGTACAATACTGGTTTGTCAAATATATTATAAATGTCTTGCCTTAGATTATCAATCCTTTTCATTTCTATTTATTTGACTGTATTTATTTGTATTTTTTGATTGACGAATCAATTTTCATTAATTTATTATATTTTCGAACATCAAATATGAGGGCTGCTGTAATTCAAATTCTGTTTTCCAGTTCCTCCATGACATGAAGTGTTGATGATAAAATTGACCACTTCTGTAACTTAGCCCTACTTCAAGACTACTTCTCTCTTTTTTATCTTTTTGTCATCAGTTTTCCCTCAGAAAAAAAGACCCCTCCACATGAAAACTGCTGGCGCATAGTGTTATAGTTTGCCGTTGTTAAAATGTGTGATTTATTTTTGTATTTTTTAGAACTATGTCCAAGTAGTTGTACTTACTCTTTCTATCTCTTTGTAGACAGACAGACAGAGACAGATGCAGACACACTGTCTCTGTTTTATTCAAAATACGGCTATAGTGTACAATCTGTGTTGTTATCTCTCTATTAATAATCTATATCAGTAGATTTCAACCAGTGGTCCAGGGACCACCAGTGGTCCTTGAGGGGGTCCTAGGTGGTCCTCAGCTAAATGATGCATAGTTGGTAACCATATGGATCTTTAACCATAAAATGAAACCCTTACAGGTCCATTTGGTTTCATGTTACCCTCTCAATAATTTAATTACTGTTAAATTAATTCCCTTGAGTAATGCATTACTTAAGGGAATGTAGATTGTTTTTATTTTATTTATTCTATATTTGTTTATATTTATGTTATCTTATCCAGTGATAACAACATTTTCCACGTTTTGGGTCTGAGAGGAGCCTGGCCCATGGCTCAAATGCAGAATATGTAATGGGCCTTGATATGAAAAGGGTTGAAAACCATTGATCTATATCAATTGAACATAACATTATATTGTCTAAAATATACATCAGTATAAACGGTTCACCGTATAGACTATAGCAGGTGCACTTTAAAAGCATGCAATGCTTAACTTGTCACATGCCTAGAATATGTTGAGAATAGCTGACCTACTCAAGCTCACAACGAATGATGATGCATTTTGAGCTTGTTTAGTACTAACATTTGTTAGTATGTGGTTTTCAGATGTGGGGTCCGAGGACCCCCAGGGGTTCTTGATAAATTCCAGTGGGTTCCCAACAAAATGAGTGAATATAGCATCACAATCCTTTTAACCACTATAAAATATTGTACATGGGCTATTTGAAAATAGCCCACCTACTAGCTCACAACACACCACACACTTATAGCTCTGCTATTTAAAAAAAGTGAAACATTTTAGCAACACAAATATTTTATGGGGGTCCCTGGCACAACCTCCTTCAGATGGGGGTCTGCGGCCAATTATTCATTTGGGAATGTACTTTAAAACACAGAATAAGACATGATGGTCCAACTTTTCGGACACAGTTGGCCTTAGGTGACACAAATTATGTTGTGTAGGTGGCTCAGGAGTAGGGTTGCCTCTGAGTTCGTGTAGAAGAGTCCTTGAGCAAGACACTGAACCTCTATTTGCTACCGGTGAGCAAGTTGGTGCCTTGCATGGTTTCCTCTGCCATCGGTGTATGAATGGGTGAATGTAATGCACAATCTGTGTAAGAGAGAAACATCCAAATAATTTAGATATTAAAGGGATATTTCACTTTCAAACATGTTTGGGGCCATTGTTAACGTCTACTCAGGCTTTTGTGAGCACCACAGACAGCTTTTAAGTTGCTAGATTCAGTATTTAGATGTTTGATACACATTTTATCTGACAAGCGCCCTTCCTATACAAACCCCATTGTAACTTCAAATTCCATTTTAATCACGATCACGATAGATTCAAAAACACTCGTCCTGGATTAGTATAGTTTGAAAAATCTCTTTAACAACTCTAACACTGGCTATTTGAAAATTGCAGATCACGCTCACAACTTGCCGTGATGTGATGCCTTGTGAGTAGGGGTGTAACGATACATTTGAATAGCGATTCGATACATATCACGATACATGGTTGACGATACGATACATGGACGATATTGGTTCATTCATGGTGTAACGATACGATTCGATTCAATGATTTAAAATCGATATTGTAACTATTTAGCAAAGACATTAAATCTGTGTGAAAGGTGTGGATAGTGCAGGTTTTTAATGGAAACATGTATTATTATGGATATAAATAAGTAAACACAGTGATTATCTAGCAAATACATGGACATTGTATATTGACAAACCTGCACTTCGACATGAACCCTGAGATTACACACATTTATCGATAGACCAGTGTAGCTATATGGAAAGGAAAAGTAATTAAACCCCTACTTTTAATTTTTTCTTCTTAAAAATGCTGAATACAATGCACAAGTAGGTAGTATCGATACAATCGATTCTTTGCACTGCCGATTCGATACGATACAAAATAAAACGATACGATTCGATTTTAGCTGTTTTCATTTCGATATACTTCGATTTTTTAAGTTTAAAACGATATTTCGATACAGTTACTATATCGTTACACCCCTACTTGTGAGCTTTTACAGAGATCTGCTAGTGTGAGAGAAAAACAATAAGACAGCTAGAGCGCGCACACACACACACACACACACACACACAGCCCATCTCCTCCTCCTGGCCAAGGCTAAACTCCGCTCTCCTGCTCATATAACCAACAAGAGGCTCCTCTAGGGAGGTATTGGGTAGGTCCCTATCCTGAGATCTTGAGGTGACACAGGTGTGTATACAGTAGAGATCTCCAGTGCATTGTCTCCAGCCATTTAAACAGACAGGAGAGCTTCCCAAGAGCTGGTTCTCCCATCTTTTACTGCCCTCTAGTGGCAATACATTGAGTCTGCATGGATGCACACACACACACACACACACACACACACACACACACACACACACACACACACACACACACACACACACACACACACACACACACACACACACACACACACACACACACACACACACACACACACACACACACACACACACACACACACACACACACACACAGTAGGGGCTTTCCAGGTTATTGGGTCCATAATGGTGATGGTTGTAAGACATCCAGGAGTCAAAATCCCACCCAGTGGGAAGTGAGCAGTGCTATTTATGAATTAGCTTTGAGTCCCGCAAGCCAAGTGACCCTGGCCGTGCAGGCAGTGAAGTGAGCCAATCAGGTGCTCTGAGTCTCGACAAACAGACAAAGCCAAATGTAGGAGCGGTTAGCAGTTAGCACCGCTCAATAAGCTCCTGAAAAAAATCACACCCGGAGTGAAGTGAGCAGTGCCTTTTATGAGATAATTTAATTTCATTAAATTCCCTGCAAAGCTTGGCCAATTTGCAGGACAGACAAAGCCAGATGTAAAGTCTGACAGTCAGGTGTATGCTGGAAACAATGCTTTTCTGTCAAATTGGTTAGAGTTAGCCTGGCTCAATAACATAGACCCTGCCTTCTCACTGAGTGGATAGACAGACAGACAGACAGACACGCGGACACACACTGATGGACAGGGGTGAAAACATAGTCTCTGCCACGCTTTTGGCATGATGGCAACAATCAGTATCCACTATGAACAGTATACTGCTCAGTGCTCAGTGTTTAGCAGCAGGTGAACTTTGACAGCAGTGCAGGGACACAGAGGTTACAGTTGGTTCCTATGAGGAGACTGGACAGGGTGTCCTGGACTGTTCACAAACCCCTCACTAAACTAAGTAAGGCCTGGATGAGGTTGTGGATCCCAGCTTTTCAGCAGCTGTCACAGGGTCCCCTAAGGGAAGTTGAATTTTAACTTATTTAGCAGTAGAAACTTTATCATTTAAAAAAGAAAAACATTCACTTTAAGTTTCCAAGTTACTTTCAGTAATGTAATGTAATGGAACAACAGGTTATAATGCTATAAATGATGTTGCATAGTGTTTAAAATATAGCATGTGCCCTCACTGTCCCTGAGCACCTGCTCCTGTAATGGTCTCTGCAGCCCTGACAACATCAGCTCTTCTCTGCTAGGCTCTGTGGTTTTTTGTATGTGTAGGCTGTACTGACAGTCACTATAGATAGAAGTGACCAGACCACAGTTTTCCTGTAGCTTTATGATCTCTATAAAGTTGCACAATGCACTACACACATTTTACAAATAAAACAATACAAGTTATAAACAAAAGGGACCTATTGTTTGCCCCAAATGTATTAATGAAACTGTGCATGCATGCATGTATACTGTATGCACGTGCATGTGCCTGCGTGCATGTGTGTGTGTGTGTGTGTGTGTGTGTGTGTGTGTGTGTGTGTGTGTGTGTGTGTGTGTGTGTGTGTGTGTGTGTGTGTGTGTGTGTATTAATGGATTAAACAAGTCATTAGCTCTAGGCTGCTGACCTTCCCAGGAAAACATTATGGTTGTATGACCTATGGCCAAAATCCCTAAGTGTAAATAAAAAACGTTCCGATCGCACCAATAAAAACACAACCACCCCCCCCCCCCTCTCTCTGTCTCTCTCTCCCCCTCTCACACTTTTGTTTCTTTCTCTTTCTTTGATTCTCATAACTTTGTTTCTTTCTCTTTCTTTGATTCTCATAACTATCAACCACAATGCATCAGCTTTACTGACGGAAGCTAGAAGTGAGCACAGAGTTCCTGTAGCTTTATGATTTCTGTACACAAACACATTGTGGGCTACAATTCAAATAGGCTCCTCAAAGTTTGCACTCAATTATTAAATGAATTACTATGATGTCTGTTTACAAGTCCTCTTTTGGGTTTACATTCACAGTATCCAAATTATAAACTTAACAAAGGAATAACGAAAAATTGTACATTATAGTCACAATATATAGAAACATAGTCTTGATGGCATAAGGTTATAGTTAAGTCTTTCCTTTATTATGTTTTACACATCTACAGTAGGCAGACAACAATGCTCATGAGTCCAACCTATCCTTGTCAACCTATCTTCATATAGATTAATTAGTCCTCACTAATGCTCATTATAACATGGTGCCATTTTTATCTACCCTGTCTGTGTCTCAGAGGAGGGCTGTGGACACTTCATAAACCCGCCTGCCAGTGACATCATTGATGGAGAATCCCAGCTAATAGAAACTGCAAGCTTTCTATTGCTGGAAGGTTAGTAATGAATACAGTGTTCTTGCGTCAATATGTAATAGTGCCCATTATTTTGAAGGGATGAAGGGGTGCAGAGCTCCCAGACTTCCTCCCATAGGCTTCCGCTCTTTTTGAAAAGCCGGGATGAAAATCTGCAAATTTTGGGTCACTTTACTTTTTCCCACCTCAACCCAGATGTAGTTTAGAAAGCCACCAAAATGGTGGCACCCAGCAGACAGCCAACATTGGAGTCCTATTTTGTAGTGAAAAATGCCAGCCTTGGGATCAAAATGTATTTATTCGAGATAATGAGGCTTCTTTGTTGCAAGGTCAATGGGTTTCCATGGAGGATTTTCACAACTTGGGTTGTAAACAAACCGCCGCCATTACCGATGTTCAATGGACAGAACAGACCCCACGGTAAGGATAAACAACTTTACTGTATTTACAGTAAATATTCCGGGCCAACCCGGGATAGGCACTTTGTGCAGCCTTTTATTTTGCCCGGGTATACCCGGGATAGGCACTTAACACATGGGTGACTAACAGGTCATTTTGGCCGATTTTGAGATTGCAAAGTGCAATAACTCTCCCCGTGAAGGTCTCAGAAATTTCCCCTTCCATGACTTTTCCTAAATACTCAAGATATATGTTCTCGTTTTTTTTTCCCCTTCTGAAACATTTCCTAAGTATGAAATAATATACATTTATACCACTCTGACTGCATTTATAGGTCAAATTGACAGGTAAATTCTTTAAATCTTTTGCCCAGTAGAGCAACACCTCTTCCCCTGCTGCCAGCGGGGGTTCTATTGTCAATAGAACAACAGACAATAGAACCCCCACTGGCAGCAGGGGAGGAGGTGTTGCAAAAAGGGAGAGAATTTACCTGTCAATTTGACCTATAAATGCAGTCAGAGTGGTAGTTTTTTATTTTCAGTCACCCGAGTGTTAATGAGTTAACTCAAAATAAAAATTTGTAGTGGCATTTCTTCCTCGGCCGAGTGGGAACGTGTGTGCGCGATTTCATGTTAATTGCACCCTGCGTTTGTGATGAGGCATTTTGTCCAAAATGGACTAATCTTACAAACTTTGAAAGCCAATATCAGCCAATCGGGATGGAATATGGACAATCAGACAGGTCTGTGTCAATCACATTACTGTAGAGTACTGTCTACCGATTTGCGTGATTCTTGGACGAAATCTGTAGGAGTAGTGTACAGAAATGTGTTTTGCAATCATCGGCCTCATGGTGGCGCTAGAACAGGGACATTTGAAAAATGTGGGGCAGAGGTTCTGAATTGGCATCCAGGGAGTGTGTGCGCTCATTTCGGCAGCTACCGGGCCAACGGTGCCGGAGATTAGCTGGTAACAAACTTGGAGGAAGGACGCACAGACAGACAGGGGCGAAAACATACTATCCCCCTGCATTCGGCTGGTGGAGACAAGGTGTTTAAATGGCCTGTCTTGGTTTAAAGCCCACTCACCACGACAAGGTGCAGGCCAAGAGTGGGGGACACACAGGGGAGGGGGGTACACAGGACAGAACACATGGGGAGGGGTGACAAGAAAAGACAAACTCCGACGAGACAACATGAAACAGATAATATAACGATATATGTGTATACAACATGGTAACAATAAGATAAATATTTAAAATGTATCATATTTACACATATCCATTCAAACATTCATGTACATGAGATTTCAAGGAAGCTGAAAAACAATAAAAACAATAAACTTATGTGGCTGTCTCACAGATGAGGCACAGCTTGTCCACAGATCTTTCCAGTGTGGTTTGTCTTTGTATTGTCCTGCACACATCTGACAAGCCCCTTTGCATCCCCTTTGCATCAGGTATCATCTGTGTGACTACTGCACCTGTTTCGAATGATATCAACGCACTTAATGCGACATAATCACGTGCTTTCAGACGCTTCAGTGCAGAGGTATCCATGGATACTGGATACTGGGTATCCAATATCTCACCAATGCAGAGATATTAGTAATAAAATGTCGACATCTAGTGGTCAACCTCAGAGGTGCCAAATAATAAAAACAGAGCTGAATCCCAGCATCGAACCAGATGTCATTGATTCTCTGTTCCCCGGTGTAACGCTCCACGCCACAGACCCTGACGGAGCGGCGCGGTATTGGGCGCCGATGACCCCCGTGAGTCGCCACCGAGGCGAGTGCTAGCGAGCCGAGTTGCCGCGACGAGCGGTGGGAACGGCGCCCAATCCCACTCAGCCGCGTTACCGAGATATGTGCCGTTATGGACAGAATAGTAAATATTCAGTCCCTCACTATCCACGTCTACCCCACTATCCACGTCAAAGAAAAATGCACAAAAAAGGAGTCACATCATCCGTTCATTAGCTCAGTCAGTAGAGCACGGATGCAACAAACCCACGGTTTGGGTTCGATTCCCCTGAGGGGAATAATATTCGAGGCGACAGATATCGGCGCATGCGTACTTCAAAGTGCACGTGAAACTGGATACCCCGTGGATACTTTGTGGATACCCTGTGGATACTCTCTGCATTCAAACGTCTGAAAAACGGTGATAAAGTCCGGTTGAATGCGAAGAGAGCAGTCGAAGCCGGTGCACCACTCCAGCTCTTCCAAAACAAGTCAGCAAGACACTTCACTTGCTTCCAACTTTAGTGTGCATCCGTTGTGAACGGTCCAAGTGGCATGACAGTCTGTTCCTTCATTAGCAATAGTTGTTAGAAGTCAGTGGCACAAGATCTGTAGGATCATCTGATGACTTGGTAAGTGGTCGTCATTAAATATTGGTTCCACTGCACAAAACCATGTTCATAAACGTTCAATGTTGATCGTTTGCTCCTTCAGAACATTATTATTTTCCTCACAGAACAAATCTCTCACTCCCAGATCCCTCCAAAGTGATACCTGGCAGGTGGATTGAACACAGTGAGACCTGACAGGAGGATTGAACAGCCACTGTATTGCTTTTTGCATCACGAGTGTGTCCCGGATCTTCAGCTGGTTCCACTGATGAAGGGTTTTTTGCAACTCACAGAAGGCCACATTTGATTAGTTTGATTATCAGAACGCATGATGGATACTTACCTCGTCTGCACAGAAAGTGACGGATAGCGTTCGGGCAAGAATCATTGTCCAATGTGTGTGCTACTTCCAGATGTACTGCTCTGGCCGAGAGGCATGTGAACAGAACTCTGCACCCTTTCACAGTAGCACAACGCTGCTTCACATCTAACAGTCCAAAATAGTCCACCTCCATAACAGTTAAACAGGCTAACAGTTAAATTATCTCAGCTACACAAATTTAGAACGCAATTGCACAATTGCACAACCGCAAAACATTGTTCACTAAGTAATGGAGGCCTAAATTACTAAAATGCCGCTTGTACACAGTTGCGCAATGGCTGGTAGGTGAGGGCTAACAGTTAAATTACCTCAGCTACACAAATTATTTCCTTTGCCGACACACAGCATAGGCCATTTCTGGGTTGGTATGGGTGTTGCATTGTGCAGTGAAGAAGCTTGGGGGCTCTTTTGGGTCAAACAACAGCCGCTAGAGGCCCATGGGCTCTGTATCTCTACATTTGATGTTTAGCTGTAACCCCAATCCTTGTGTTAGCAGTTGAAGTCCCCTACATAGATGGCAAGTGCAAGTACCAGTTGGAGTGGCGAGTTCACATTGCATGCATCTTCTACAGATCAGCTTCCACCACCACCACTAAGACCTCATGGAAGGAGGTTGTGTTAGGAGCTGGTGTTAGAAGGTGGTGTTAGAAATAGGGGTTAGAAGGAGGTGGTGTTAGAAAGAGGTGTTAGAAGGAGGTGTTGTTAGAAAGAGGTGTTAGAAGGAGGTGGTGGAAGCCGATCTGTTGAAGACACATGACAATGTGAATCGCCACTCCCAGTCGTACCTTCACCTGCCATCTATGCAGGGAACTTCAACTGCTAACACAAGGACTGGGGTTACAGCTAAACATCAAATGTAGAGATACAGAGCCCATGGGCCTGTAGAGACTGTTGTTTGACCCAGAAGAGCCACACAAGCTTCTTCACTGCACAATGTAACACCCATACCAAAGAGTAATATATGCCAGTAAAGCATTGTTTGATATTATTTGCGATTTAAGCTTAACATAAAGCCAGTCCAAGGTCTGTTGTGCCAAATGACATTGCAGTAGTCAAATTGGATTTAATTACAGGTTTGAAAAGATGATGCTAATGTAATGGAGGCCTAAAAATGCCTCTTGCACAGTTGCGCAATGGCTGGTAGGTGAGGGCTAACAGTTAAATGACCTCAGCTACACAATGCAGAATGCATTCGCACAGTTGCGCAAACGCAAAAATAAAATCATATAATCCTAAAGTGACAAAACTTCTTCTTGCACAGTTGCGCAATGGCTGGTACTGGTAGTTGAGGGCTAACCGTTAAATATAATGTACTTTTAAAAAAGACCGGTCTTCCATTTGTTAAAATTGCATGACGGGCTGAATTCATAGGGCCGGAAGATTCTTGAGGTCTTCTAAGTACACAGTATGTACAATGTATTTTTCCAGTCGGCGTTGTGCAATTCTGCAAGATCAAAAAGGGGGTTATGGGGTTATGTTGAAAGGGGGTTGCGGGTGATGTGAGACATTTGGGACGGCAACCGTGATTGTTTCCATGTGCACTTCCATAGTTTGGGTCCAGACTTGGATTTGCTGAGAACAGCTGATCCATACTGTCTCTGTCGGATATCTATGGCCATTTTCATTCCAGTAGATCATTCAGGGGTCAAACGTATTTGCTGACAGCTTCCACAGATGGTTCTTCTTCGACTTTGAGTTCTAGTCATCTTATGGCTTACGATGCAAAGCAGTAGGGATCTATGGCCAAAGAGGAATATATGCCAGTAAAGCATTGTTTGATATTATTTGATTCAAGATTCAATAACTTTATTGCCATGTCATTATAGTTGATATCATGTTGAAACCACCCACCCCAACAACGCAAAAAAAAAAAAAAAAGACCAGGTCCAGGACCCGGGTTTACCAATATGTCCCTAACCCTAACCCTAAACCCTAATGCTGACCCAGCCAGTCAGCATCCCAAGCACACATCCAGCGAAGGTAAAGGAAATATTAGGGCTTGTCACAATTATATTCTATACGAACGACCGAACGAACGAACGTTACCCACTAGAGAGGCGGCCGTGGGGAGATGCAGGTCCAGAGCCTTGCGAGAATCATCAATTCAGACATCATAATTGTGACAGCCCTAAATGGGGGTCCTAGCAAGAGCCGTGTTCAGAGGAAACATCCGGCGGGCAACAAGGTCAACGGGCACGAAACCACAGAAGACCAGACCGTCGGCACGGAGGAATCCTCCCGTCCTCCCACGCAGACCAATCCACGGTTGGAGAGAGATCTCCAGATCTCCATCTCTAAGGGCATCCTCGGGTGTAGTGGATACATCTTATTCGCTCTGTAGTGGCACATCCTCCTTGCTCTGGCTGCGGCCACTCAGTAGGATTTGTAAAGAGTGGATCTCTGCTTTGTACAGATGTAATTCCTGCTGTACCTTTGAACTTTGACTCTTGAGCGGCTGATAGGAGTCTCAACAAAGTGCCAGTTCTTATACCAGCGTTTAGGTCTCTCCCATTGGTTAGTGTCCATCACTGCCGAGTGACAGTTGAGTGACAGTTGAGCAGTGCTGTATTCAACCCTTGTGTATGTGGACCCTGTAATGGCAAAATGCCGCTCCGGTCGTCGTCCTAACACCACTTCCGGGTTATCTCCACCGTACAGATGACTTCTTCTTGTCAACTTCATGTTCTGTAAAGACAAAAAAGAAAGAAGACATAAGCGTTTGAGTCGTGTCGGCTAACAGGGTGACATTTTGTTATTGTTAGCATCATCATCATCATCATAACCTGGTGGTCACTGACAGGACTGTGTCACCATTATCACATTTTACCATTAATTGTCACAAATAATTCTGATCAATGATTTAAATTGTCTGGCATGGAACATTTGCATCATTGATGTCAGAACAGGTCAGTGCAATTCATTATGTCTTGGCCATTCATTTGCAACATCATTGTTTTCTCAGAAAAGCACGAGGTGTGACTGACAGACAGACGAACGGAAGGACATGGGCTGGAGGTTTTCATACTAAATAGCGACCTACAGTCACAACCATCTCAGTGCATTTGACCAATTAAGGATTAATTCATTCATTCATTAAGGACCCCAAATCTGAAACTCTTGTGGGCCAGCGATCCACATGAAATATTTGTGTTTAAAAGGAAGCTTTCAGACACATTCTAAAATGTTCAAGCCTGGAAAATTGGCAGATCTACAATCTTGCATTGCAGCGCTTTGTGAGCTTGCAGATGGGATATTCTCAAATAGCCAATGTACTGTGTATATATACCGTAAGGTTTTAAGTGGTTAAAGTGATTCTGATACCATGTCACCCCCCTGGCCCTGGGGACCCCCTGGAAACACAGTTTGAGAACCACTTTGGCCGTGTTCCACACTGACAGCACAAATGTGATGTTGTATCCAGATTGGAGTGGGATTGTTTTGTTTCAGTCTGAACAAGACGCCCATACATCCAAACAGAAAGGTGCTATCTGATCTGTATGGAAAGCTAGAATGTCTTTCTATCTGCAAAGTGTTTGTTTGATCCGACCGTGGTGCTGGTAATTATTTTTTTGAAGTGTTGGAAGTGCTCGTGGGAAATCACTCAGCGCTCCTGTGTACCACCTGGTTCTAAATTGCACATAATGGAGACAGCAAGACCTTGCGTTATTGAAGACGAGTGCTTCCAAACTCCAACATTTAGAAAAATAATCACCTCACAATAATCACAATTTCTTGCCCGAAAGTAGCTCATCATAACTAGACCTATCTGTATAGCCACTTTTCCTCAGCGCTTTGCCATAGCAATGCATTTTCCTCAGCGTTTTGCCATAGCAATGTGCATGTGTGTTTAGCCTGTATTACATCACCAATTACCAATTGAGGCACGACCACCGCTCACTTCACATTGGGTGTGATTTTTACTTAACAAATCATCACCATACAATGACTTTGTCTTAATTCCAAACAATTCATATGATATATAGGCCTATGGTAAATGTTTGCATTTATGCTTTGCTATATCACATTAAACACTGAAAGAGCTAGGTGTTTTTACTGATAGCTGAAATTCATGTAAAATAAGAGCTGAACACATATGTGAACATGGGAACAGACATTAATGTCAGATATGAATGTACACTTGTACGTATATACACTAGGAAGCACATGCTTCACAAACACGGACTGCATGTGAGGCACATACAAGCTTCTTGCACTTCCTGCAAGCAGTCTGTCTTCCTGTCTGCTGTTGTAGGACACACTGAACAGCACTTTCTCTTGTCAGATGCTTCAACTCTAAGTTCACTGTTTATTTTACCATTTCTATCATTTTGATTGTTTGAAATTGAGACAAAGTCAATGTATGATGAATTTGTTAAGCAGTCTTGGTGACGTCACCATCAATAAATGTGACCTGGTATAAATCTAAAGGGTGCCGTCATAATATTGAGGCATACAATATATAAGGGCCATGAGATGCCCACGATAACAAGGTATATATGGGGAGATTGTGATGTCTTATTGGCTGAAAGTTACACGGGATGATGAGTAAAAACGCAGGGAACAATAGTGTGTTGCCCTGCGGGACAACCACACTAATTGTGGGCTCGCACACGTATGTTATCTTCATTATTGCCAGACCCATGAAATGGGTAGGCCTACATAAGCAAATGTCTGTCCGGGTTTTCTATATAAAGGGTATATATGATGATGACATGATGATGACATGCCTACAAAAGGCATGATGTCATAAATGATGATGACAGACAGGGGGTCTGGCACAACCAGGTTGACCTGGTCTAGTTTATCTATCAGTCAAGTTCTCCTCGACAGTACAAAGGCAGGGCCCTTAGCCAATGAGGTACAGCCAAAAGGTAGATCTTTGAAGAAATGACGTAATCTATCAGTCAATTTCTCCTCAAAAATGACGTAATCTATCAGTCAATTTCTCCTCAAAAATGACGTAATCTATCAGTCAAGTTCTCCTAAAAAAAAGTGAGCGGTGGTCGTGCTTTCATAACATCTTCAGACTAGGATTTAAGTCTAGGATGTACAGGCTATGCTACACACACACACGTTTTGCTATGGCAAAACCCTGAGGAAAAAGGCTACAGACATACGACATATGACATCACTAGACAAACATGATGCTACGTACACACATTTTACTATGGCAAAACGCTGAGGAAAAAGGCTACAGACACACGCACAGCCACTTATAGGAGCGGTTTGCACCGCTCAAGAATTAGGTAATCCATCCGTCTTCTCAAAATGACTTAAGACACTGCCTTTGTACCGACAGTAAAAAGGCAGGGCCCTTGGCCAATGAGGAACAGCCAGAGGGTATAGATCTTTGTGCCCATACATGGTGTTACAGGCGAGCACTGTTCCGTAGGAACAGTATTTCTATAGCCCGGCCTCTACTGAGATAATTGTTCACTTTGTGATACAAGCACCAAATGTTGCACAAAGTTTCCTCTGGACCTACTTATCCGAAAAGCAAGTTAGCCACTCAATTAAAAACAAATAGGGTTGGGGTCCCATTGACTTTCTATACAGTAAAATAATACAACAAAATAAATCTGCTTTAAGTAGAAATTGAGGGGTCAAACTAGGGGTTTTTCATGAGCCTGAATCCAATGCAAGCATTTGTTTTGCACGAGAAACATTCCTTGGGCTAGAAAGGCCCCCACAAAAGCGTGAAAACCACGGTGAAAAGTGATGACTCATCACTAAACCATAGTTTTGTGGTGGCCTTTCTAGCCCAAGGAATGTTTTTTGTGCAAAACAGATGCTTACAATGGATTCAGCACCATGAAAAACGTTTGACCCCTCACATGCTATTTGAAGCAGATTTATTTTTTTGTATTATTTTACTGTAAAGTCAATGGGACCCCAACCCTATTTGTTTTTAATTGAGTGGCTAACTTGCTTTTTGGAAAAAGTAGATCCAGAGGAAAATGTGGTGCTTGTACACAAAGTGAACAATTCTTCTAAAAGAACTGACCGTAGTTAGAAAGTTGCAATTCTGGGAAATTGCAAGTGTGGAACTGACCAACATGACCAACAGCTTAACCTTACAACCTGGATAACATCACTCAAAAAGTTTACAAAAAACAGGTTTTCACTTTGCTAGCAAAACATTCTTGGACTGAATACAATAGTGTGTTGCCTATAGCAGGGGTCTTCAACAGGGGGTCCTCAAAGTTACTACAGGGGGTCCTCCAAATCTATGAGTGATAGAAACCGTTTATTTTTATTTTTATATATTAACCACTTGAACCCTATAGTGTCGATATTCTGAGAACGTTAGCCAAAAATAGCAGATCTACAAGCTCACAATGCCTAGCAGCACGAGGCGTTGTGAGCTTGTAGATCGGCTATATATTGGCCATTGCTCCCTATCACAAGTGACACATTTATATAATATATATTTATCGAACAAGTGATTTTGGGTTCCATGCAGCTTTAAAGGAGTAGTTCACCCCCAAAATGACTTGTTCTATTGATTACTCATGCCATGGAGACTTCACTTGAGTTCAATATGTTTTTGTATGTTTTGCATTCCTAAGATAAAAAATAGATTTCAGTAAATGTACCCCAATTGATTCCACAAAGCAAAAGATACATATTATATATATATATATATATATATTATATTATTATTACCCTTATACAAAACAATATTATTGAACTCAAGTCTCCATGGCATGAGTAATCAATAGAAAAAAAGTCATTTGGGGTGAACTACTCCTTTAGTCAGTGAGTCAACAGGGCTTAGGGAGGACATTGGAATTGTGCCAGAACTGTGAGCTTGTAGATCAATGTAAAAACATAATGTGGCAGATTTTCAACACATGCAGTCATTTTTCAAAAGGTTTGCACAGAACATTTGAGCCCATAATTCACGAGGGGCAAAGTTTGAGATCCCATAAAGTTCATTTAGGAAAATCTTTAGGGGTGGGGGGAAAATTATCACCATGTAGTTTTATTGATCAGATATTCTTTTTTTTTTTTCTGAGAATTAAACCACACTTTGGATGTGTGGAGTGCAACTTTAACCATACACTGTTTATGCTGGATAATGTAACTGAACAAGGTAGAGTTCCCCAATAGGCTCTATGGTTATGCACTGCAGACATATTAGGCCAGTCAATCTAAGAAATTGCAATAGTAATGGTTCAAGGTTTTTTATGATCCTTGGGGTCATCCAAATTACATATTAAAATTTCTGAATTATTATTTAGTGAATCAAGGTAAATTCAGGGGGTTCAAGTTTGGGTCCCTTCACTTACTATACAGGGGGAAAAAAAGACACCCCAAAAAAATCTTCTTTAAGTAGCATGTGAGGGGTCAGACTAGGGTTTTTTCATGATTCTGAATCCATTGCAAGCATTTGTTTTGCACAAAAAAAACATGCGTCGGGTTAAAAACTGACACCACAAAACGGAGTTGACCCCAGAAAAGTGATGACTCATCACTAAACCATAGTTTTGTGGTGTCCGTTTTTAGCCTGAGGAATTTTTTCGTGCAAAACAAATGCTTGCAATGGATTCAGAATCATGAAAAACCCCTAGTTAGACCCCTCACATGCTACTTTTTGGGGTGTCTTTTTTCTCCTGTATAGTAAGTGAATGGACCCAAATGTGAACCCCCTGAATTCACCTTGATCCACTAAATATATAATTCACAACTTTGTTATTTGGATGACCCTAAGGATCATAAAAAACCTTGAACCATTACTATTGCAATTTCTTTTGGGTCAGGATTGACTGGCCTATATAGGAGAAAAGTTGGGTCTCTTCTCACTTCCTTCAAAGGTGTTACCAATGATCTCCATGAAGGCTCTGTTCCATTTCATGTAGCACAGTGGTTCTCAAACCTTTTATTTCAAGGACCCCCATAATAACTAAATGTACAAATGGAACCAAACAGGTCAAATTGGTTCCATTTGTACACTCTGAGTTACACACCTTTTAACTCTTATACTGCTTTGAACGTTCCTGTTCGCCCCAATTCTTGAGGTCGAGTAGGGCCAATACGGCCGTTCGTTCGTTTGATGTTTTTTATGGATTATGATAAAAGACGTCCTTGCGCAACTTTTGAATGCATAATTGGTCGTGGTGTCGTTTTGAGGACAGCCGGAAACCGTTCATAAAAAAAAAAAGTAAACAGACTGTCCTGGCTCCGCCTGCCCAGAGCGACTCTGCGCCTGCCAGGGGCGTCAATTGGGTATGGCAGGGGTATGCAGCTGCCATACCTTGACAGGGGGAAATAATAAAAATGTACTTTTCATCGTGCCTGTTGCTAAGGTATGGCAACATGACTGGTGTCTTCACCAGACACCAGTCATGTTGCCATACCTTAGCTTGTTCTGAACTGACGCCACTGCTAGCTGCTAGCAGCCTTGACTGAGGGACTATATTGTTTTATGCATCGGGCTGTTAGTAGAGAAAGAGAGAGAGAAACGTTGGTAAAAGCGATCATTTTGTCGGAAATCAGTTGTTTTATAGTATTAGTAGTATAGTAATTGTAGTAGGTAGTAGTATTTAGCAGTACTAGAATATTGAGATGTATTAGGCCAACTCAGCCTCAACTTGCTGGTATCATTCCGCCGAAGTGCGACCCTCCCCCCCTGGCCGGAGCAGCAGCCAGCAGCAGAGCAGATCCACGGATAGAAACAAACTTTGTTAGAATTAGGATTACAAACCTACCCGCGTTGGTGACTCAGGACCAGGCAGCGCCCACGAATGGTGGTGGTGGTCGTGATGATGATCATGATGATGATGATGATGAAGAAGAGAAAAAGATCACTGTAGCCGTTGGTATTGAAGATAAAAAGATTGAAGATGGTGCCAGTCGCGAAGAACCGGGGTCCAGAAGTGGATCAAGAGCCTCGTGATATTGTGGAAACCGATCCCGACGGAGCTCGACCCCCGTGTAGGATGGATCCCCCCGCCCGGGGGCTCACATCGCCGCAGCAGCAGAGACCCATGTACCGCCGCCACCGCCGCGAAGAGACAGACGAACTGGGCGATTTGGCCAATGAAGAATGGCTTCCGCGTAGAGACCCCTCGGAGAACAGAGGCCACGATCCTACTGTCCAAAGTAAGACTTCCAATCCAGTGCATGTATGTATTGTATAGTTGTATACTGTATATAGTTGTATACTGTGTGATAACAGAGCATCCGTGTGGAACTGGAAGCCTGGGATGGGGGGATGGTCAGTGATCAGTGAGATAGGGTAACGGTTTTCCATTGCGACGTGTTGCCACTCCGACATTGGGATCCGGTCTAGAGCCCGCCTACTGCATCCGGCTATTTACACGTACACATACATGCAAGAAATGTTTCCGTATCCGGACCGGATCAGTAACTTGATCCAAGCAGTTAGGATCCACGTGCTTGGTTTGTTTTTGTCGCTACTCAGGACACACGTGGAGTTCCTATCACGCGCGTGCACGTACCGCGTGTAGTGTACGTGCACTGCACAGCCTACTAGGATTATTGCCAGACCCATGAAATGGGTAGGCCTACATAAGCAAATGTCGGTCTGTCTGTCTGTCCGGGTTTTCTATATAAAGGGTATATATGATGATGACATGATGATGACATGCCTACAAAAGGCATGATGTCATAAATGATGATGACAGACAGGGGGTCTGGCACAACCAGGTTGACCTGGTCTAGTTTGATGGGAATTTAGGATTTATTGGCTTAGTTTGTGTGTGCGTGCGTACGATGCGTGTGTGTGTGAGAGAGAGGGAGAGGTTTCTTTTTATCGTCATCATCATCATCATCATCATCATCAGTAGCTGATGATGTAGCTTTTCAGTTCAATTCAAAGGAGCTTTATTGGCATGAGAAAACATACGTTTACATTGCCAAAGCAAGTGTTACAAATAACTAGACCAGGTCAACCTGGTTGTGCCAGACCCCCTGTCTGTCATCATCATTTATGACATCATGCCTTTTGTAGGCATGTCATCATCATGTCATCATCATATATACCCTTTATATAGAAAACCCGGACAGACATTTGCTTATGTAGGCCTACCCATTTCATGGGTCTGGCAAAAACTGTTGAAAATGGGGAACATATATACAGTTGGAGGGAGTACAGCTTTGTGTAAACAGAGCTATGTTGCATTGTGACATTTTATATAGGTATACAGGGTATAAAGGGAATTTCACTGTGACAGTAAATGCATGGTAACTATTTACTATAACTGCATTTTATGTTATATATGAACTTATTGTAAGTCATTTGCTAAATGTCAAAATTGTAAATTGATTTGTTTAGATATAAACTATTTGATATTTTCCTGGCTATGATTTTAGATGATGAGTCGACGATGATGATGAGCCTACTTCTTCATTTCCACATCGTGGAAAAACAAACTTTTTTCTGTAAATCAGACTTAGCACCATGCACATGCTCACATAGACATCAAAGGGGGCTTGAGCCCCTGCCCTTTTATCCATCTGTAAAAAGTGCCCTCTCCAGACCATGAATGCTGTTTTTACATAATTACTATATATATATATATATATATATATATATATATATTTGTGTGGTAAGCAGGAAGTGCATAGAATGTTAGAGAGGCAGGGGTTGACATTTCTAAAACGGCCTTTTGATGAAAATAGTAGGCCCCCAACCTCCACGCATTCTGCTGTGACGCGTTGTGAGCTTGAAGGTGTACTATTTTTCATGTATTTTATAGTAATTGTGTATTTGTATAATTTACAGATCGACCATGGGCTCGTGTACGAGTTCAGCAGACCCGGTGGAGCCCTTCCGGAGGAGCCTGGCTGGAGTGAAACAGAATGGAGCCCCAGGCCCTGTGCAGGCTGAATGACACACACGCACGCACGCACGCACGCACGCACGCACACACACATATACACTCTGTACTGTAGACATGTAGTGTCACAGTAGTGTCACAGTGAGATAAAGAGAACCCTGAAAGCTGAAGCAGGATTCAGGCTGAAGCTCATGTCACTGTGTCAATGTTCTGCACTGCTCTTACTACTGCTCTTACTTCTCTTACACACTAAAAGTGTGTAAAAAGACACTTTTTCTTGTTTTTATTTTTTTGAATTTGTTTGTAAACAACCACTGATCATAGGTGTGATGTTACTGAAGCCAACAATAAAAGGCTAAAGAGAGATTTCTGCCTGAAAATGTATTCTTCACAAAAATGCATTTTTCTCAGCTTTATGTTCTCAAAGAGCTGTTTTTAGGCCACATTCTGCAGCTTCTAGCTAATGAACAGAACAAGATAAAAACTCGAAATCTTTTTCTGTTGCAAAGTAGACATTCTATTCTTCGTTGCCATATAATTGTTGTCTTTATAGTCGAAACCAAATTTCTCCAGTAGGCCTTCAAAGATGAGCGACAATTCTCAATTTAGCTGGCAGTGGATTGAGCTTTTTGTTCAATTCTGTGGCAGTAAAAGAGTTAAGGGGTCATTTGGGACCCCCAAGGAACCATGAGGGTCTGTGGACCACACTTTGAGACCCAATGGTGTAGCAGAGTGTTTCCAGTGAGCCAACATATCAACAATATCAGCACCCGACTCTTTTTGAAGCCTTCATAAGTATTGGTACAGACTCTGTTTGGAGCCTTCATTAGTATCATTAGTAACACATGTGAAGGAAGTAAGACAACCAACTTCTCTCCAGAATGGCTGCTGTGCATATAGGCACGGTGCCACCATGAGGCCAACCCAGAACGTTTACGTTTCCATATAACCAGAACTAACCGGGAAGGTCCAAAAAAAGAGCAGCAGCGCTGCTGCCCCCTCCCGTAGGTTCCCAGAACTAAAGTTTAGTTCTACCTCAGGAGCAGGACCTAAAAACGGTTCCAGGAACCTCAGCTGGAACCGGGTCTTACACAATGGAAACAAAACCAAAAAAGAAAAAGAAAATCACACCCAATGTGAAGTGAGCGGTGGTCGTGCTTGCATAACATCTTCAGACTAGGATTTGAGTCTAGGATGTACAGGCAAAACGCTGAGGAAAAAGGCTACAGACATACGACATATGACATCACTAGACAAACATGATGCTATGTACACACATTTTGCTATGGCAAAACGCTGAGGAAAAAGGCTACAGACATACGACATATGACATCACTAGACAAACATGATGCTACGTACACACATTTTACTATGGCAAAACGCTGAGGAAAAAGGCTACAGACACACGCACAGCCACTTATAGGAGCGGTTTGCACCGCTCAAGAATTAGGTAATCTATCCGTCTTCTCAAAATGACTTAAGACACTGCCTTTGTACCGACAGTAAAAAGGCAGGGCCCTTGGCCAATGAGGAACAGCCAGAGGGTATAGATCTTTGTGCCCATACATGGTGTTACAGGCGAGCACTGTTCCGTAGGAACAGTATTTCTATAGCCCGGCCTCTACTGAGATAATTGTTCACTTTGTGATACAAGCACCAAATGTTGCACAAAGTTTCCTCTGGACCTACTTTTCCGAAAAGCAAGTTAGCCACTCAATTAAAAACAAATAGGAAATGAGGAAATAGATTATTCACCTTTTTTATAATTGTTTGGTCTGTTAAGGGATTTCCAGTCATTGTAAACTGATTATTTTTGTTTTTTCTTGTTTCTTTTTTGGTGTCTTAAAGTTGTTTTGGGTAGGTTTTCATATTGTATAAGTCTACACTTTGTCCTGGCATGGTTTTAGCCTCCTAGTCAACCTGTATGATTTTGTGATGTCATATCCTGTTTCCTATAAAAGCCATGTTTGTTCAACTGTTTTGCTTAGTCACCCTGAAGAAGGCATTGTGCCGCAACGCGTAGGTGCTTTTTTATATTTCTTGCTATGCATTAGCCCTAAAATAACCCTAACCCTTGGTCTAACTTTTTTGGAAATCAATTTTGTCACCTGACTACCAAAGAGCACCTTGTGTGGGAGATTTTTACTCTACAGCCAAACAGATGTTACCCTCTGTTTTCTAAAAACAAATAGGGTTGGGGTCCCATTGACTTTCTATACAGTAAAATAATACAACAAAATAAATCTGCTTTAAGTAGAAATTGAGGGGTCAAACTAGGGGTTTTTCATGAGCCTGAATCCAATGCAAGCATTAGTTTTGCACGAAAAACATTCCTTGGGCTAGAAAGGCCCCCACAAAAGCGTGAAAACCACGGTGAAAAGTGATGACTCATCACTAAACCATAGTTTTGTGGTGGCCTTTCTAGCCCAAGGAATGTTTTTTGTGCAAAACAGATGCTTACAATGGATTCAGCACCATGAAAAACGTTTGACCCCTCACATGCTATTTGAAGCAGATTTATTTTTTTGTATTATTTTACTGTAAAGTCAATGGGACCCCAACCCTATTTGTTTTTAATTGAGTGGCTAACTTGCTTTTTGGAAAAAGTAGATCCAGAGGAAAATGTGGTGCTTGTACACAAAGTGAACAATTCTTCTAAAAGAACTGACCGTAGCTGCCGGGCTAAGTTAGAAAGTTGCAATTCTGTGAAATTGCAAGTGTGGAACTGACCAACATGACCAACAGCTTAACCTTACAACCAGGATAACATCACTCAAAAAGTTTACAAAAAACAGGTTTTCACTTTGCTAGCAAAACATTCTTGGACTGAATACAATAGTGTGTTGCCTATAGCAGGGGTCTTCAACAGGGGGTCCTCAAAGTTACTACAGGGGGTCCTCCAAATCTATGAGTGATAGAAACCGTTTTTTTTTTTATATTAACCACTTGAACCCTATAGTGTCGATATTCTGAGAACGTTAGCCAAAAATAGCAGATCTACAAGCTCACAATGCCTAGCAGCACGAGGCGTTGTGAGCTTGTAGATCGGCTATATATTGGCCATTGCTCCCTATCACAAGTGACACATTTATATAATATATATTTATCGAACAAGTGATTTTGGGTTTCATGCAGCTTTAAAGGAGTAGTTCACCCCCAAAATGACTTGTTCTATTGATTACTCATGCCATGGAGACTTCACTTGAGTTCAATATGTTTTGCATTCCTAAGATAAAAAATAGATTTCAGTAAATGTACCCCAATTGATTCCACAAAGCAAAAGATACATATTATATATATATATATTATATTATTATTATTATTATACAAAAAAATATTATTGAACTCAAGTCTCCATGGCATGAGTAATCAATAGAAAAAAAGTCATTTGGGGTGAACTACTCCTTTAGTCAGTGAGTCAACAGGGCTTAGGGAGGACATTGGAATTGTGCCAGAACTGTGAGCTTGTAGATCAATGTAAAAACATAATGTGGCAGATTTTCAACACATGCAGTCATTTTTCAAAAGGTTTGCACAGAACATTTGAGCCCATAATTCACGAGGGGCAAAGTTTGAGATCCCATAAAGTTAATTTAGGAAAATCTTTAGGGGTGGGGGAAAAATTATCACCATGTAGTTTTATTGATCAGATATTCTTTTTTTTTTTTCTGAGAATTAAACCACACTTTGGATGTGTGGAGTGCAACTTTAACCATACACTGTTTATGCTGGATAATGTAACTGAACAAGGTAGAGTTCCCCAATAGGCTCTATGGTTATGCACTGCAGACATATTAGGCCAGTCAATCTAAGAAATTGCAATAGTAATGGTTCAAGGTTTTTTATGATCCTTGGGGTCATCCAAATTTCATATTAAAATTTCTGAATTATTATTTAGTGAATCAAGGTAAATTCAGGGGGTTCAAGTTTGGGTCCCTTCACTTACTATACAGGGGGGAAAAAAGACACCCCAAAAAAATCTTCTTTAAGTAGCATGTGAGGGGTCAGACTAGGGTTTTTTCATGATTCCGAATCCATTGCAAGCATTTGTTTTGCACAAAAAAACATGCGTCGGGTTAAAAACTGACCACAAAATGGAGTTGACCCCAGAGAAGTGATGACTCATCACTAAACCATAGTTTTGTGGTGTCCGTTTTTAGCCTGAGGAATTTTTTTCGTGCGAAACAAATGCTTGCAATGGATTCAGAATCATGAAAAACCCCTAGTTAGACCCCTCACATGCTACTTTTTGGGGTGTCTTTTTTTCTCCTGTATAGTAAGTGAATGGACCCAAATGTGAACCCCCTGAATTCACCTTGATCCACTAAATATATAATTCACAACTTTGTTATTTGGATGACCCTAAGGATCATAAAAAACCTTGAACCATTACTATTGCAATTTCTTTTGGGTCAGGATTGACTGGCCTATATAGGAGAAAAGTTGGGTCTCTTCTCACTTCCTTCAAAGGTGTTACCAATGATCTCCATGAAGGCTCTGTTCCATTTCATGTAGCACAGTGGTTCTCAAACCTTTTATTTCAAAGACCCCCATAATAACTAAATGTACAAATGGAACCAAACAGGTCCAATTGGTTCCATTTGTACACTCTGAGTTACACACCTTTTAAGGGGTCATTTGGACCCCCAAGGAACCATGAGGGTCTGTGGACCACACTTTGAGACCCAATGGTGTAGCAGAGTGTTTCCAGTGAGCCAACATATCAACAATATCAGCACCCGACTCTTTTTGAAGCCTTCATTAGTATTGGTACAGACTCTGTTTGGAGCCTTCATTAGTATCATTAGTAACACATGTGAAGGAAGTAAGACAACCAACTTCTCTCCAGAATGGCTGCTGTGCATATAGGCACGGTGCCAACATGAGGCCAACCCAGAACGTTTACGTTTCCATATAACCAGAACTAACCGGGAAGGTCCAAAAAAAGAGCAGCAGCGCTGCTGCCCCCTCCCGTAGGTTCCCAGAACTAAAGTTTAGTTCTACCTCAGGAGCAGGACCTAAAAACGGTTCCAGGAACCTCAGCTGGAACCGGGTCTTACACAATGGAAACAAAACCAAAAAAGAAAAAGAAAATCACACCCAATGTGAAGTGAGCGGTGGTCGTGCTTGCATAACATCTTCAGACTAGGATTTGAGTCTAGGATGTACAGGCAAAACGCTGAGGAAAAAGGCTACAGACATACGACATATGACATCACTAGACAAACATGATGCTACGTACACACATTTTGCTATGGCAAAACGCTGAGGAAAAAGGCTACAGACACACGCACAGCCACTTATAGGAGCGGTTTGCACCGCTCAAGAATTAGGTAATCTATCCGTCTTCTCAAAATGACTTAAGACACTGCCTTTGTACCGACAGTAAAAAGGCAGGGCCCTTGGCCAATGAGGAACAGCCAGAGGGTATAGATCTTTGTGCCCATACATGGTGTTACAGGCGAGCACTGTTCCGTAGGAACAGTATTTCTATAGCCCGGCCTCTACTGAGATAATTGTTCACTTTGTGATACAAGCACCAAATGTTGCACAAAGTTTCCTCTGGACCTACTTTTCCGAAAAGCAAGTTAGCCACTCAATTAAAAACAAATAGGGTTGGGGTCCCATTGACTTTCTATACAGTAAAATAATACAACAAAATAAATCTGCTTTAAGTAGAAATTGAGGGGTCAAACTAGGGGTTTTTCATGAGCCTGAATCCAATGCAAGCATTAGTTTTGCACGAAAAACATTCCTTGGGCTAGAAAGGCCCCCACAAAAGCGTGAAAACCACGGTGAAAAGTGATGACTCATCACTAAACCATAGTTTTGTGGTGGCCTTTCTAGCCCAAGGAATGTTTTTTGTGCAAAACAGATGCTTACAATGGATTCAGCACCATGAAAAACGTTTGACCCCTCACATGCTATTTGAAGCAGATTTATTTTTTTGTATTATTTTACTGTAAAGTCAATGGGACCCCAACCCTATTTGTTTTTAATTGAGTGGCTAACTTGCTTTTTGGAAAAAGTAGATCCAGAGGAAAATTTGGTGCTTGTACACAAAGTGAACAATTCTTCTAAAAGAACTGACCGTAGCTGCCGGGCTAAGTTAGAAAGTTGCAATTCTGTGAAATTGCAAGTGTGGAACTGACCAACATGACCAACAGCTTAACCTTACAACCTGGATAACATCACTCAAAAAGTTTACAAAAAACAGGTTTTCA
The DNA here is from genome assembly GCF_963921795.1 of Nannobrachium achirus. Taxonomy (NCBI): domain Eukaryota; kingdom Metazoa; phylum Chordata; class Actinopteri; order Myctophiformes; family Myctophidae; genus Nannobrachium; species Nannobrachium achirus. The sequence continues at coordinate 66,039,809 of NC_137819.1, read as the reverse complement.
CTTTGCTAGCAAAACATTCTTGGACTGAATACAATAGTGTGTTGCCTATAGCAGGGGTCTTCAACAGGGGGTCCTCAAAGTTACTACAGGGGGTCCTCCAAATCTATGAGTGATAGAAACCGTTTTTTTTTTTTTATATATTAACCACTTGAACCCTATAGTGTCGATATTCTGAGAACGTTAGCCAAAAATAGCAGATCTACAAGCTCACAATGCCTAGCAGCACGAGGCGTTGTGAGCTTGTAGATCGGCTATATATTGGCCATTGCTCCCTATCACAAGTGACACATTTATATAATATATATTTATCGAACAAGTGATTTTGGGTTTCATGCAGCTTTAAAGGAGTAGTTCACCCCCAAAATGACTTGTTCTATTGATTACTCATGCCATGGAGACTTCACTTGAGTTCAATATGTTTTGCATTCCTAAGATAAAAAATAGATTTCAGTAAATGTACCCCAATTGATTCCACAAAGCAAAAGATACATATTATATATATATATATTATATTATTATTATTATTATACAAAAAAATATTATTGAACTCAAGTCTCCATGGCATGAGTAATCAATAGAAAAAAAGTCATTTGGGGTGAACTACTCCTTTAGTCAGTGAGTCAACAGGGCTTAGGGAGGACATTGGAATTGTGCCAGAACTGTGAGCTTGTAGATCAATGTAAAAACATAATGTGGCAGATTTTCAACACATGCAGTCATTTTTCAAAAGGTTTGCACAGAACATTTGAGCCCATAATTCACGAGGGGCAAAGTTTGAGATCCCATAAAGTTAATTTAGGAAAATCTTTAGGGGTGGGGGAAAAATTATCACCATGTAGTTTTATTGATCAGATATTCTTTTTTTTTTTTCTGAGAATTAAACCACACTTTGGATGTGTGGAGTGCAACTTTAACCATACACTGTTTATGCTGGATAATGTAACTGAACAAGGTAGAGTTCCCCAATAGGCTCTATGGTTATGCACTGCAGACATATTAGGCCAGTCAATCTAAGAAATTGCAATAGTAATGGTTCAAGGTTTTTTATGATCCTTGGGGTCATCCAAATTACATATTAAAATTTCTGAATTATTATTTAGTGAATCAAGGTAAATTCAGGGGGTTCAAGTTTGGGTCCCTTCACTTACTATACAGGGGGGAAAAAAGACACCCCAAAAAAATCTTCTTTAAGTAGCATGTGAGGGGTCAGACTAGGGTTTTTTCATGATTCTGAATCCATTGCAAGCATTTGTTTTGCACAAAAAAAACATGCGTCGGGTTAAAAACTGACACCACAAAACGGAGTTGACCCCAGAAAAGTGATGACTCATCACTAAACCATAGTTTTGTGGTGTCCGTTTTTAGCCTGAGGAATTTTTTTCGTGCAAAACAAATGCTTGCAATGGATTCAGAATCATGAAAAACCCCTAGTTAGACCCCTCACATGCTACTTTTTGGGGTGTCTTTTTTTCTCCTGTATAGTAAGTGAATGGACCCAAATGTGAACCCCCTGAATTCACCTTGATCCACTAAATATATAATTCACAACTTTGTTATTTGGATGACCCTAAGGATCATAAAAAACCTTGAACCATTACTATTGCAATTTCTTTTGGGTCAGGATTGACTGGCCTATATAGGAGAAAAGTTGGGTCTCTTCTCACTTCCTTCAAAGGTGTTACCAATGATATCCATGAAGGCTCTGTTCCATTTCATGTAGCACAGTGGTTCTCAAACCTTTTATTTCAAAGACCCCCATAATAACTAAATGTACAAATGGAACCAAACAGGTCAAATTGGTTCCATTTGTACACTCTGAGTTACACACCTTTTAAGGGGTCATTTGGGACCCCCAAGGAACCATGAGGGTCTGTGGACCACACTTTGAGACCCAATGGTGTAGCAGAGTGTTTCCAGTGAGCCAACATATCAACAATATCAGCACCCGACTCTTTTTGAAGCCTTCATTAGTATTGGTACAGACTCTGTTTGGAGCCTTCATTAGTATCATTAGTAACACATGTGAAGGAAGTAAGACAACCAACTTCTCTCCAGAATGGCTGCTGTGCATATAGGCACGGTGCCAACATGAGGCCAACCCAGAACGTTTACGTTTCCATATAACCAGAACTAACCGGGAAGGTCCAAAAAAAGAGCAGCAGCGCTGCTGCCCCCTCCCGTAGGTTCCCAGAACTAAAGTTTAGTTCTACCTCAGGAGCAGGACCTAAAAACGGTTCCAGGAACCTCAGCTGGAACCGGGTCTTACACAATGGAAACAAAACCAAAAAAGAAAAAGAAAATCACACCCAATGTGAAGTGAGCGGTGGTCGTGCTTGCATAACATCTTCAGACTAGGATTTGAGTCTAGGATGTACAGGCAAAACGCTGAGGAAAAAGGCTACAGACATACGACATATGACATCACTAGACAAACATGATGCTATGTACACATTTTGCTATGGCAAAACGCTGAGGAAAAAGGCTACAGACATACGACATATGACATCACTAGACAAACATGATGCTATGTACACACATTTTGCTATGGCAAAACGCTGAGGAAAAAGGCTACAGACACACGCACAGCCACGTATAGGAGCGGTTTGCACCGCTCAAAAAAAAAAGTTCAGGGTCCTGAAAGTTCTGGTGGAAAAGGGGCTATTGGCACAGTGGAGGGTGATCACTGGCAGTCTGGCACACTGGCAGAAGTGTGAGAGAGTATGTCAATTGGATATATGCCACTTTGATGTGGTGTCATAATTAAACATAATGTTGACATGGCACACTGACTATCATAATTAAACTAAATGTTGACATGGCACACTGACTATCAAGAACATAGAAACATGGCACTTAATGTCAAAAAGGCTTCCGGCCCCTGGTCTATTAGGTATGGGTTCAGAATGAACAGAACCAGAGGCTGATGTAACAAAAGTTATGTCAAGTTTATGTAGAAAAAGAATGTTAAAATACTGAAGGGAAAAGGGTTTATTATATCTGTGGGAAATCATGATGCTAAAAGTGGATGTGAAGGCTTCAGGGACTACTGGGTCCTCTCTAAACCAGGGGTTCTCAACCTTTTCAGGCCGTGACCCCCAGAATAATCATATTTTAACCGGGGTCCTTAAATAGTCACTTTAGAAATGTGCAGATACCCTCCATACACTTAAACTTTATGTTGGTTTGTTTACTGTTGAAAGAGAAAACAATGCTGCACATCTGAGACTACCCCTGTGCCCACAGGTTGAGAACCACTGCTCTAAACTAAACATACACAGCAAATAAACTCATCAAATTAAAATATAACACAAAACCAACATCAAATAAAGTAATTTAAGTAACTACAGCAAACAGAATCCAAACCATGCAATATGCCCTTAGCACAACAAACACAATCTGATAAAAGCCAGTCTATATAGGCCTACTATGGGCAAGGTTGGAAAAACAGTGAAAAGTAGTAGGCTAGGTTAGGTTGGTTAGTTGTCCTTCTACAACAGATAGCATACTAGCCTACATATGGTTACCCCTCAATACAGATTCATTACATTACACAACATATAGCAGCATGACTAAAATACAACAAAATACCAAAACATACCCAGTCAGTAGATTCAAGGCTCCCACTGGATTACCCGGTGGAGATCAACTCAAAACACCTCATGCTTCCAGGTACACAACAAACACTCAAATTCTGGCCAAAGCTGTTTGCAGTCAAAATGGCCACCCTTAAAGGGACAGTGCATTTTAAGAGGTTGCCATGTTTGAGATGCATGGGCTGTCAATGGTTGGTGTTGCAACTCTAGATTCAACATATTAAAGAATCTTGAGTTGCAATTTGAGGCTTTTAATGTATTTGTGTATCAATGACCGTCTTTTTCTGTCTCTGTATTGTGGTATTGATACTTTGAAATACAAAGGGTTAGGGTTAGGGTAGAGTAGCCTACTTTTCCCACCACTGATTGTGAGTTTCAGGAGAGGTTTGGTGGGAGCTCTTATTGCAAAAGGCCCATATCTCTTTTAAGGCCACTGTGGCCTCGGGTAATGCCATTTTTTGGAGGGGCACAAGGCCAAACTGGGGAGCAACGTAAAGTACCAAAATTAGAAAGTATTCATTGTGCATAATGTCCCATTTAAAATGTTTTCAAATCTATAAAATGTATACAAATCCCTTGAAAACAGCAGATCTACAAGCTCACAATGCGTTGCCCCACGACGCATTGTGAGGGAAAAAAGAAGGAAAAAAGAAACAAAAAAAGGTTTGAAGCAATACCTTGAATATTTAATATACATGATGACATGGGGAAAGCTGTATGCCCTTTTCCCAAGAGCATACACAAATTCTGATTTTGAATCAAAGATAAAATTATAAACATAACTCTAGGTATGTCCTGGCCGGATCTTGAGTACATGGTCATTTTTATTGTCCTAAGTATCAGCTCTTATGCCTTAACTTAAAGGCCTGTCCATACTGTCTCCGACCACCAAACCTTTTGTCTGAGAGTTCCAACTTTACGACGTGCAGCTTTCCGAACTCTAATTCGGGGTAATGCTTTACAGAAGATGCAGTGGTGTAAAGTAACTAAGTACATTTACTTAAGTAATGTACTTAAGTACACTTTTGAGCTATTTGTACTTTACTTGAGTAGTTCCAATTTCCAATACTTTTACTTCTACTTCACTAAATCTCGGTTCCAAATATTGTACTTTTACCCCACTACAATTTTTGAAAACTTTAGTTACTAGTTACTTTGCAGATATAAATTATAATACTAGAAAAATATTGTTCCTTCGAAACAATTGTGGGCTCGCTTCAAGCCAGAAAACAATGGCTATAAAAGCACAACATGTCAAGATCGCAGGCAGTGCTCTCTTTGACGTTACTGACGTCAAAGATTGGTCCATTTTGTTCCAAAAATGTGTTATGCAAAAGTTGACCCGCTGGTGGCGCTATGACAGGCCAATGTGAGAAGGTTGGTATCTGTTCCTTGACATATTGGGAATGTGCTTGCAAGATTTCACGCACATCCCAGGCTGTGTTCATGATTTGAGGTGTTTTTGGCTTTGGCCACTTTATTGCTGCTTGCAGCTATATTTATTATTATTATTTTATTTTATTTTTTGTGTGCACTTCATAGGCATGTTAGATAAAGGTCCTTAGATTGCGTGTAGAATGTTTCATGCAAATTGCAAAAAAAATCCTAGAATAAAAACGGGTTTAAGCGTTTTACAAAACGCTCAAAATTATATAGCGCCCCCCTTTGGCCATTTGGGGTAAGATTGGTTTCAGTGATATTTGAACTAACCCTCTACACTATTTTGTCATGAAAATGTGACTTTGCATGTATGTTTTAGAGGAAGAAGAATAATTTGCATAAAAATGCAATATTGATTGAATTATTAAAAAAGCATGTTTCAATTTTAAAGAAATCCGATCTGACAGATCTTTAGATATCGGTCCAAAGTTCACGTAAAAAAAGTTTTGTGCACCTGACGCGACAATTCCAGAATTAAAGTGGGTTTACGCGTTTTACAAACTGCTCAAAATGGCGGAAAATCTTAGGGCGGAGCTTACTTAACAACGACACAGATGTCTTCTGCTTGAGTCAAAGCACGCGTGTAACAAGTTGCATGTCTTCAAACGAAACGAGTCATGACTTATGCCCGTTTGAAGTTTGAATTTTCAAATGCTTCGTATAGCGCCCCCCTTTGGCCGATTGGAATAAAATTGGTTTCAGTGATACTTTGACTAACCCTCTACATCTTTGCCAAATGCCATGAATGTGTAACTTTGCATGTATGATTTAGAGGCCGAAGAATAATTTGCATAAAACCGCAATATACATTGAATTATTAAAAAATCATTATTTAACGTACAAACTTCTCACCACATAGACTGTGAAGATATAGGTTCAAATTTCATGTGAAAAAAGTTTCATGCGCGTAACGCAAAAATCCCAGGAGGAGATAGATTTTTACTGTTTTTCATATAATTCCGAATTGTGGGAGACCTAAAGGTCAGAGGTCAAAAGTTAGAGGGTAAAAGTTGTTCGGCATGAGGAGACGCATAAGTGTATACAGGTTTCATGGCTTTACCTTAAACACAGCATGAGCTATACCTGTTCAAAGTTCGCACTTTCGAAGGCTTCCTACAGCGCCACCATTTGGCCGATTGCTGTAAAAAATAATAGCACACTTCGCCACTGTAAACTGCACACATTGATGTTTTTATTTTCATTTTCTCACTAAGTATGTAGGAGTAGAAAGGAACCGAAATCCCGTCTACTGATTGCCTGCCTGCCTGATAGATAAACTAGAAAAATATTGTTCCTTCGAAACAATTGTGGGCTCGCTTCAAGCCAGAAAACAATGGCTATAAAAGTACAAAATGTCAAGATCGCAGGCAGTGCTCTCTTTGACGTTACTGACGTCAAAGATTGGTCCATTTTGTTCCAAAAATGTGTTGTGCAAAAGTTGACCCGCTGGTGGCGCTATAACAGGCCAATGTAAGAAGGGTGGTATCTGCTCCTTGACCTATTGGGAATGTGCTTGCAAGATTTCACGCACATTGCAGGCTGTGTTCATGATTTGAGGTGTTTTTGGCTTTGGCCACTTTATCGCTGCTTGCAGCTATATTCATTATTATTATTTTTTTTTTGTGTGTGCACTTTAGATAAAGGTCCTTAGATTGTGTGTAGAATGTTTCATGCAAATTGCAAAAATAAATCCTAACGGGTTTAAGCGTTTCACAAACTGCTCAAAATGATATAGCGCCCCCCTTTGGCCAATTGGGGTAAGATTGGTTTTAGTGATATTTGGACTAACACTCTACATCTTTGCCAAATGCCATGAAAATGTGACTTTGCATGTATGATTTAGAGGCAGAAGAATAATTTGCATAAAAATGCAATATTGTTTGAATTATTTAAAAAAGCATGTTTCAATGTTAAAGAAATCCGATCTGACAGATCTTTAGATATCGGTCCAAAGTTCACGTAAAAAAGGTTTTGTGCACGTGACGCGAAAATTCCAGAATAATAGCGGGTTTACGCGTTTTACAAACTGCTCAAAATGGCGGAAAATTGAAGGGCGGAGCTTACTTAACAACGACACAGATGTCTTCCGCTTGAGTCAAAGCACGCGTGTAACAAGTTGCATGTCTTCAAACGAAACGAGTCATGACTTATGCCCGTTTGAAGTTTGGATTTTCAAACGCTTCGTATAGCGCCCCCCTTTGGCCGATTGGAATAAAATTGGTTTCAGTGATACTTTGACTAACCCTCCACATCTTTGCCAAATGCCATGAACGTGTAACTTTGCATGTATGATTTAGAGGCCGAAGAATAATTTGCATAAAACCGCAACATTGATTGAATTATTAATAAAATATATTTCACTTTAAAAGAAATCCGCCGAGACTAGTTTGACCGTATTGGTCCAAAGTTCATGTGAAAAAAGTTTCATGCGCGTATCGCAAAGATCCCAGGAGGAGATAGATTTTTACTGTTTTTCATATAATTCCAAATTCTGAGGGATCTAAAGGTCAGAGGTCAAAAGTCAGAGCGTAAAAGTTGTTCGGCATGAGGAGACGCATACGTGTATACAGGTTTCATGGCTGTACGTATAACAGAGCATGAGCTATACCTGTTCAAAGTTCGCACTTTCGAAGGCTTCCTACAGCGCCACCATTTGGCCGATTGCTGTAAAAAGTAATAGCACACGTCGCCACAGTAAGCTGAACACATTGATGTTTTTATTTTCATTTTCTCACTAAGTATGTAGGAGTAGAAAGGAACCGAAGTTTTGAGGAGAACTTGATATGACGGTTAGATATTGTCACTAGAAAAATATTGTTCCTTCGAAACAATTGTGGGCTCGCTTCAAGCCAGAAAACAATGGCTATAAAAGCACAAAATGTCAAGATCGCAGGCAGTGCTCTCTTTGACGTTACTGACGTCAAAGATTGGTCCATTTTGTTCCAAAAATGTGTTGTGCAAAAGTTGACCCGCTGGTGGCGCTATAACAGGCCAATGTGAGAAGGTTGGTATCTGTTCCTTGACCTATTGGGAATGTGCTTGCAAGATTTCACGCACATCCCAGGCTGTGTTCATGATTTGAGGTGTTTTTGGCTTTGGACACTTTATCGCTGCTTGCAGCTATATTTATTATTATTATTTTATAATTTTTTTGTGTGCACTTCATAGGCATGTTAGATAAAGGTCCTTAGATTGCGTGTAGAATGTTTCATGCAAATTGCAAAAATAATCCTAGAATAAAAACGGGTTTAAGTGTTTTACAAACTGCTCAAAATTATATAGCGCCCCCCTTTGGCCATTTGGGGTAAGATTGGTTTCAGTGATATTTGAACTAACCCTCTATACTATTTTGTCATGAAAATGTGACTTTGCATGTATGTTTTAGAGGCAGAAGAATAATTTGCATAAAAATGCAATATTGTTTGAATTATTTAAAAAAGCATGTTTCAATGTTAAAGAAATCCGATCTGACAGATCTTTAGATATCGGTCCAAAGTTCACGTAAAAAAAGTTTTGTGCACGTGACGCGAAAATTCCAGAATAAAAGCGGGTTTACGCGTTTTACAAACTGCTCAAATTGGCGGAAAATCGAAGGGCGGAGCTTACTTAACAACGACACATATGTCTTCCGCTTGAGTCAAAGCACGCGTGTAACAAGTTGCATGTCTTCAAACGAAACGAGTCAAGACTTATGCCCGTTTGAAGTTTGAATTTTCAAACGCTTCGTATAGCGCCCCCCTTTGGCCAATTGGAATAAGATTGGTTTCAGTGATATTTGGACTAACCCTCTACATGTTTGCCAAATGCCATGAAAGTAACACTTTGCATGTTTGATTTAGAGGCAGAATAATAATTTGCATAAAACCGCAATATGAATTGAATTATTAAAAATTAATGGTTTAACGTACAAACTTCTCACCACATAGACTGTATAGGTATTGGTCCAAAGTTCATGTGAAAAAAGTTTTGTGCACTTGACGCGAAAATCCCAGGAGGAGATAGATTTTTACTGTTTTTCATATAATTCTGAATTGTGGGAGACCTAAAGGTCAGAGGTCAAAAGTTAGAGGGTAAAAGTTGTTCGGCATGAGGAGACGCATAAGTGTATACAGGTTTCATGGCTGTATGTATAACACAGCATGAGCTATACCTGTTCAAAGATCGCACTTTCGAAGGCTTCCTACAGCGCCACCATTTGGCAGATTGCTATAGAAAATAATAGCACACTTCGCCACTGTAAACTGAACACATTGATGTTTTTATTTTCATTTTCTCACTAAGTATGTAGGAGTAGAAAGGAACCGAAAATCCCGTCTACTTATAAATAAATAAATAATGACAATATCTAAAGTGTGCTCGCCAGGTACTGGCGAGCCCACAACTAGAAAAATATTGTTCCTTCGAAACAATAGTGGGCTCGCTTCAAGCCGGAAAACAATGGCTATAAAAGCACAAAATGTCAAGATCGCAGGCAGTGCTCTCTTTGACGTTACTGACGTCAAAGATTGGTCCATTTTGTTCCAAAAATGTGTTGTGCAAAAGTTGACCCGCTGGTGGCGCTATAACAGGCCAATGTGAGAAGGTTGGTATCTGTTCCTTGACCTATTGGGAATGTGCTTGCAAGATTTCACGCACATCCCAGGCTGTGTTCATGATTTGAGGTGTTTTTGGCTTTGGACACTTTATCGCTGCTTGCAGCTATATTTATTATTATTATTTTATAATTTTTTTGTGTGCACTTCATAGGCATGTTAGATAAAGGTCCTTAGATTGCGTGTAGAATGTTTCATGCAAATTGCAAAAAAAAATCCTAGAATAAAAACGGGTTTAAGCGTTTTACAAACTGCTCAAAATTATATAGCGCCCCCCTTTGGCCATTTGGGGTAAGATTGGTTTCAGTGATATTTGAACTAACCCTCTACACTATTTTGTCATGAAAATGTGACTTTGCATGTATGTTTTAGAGGCAGAAGAATAATTTGCATAAAAATGCAATATTGTTTGAATTATTTAAAAAAGCATGTTTCAATGTTAAAGAAATCCGATCTGACAGATCTTTAGATATCGGTCCAAAGTTCACGTAAAAAAAGTTTTGTGCACGTGACGCGAAAATTCCAGAATAAAAGCGGGTTTACGCGTTTTACAAACTGCTCAAAATGGCGGAAAATCAAAGGGCGGAGCTTACTTAACAACGACACAGATGTCTTCCGCTTGAGTCAAAGCACGCGTGTAACAAGTTGCATGTCTTCGAACGAAACGAGTCATGACTTATGCCCGTTTGAAGTTTGAATTTTCAGACGCTTCGTATAGCGCCCCCCTTTGGCCGATTGGAATAAAATTGGTTTCAGTGATACTTTGACTAACCCTCCACATCTTTGCCAAATGCCATGAACGTGTAACTTTGCATGTATGATTTAGAGGCCGAAGAATAATTTGCATAAAACCGCACTATTGATTGAATTATTAAAAAATTATATTTCACTTTAAAAGAAATCCGCCGAGATTAGTTTGACCGCATTGGTCCAAAGTTCATGTGAAAAAAGTTTTATGCGCGTATCGCGAAAATCCCAGGAGGAGATAGATTTTTACTGTTTTTCATATAATTCCGAATTGTGGGAGACCTAAAGGTCAGAGGTCAAAAGTTAGAGGGTAAAAGTTGTTCGGCATGAGGAGACGCATAAGTGTATACAGGTTTCATGGCTGTACCTCAAACACAGCATGAGCTATACCTGTTCAAAGATCGCACTTTCGAAGGCTTCCTACAGCGCCACCATTTGGCCGATTGCTGTAAAAAGTAATAGCACACTTCACCACTGTAAGCTGAACACATTGATGTTTTTATTTTCATTTTCTCACTAAGTATGTAGGAGTAGAAAGGAACCGAAGTTCCCGTCTACTATATGACTGCCTGATAGATAAACTAGAAAAATATTGTTCCTTCGAAACAATAGTGGGCTCGCTTCAAGCCGGAAAACAATGGCTATAAAAGCACAAAATGTCAAGATCGCAGGCAGTGCTCTCTTTGACGTTACTGACGTCAAAGATTGGTCCATTTTGTTCCAAAAATGTGTTGTGCAAAAGTTGACCCGCTGGTGGCGCTATAACAGGCCAATGTGAGAAGGTTGGTATCTGTTCCTTGACCTATTGGGAATGTGCTTGCAAGATTTCACGCACATCCCAGGCTGTGTTCATGATTTGAGGTGTTTTTGGCTTTGGACACTTTATCGCTGCTTGCAGCTATATTTATTATTATTATTTTATAATTTTTTTGTGTGCACTTCATAGGCATGTTAGCTAAAGGTCCTTAGATTGCGTGTAGAATGTTTCATGCAAATTGCAAAAAAAAATCCTAGAATAAAAACGGGTTTAAGCGTTTTACAAACTGCTCAAAATTATATAGCGCCCCCCTTTGGCCATTTGGGGTAAGATTGGTTTCAGTGATATTTGAACTAACCCTCTACACTATTTTGTCATGAAAATGTGACTTTGCATGTATGTTTTAGAGGCAGAAGAATAATTTGCATAAAAATGCAATATTGTTTGAATTATTTAAAAAAGCATGTTTCAATGTTAAAGAAATCCGATCTGACAGATCTTTAGATATCGGTCCAAAGTTCACGTAAAAAAAGTTTTGTGCACGTGGAGCGAAAATTCCAGAATAAAAGCGGGTTTACGCGTTTTACAAACTGCTCAAAATGGCGGAAAATCAAAGGGCGGAGCTTACTTAACAACGACACAGATGTCTTCCGCTTGAGTCAAAGCACGCGTGTAACAAGTTGCATGTCTTCAAATGAAACGAGTCATGACTTATGCCCGTTTGAAGTTTGAATTTTCAAACGCTTCGTATAGCGCCCCCCTTTGGCCGATTGGAATAAAATTGGTTTCAGTGATACTTTGACTAACCCTCCACATCTTTGCCAAATGCCATGAATGTGTAACTTTGCATATATGATTTAGAGGCCGAAGAATAATTTGCATAAAACCGCAATATTGATTGAATTATTAAAAAATGATATTTCACTTTAAAAGAAATCCACCAAGATAAATCTGACCGTATTGGTCCAAAGTTCATGTGAAAAAAGTTTTGTGCGCGTAACAAAAAAAACCCAGGAGGAGATAGATTTTTACTGTTTTTCATATAATTCCGAAATGTGGGAGACCTAAAGGTCAGAGGTCAAAAGTTAGAGGGTAAAAGTTGTTCGGCATGAGGAGACGCATAAGTGTATACAGGTTTCATGGCTGTATGTATAACACAGCATGAGCTATACCTGTTCAAAGTTCGCACTTTCGAAGGCTTCCTACAGCGCCACCATTTGGCCGATTGCTGTAAAAAGTAATAGCACACTTCGCCACTGTAAACTGAACACATTGATGTTTTTATTTTCATTTTCTCACTAAGTATGTAGGAGTAGAAAGGAACCGAAGTTTTTTGATACTTGATATGACTGCCTGCCTGCCTGATAGATAAATAACTAGAAAAATATTGTTCCTTCGAAACAATTGTGGGCTCGCTTCAAGCCAGAAAACAATGGCTATAAAAGTACAAAATGTCAAGATCGCAGGCAGTGCTCTCTTTGACGTTACTGACGTCAAAGATTGGTCCATTTTGTTCCAAAAATGTGTTGTGCAAAAGTTGACCCGCTGGTGGCGCTATAACAGGCCAATGTAAGAAGGGTGGTATCTGTTCCTTGACCTATTGGGAATGTGTTTGCAAGATTTCACGCACATTGCAGGCTGTGTTCATGATTTGAGGTGTTTTTGGCTTTGGCCACTTTATCGCTGCTTGCAGCTATATTCATTATTATTATTTTTTGTGTGTGTGCACTTCATAGGCATATTAGATAAAGGTCCTTAGATTGTGTGTAGAAAGTGTCATGCAAATTGCACAAAAAAAAAATCCTAACGGGTTTAAGCGTTTCACAAACTGCTCAAAATGATATAGCGCCCCCCTTTGGCCAATTGGGGTAAGATTGGTTTTAGTGATATTTGGACTAACACTCTACATCTTTGCCAAATGCCATGAACATGTTACTTTGCATGTATGATTTAGAGGCAGAAGAATAATTTGCATAAAACTGCAATATTCATTGAATGTATTTAAAAAAGCATGTTTCAATTTTAAAGAAATCCGATCTGACAGATCTTTAGATATCGGTCCAAAGTTCACGTAAAAAAAGTGTTGTGCACGTGGAGCGAAAATTCCAGAATAAAAGCGGATTTACGCGTTTTACAAACTGCTCAAAATGGCGGAAAATCGAAGGGCGGAGCTTACTTAACAACGACACAGATGTCTTCCGCTTGAGTCAAAGCACGCGTGTAACAAGTTGCATGTCTTCAAACGAAACGAGTCATGACTTATGCCCGTTTGAAGTTTGAATTTTCAAACGCTTCGTATAGCGCCCCCCTTTGGCCGATTGGAATAAAATTGGTTTCAGTGATACTTTGACTAACCCTCCACATCTTTGCCAAATGCCATGAACGTGTAACTTTGCATGTATGATTTAGAGGCCGAAGAATAATTTGCATAAAACCGCAATATTGATTGAATTATTAAAAAATTATATTTCACTTTAAAAGAAATCCGCCGAGACTAGTTTGACCGTATTGGTCCAAAGTTCATGTGAAAAAAGTTTTGTGCGCGTATCGCAAAAATCCCAGGAGGAGATAGATTTTTACTGTTTTTCATATAATTCCGAATTGTGGGAGACCTAAAGGTCAGAGGTCAAAAGTTAAAGGGTAAAAGTTGTTCGGCATGAGGAGACGCATAAGTGTATACAGGTTTCATGGCTGTATGTATAACACAGCATGAGCTATACCTGTTCAAAGATCGCACTTTCGAAGGCTTCCTACAGCGCCACCATTTGGCCGATTGCTGTAAAAAGTAATAGCACACTTCGCCACAGTAAACTGAACACATTGATGTTTTTATTTTCATTTTCTCACTAAGTATGTAGGAGTAGAAAGGAACCGAAGTTTTTTGATACTTGCACTGACTGCCTGCCTAGTAAATAATGACAATATCTAAAGTGTGCTCGCCTTATAGGCGAGCCCACAATAAACTAGAATTGACAGAGTCAATTTTGACAAGTGTGCCTGCAGCGCGCTGAATGCGCGACCTTGTGCGGCGGTTCGGACCGCCTGCGTTTCGTTGTGAGAGGGTCGGTCCCCGTGAAAAACGCGTTTTGGCACGAAACGGTTACGTTTCGCGCGTTTGTGACGCCCCCTAGGGGTCGAAGTGGAAATGCTTTTGGGGATTCGTTGAGTATGCCACCCCCGACCTGTGGTTGAAATTCAGTGTTGACTCGACCTATTGTTTGTGATTTATGGCTATCGTTTGCGAAACGGGCCCCTCCCGCTAACTTTGGAAGCGCGTTACGAACGAACGGTACGGACTATCAAAATATCCTTTGACTATGTTTATCGCGTGGCTGCATAGATCATGTGTACCGGTTTTTAAGACATTTGAAGAAAATATGTGGGAAAAGGAGCAAAAAGTGTGTTTTGGAGAAAATTCAAGATGGCGGAAAATCTACCCATACGCAAATGGGCGTGGCCTATATGGGGAGATGCGTCTTGACCCAAGGAATCCAGGGAAAAAACAATTTTCATTTTCCGATCTACGGTTCAAGAGTTACGGGGCAAAACGTAAAGTGAGCCGTTATAGCGCCACCATGAGGATGAGTGGTGTAATTATTTTTCGATTTATTCTTAAAATCATTATGAATCTCCTCTCCGAGGTTTGAAACTGTAGCCCCTATGGTTTGCGAGAGAAAAATACTTGAATGTGACTTTTTGCATTGTCCCATTATAAGTCAATGGGGAAAAATTAATTCACTAATAAATTAATATCAATTAAACTATAGAACCTTTCTCTTAGCAAGTTACTAGCACACGATTCCCGAGTAAGCCGGTCGTTTTGACATATGGCGCGAGTGTGTGGTGCAAAAACTGTGGGAGGAGTAGCGTGCCGAAGTTTAGAGAGTGCGGTTGTAAAGTCAATACTAGAATTGACAGAGTCAATTTTGACAAGTGTGCCTGCAGCTCGCTAAATGCGCGACCTTGTGCGGCGGTTCGGACCGTGAGACCGTCCGCCGAGTCGTCCGTGTTTCGTTTTGAGAGGGTCGGTCCCCCTGAAAAACGCGTTCTGGCACGAAACGGTTACGTTTCGCGCGTTTGTGACGCCCCCTAGGGGTCGAAGTGGAAATGCTTTTGGGGATTCGTTGAGTATGCCAGCCCCGACCTGTGGTTGAAATTCAGTGTTGACTCGACCTATTAACCCTAACCCTAACCCTAACCCTAACCCTTTTACAGTTCACTACAGTAAGGCACAGAACGGTACCATAAAAGTACAGTACACTACCATACAGTACAGTACAGAAGACACAGTACACTACAATACAGTAAGGTACAGCACACTACAGTACGGTAAGGTACAGTACACTACAGCACAGTAAGCTACAGCACAGACAGTACAGAAGATACAGTACACTACAATACAGTAAGGTACAGTACACTACAGCAGAGTAAGGTACAGTACAGTACAGTACAGTACAGTACAGTACAGTACAGTACAGTACAGTACAGAAGACAGAGTACAATACAGTACGGTACGGTACAGTACAATACAGTGCAGTAAAGTACAGCACAGCTCAATCGCAATGCCTGTGTCTGAAACGCGTTCTGCCACGAAACGGTTACGTTTGGCGCGTTTGTGACGCCCCCTAGGGGTCGAAGTGGAAATGCTTTTGGGGATTCGTTGAGTATGCCACCCCCGACCTGTGGTTGAAATTCGGTGGTGACTCGACTTATTGTTTGTGATTTATGGCTATCGTTTGTGAAACGGGCCCCTCCCGCTAACTTTGGAAGCGCGTTACGAACAAACGGTATGGACTATCGAAATATCCTTTGACTATGTTTATCGCGTGGCTTCATAGATCATGTGTACCGGTTTTTAAGACATTTGAAGAAAATATGTAGGAAAAGGAGCAAAAAGTGTGTTTTGGACAAAATTCAAGATGGCGGAAAATCTATCCATACGCAAATGGGCGTGGCCTATATGGGGAGATGCGTCATGAACCAAGGAATCCAGGGAAAAAATAATTTTCATTTTCCGACCTACGGTTCAAGAGTTACGGGGCAAAACGTAAAGTTGGCCGTTATAGCGCCACCATGAGGCCGAGTGATGTCATTATTTTTTGATTAATTCTTACAATCATTATGAACCTCCTCTCCAAGTCTTGAAACTGTAGCCCCTATGGTTTGCGAGAGAAAAATAATTGAATGCGATTCCCATTATAAGTCAATGGGGAAAATTAATTCACTAATAAATTAATATCAATTAAACTATAGAACCTTTCTCTTAGCAACTTGATAGCACACCATTCCCGAGTAAGCCGGTCGATTTGACATATGGCGCGAGTGTGTGGTGCAAAAACTGTGGGAGGAGTAGCGTGCCAAACTTTGGGGAAAAGTATGGACAGACTTAAGTAAATAAATATGAGCGATAACAATAAGTCTGCCCATGCTATGCATAGGCACACTTAACTAGAATTGACATGGTCAATTTTGACAAGTGTGCCTGCAATGCACGACCTTGTGTAGCGGTTTGGACGGTGAGACCATCCGCCAAGTTGTCTGTGTTTCGTTGTGAGAGGGTCGGTCCCCGTGAAAAACGCGTTCCGGCACGAAACGGTTACGTTTCGCGCGTTTGTGACGCCCCCTAGGGGTCGAAGTGGAAATGCTTTTGGGGATTCGTTGAGTATGCCACCCCCGACCTGTGGTTGAAATTCAGTGTTGACTCGACCTATTGTTTGTGATTTATGGCTATCGTTTGCGAAACGGGCCCCTCCCGCTAACTTTGGAAGCGCGTTACGAACGTACGGTATGGACTATCGAAATATCCTTTGACTATGTTTATCGCATGGCTTCATAGATCACGTGTACCAGTTTTTAAGACATTTGAAGAAAATATGTAGGAAAAGGATCAAAAAGTGTGTTTTGGAGAAAATGCAAGATGGCGGAAAATCTATCCTGGCGCAAATGGGCGTGGCCTATATCAGGAGATGCGTCTTGACCCAAGGAATCCAGGTAAAAAAGAATTTTAATTTTCCGACCTACGGTTCAACAGTTACAGGCCAAAACGTAAACTGGGCTGTTATAGCGCCACCATGAGGCCAAATGACACGATTATTTTTTATTTAATCTTTGAAATCATTATGAACCTCCTCTCCAAGTCTTGAAACTGTAGCCCCTATGGTTTGCGTGAGAAAAATAATTGAATGTGATTTTTTGCGATTCCCATTATAAGTCAATGGGGAAAATTAATTCACTAATAAATTCATATCAATTAAACTATAGAACCTTTCTCTTAGCAACTTACTAGCACACGATTCCCGTGTAAGCCGGTCGATTTGACATATGGCGCGAGTGTGTGGTGCAAAAACTGTGGGAGGAGTAGCGTGCCAAACTTTGGGAAAGTGTGCTTGTAGATTCAACACTAGAATTGACAGAGTCAATTTTGACAAGTGTGCCTGCAGTGCAGCTCCATAAATGCGCGACCTCGTGCGGCGGTTTGGACCGCGAGACCGTCCGCCGAGTCGTCCGCGTTTCGTTGTGAGAGGGTCGGTCCCCGTGAAAAACGCGTTCCGGCACGAAACGGTTACGTTTCGCGCGTTTGTGACGCCCCCTAGGGGTCGAAGTGGAAATGCTTTTGGGGATTCGTTGAGTATGCCACTCCCCACCTGTGGTTGAAATTCAGTGTTGACTCGACTTATCGTTTGTGATTTATGGCTATCGTTTGCGAAACGTGCCCCTCCCGCTAACTTTGGAAGCGCGTTACGAACGAACGGTAGGGACTATCGAAATATCCTTTGACTGTGTTTATCGCGTGGCTTCATAGATCATGTGTACCGGTTTTTAAGACATTTGAAGAAAATATGTAGGAAAAGGAGCAAAAAGTGTGTTTTGGAGAAAATTCAAGATGGCGGAAAATCTATCCCTACGCAAATGGGCGGGGCCTATATCGAGAGATGCGTCTTGACCCAAGGAATCCAGGCAAAGAAGAATTTTAATTTTCCGACCTACGGTTCAACAGTTACAGGCCAAAACGTAAACTGGGCTGTTATAGCGCCACCATGAGGCCAAGTGACACTATTATTTTTTATTTAATCCTTGAAATCATTATGAACCTCCTCTCCAAGTCTTGAAACTGTAGCCTCTATGGTTTGCGAGAGGAAAATAATTGAATGTGAGTTTTTGCCATTCCCATTATAAGTCAATGGGGAAAATTAATTCACTAATAAATTCATATCAATTAAACTATAGAACCTTTCTCTTAGCAAGTTACTAGCACACGATTCCCGAGTAAGCCGGTCGATTTGACATATGGCGCGAGTGTGTGGTGCAAAAACTGTGGGAGGAGTAGCGTGCCAAACTTTGGGAAAGTGTGCTTGTAGATTCAACACTAGAATTGACAGAGTCAATTTTGACAAGTGTGCCTGCAATGCACGACCTTGTGTAGCGGTTTGGACGGTGACACCATCCGGCAAGTTGTCTGTGTTTCGTTGTGAGAGGGTCGGTCCCCGTGAAAAACGCGTTCCGGCACGAAACGGTTACGTTTCGCGCGTTTGTGACGCCCCCTAGGGGTCGAAGTGGAAATGCTTTTTGGGATTCGTTGAGTATGCCACCCCCGACCTGTGGTTGAAATTCAGTGTTGACTCGACCTATCGTTTGTGATTTATGGCTATCGTTTGCGAAACGGGCCCCTCCCGCTAACTTTGGAAGCGTGTTACGAACGTACGGTATGGACTATCGAAATATCCTTTGACTATGTTTATCGCGTGGCTTCATAGATCACGTGTACCGGTTTTTAAGACATTTGAAGAAAATATGTAGGAAAAGGAGCAAAAAGTGTGTTTTGGAGAAAATTCTAGATGGCGGAAAATCTATCCCTACGCAAATGGGCGTGGCCTATATGGGGAGATGCGTCCTGACCCAAGGAATCCAGGGAAAAAATATTTTTCATTTTCCGATCTACGGTTCAAGAGTTACGGGGCAAAACGTAAAGTGGGCCTTTATAGCGCCACCATGAGGATGAGTGATGTAATTATTTTTCGATTCATTCTTAATATCATTATGAATCTCCTCTCCGAGGTTTGAAACTGTAGCCCCTATGGTTTGCGAGAGAAAAATACTTGAATGTGACTTTTTGCATTGTCCCATTATAAGTCAATGGGGAAAATTAAGCGTAGTTTTTTGCCAATTACGTCGCCATGGTAACGCGGATCGGAAAGAAAGTTACAAGCACACCATTCCCGGCCGAGCCGCACGTTTTGATGTATATATTGCGCGGGTGGCGTAAATGGTGCGGCACTAGTAGCGTGCCGAAGTTTTGAGAGTGCGCTTGTAAAGTCAACACTAGAATTGACAGAGTCAATTTTGACAAGTGTGCCTGCAGTGCAGCTCGCTAAATGCGCGACCTCGTGCAGCAGTTTGGACTGTGAGACCATCCAGCAAGTCGTCTGTGTTTCGTTGTGAGAGGGTCGTTCCCCGTGAAAAATGCGTTTTGGCACGAAACGGTTACGTTTTGTGCGTTTGTGACGCCCCCTACGGGTCGAATTGGAAATGCTTTTGGGGATTCGTTGAGTAAGCCACCCGCAACCTGTGGTAGAAATTCAGTGTTGACTCAACGTTTTGTTTGTGATTTATGGCTATTGTTTGCAAAACGGGCCCCTCCCGCTAAATTTGGAAGCCCGTTACGAACAAACGGTATGGACTATCAAAATATCCCTTGACTATGTTCATTGCATGGGTTCATAGATCATGTGTACCCATTTTCGTGACATGTGAAGAAAATATGTAGGAAAAGGAGCAAAAAGTGTGTTTTGGAGAAAATTCAAAATGGTGAAAAATCTCGCAGTGTTCGAATTTGCGTGGCCTATATGGAGAGATGCGTCGTGATCCAAGGAATCCAGGGAAAAAATAATTTTAATTCTCCGACCTACGGTTCAAGAGTTACGAGGCAAGTGGTCCGTTATAGCGCCACCATGTGGCCAAGTGAAATGCTTTTGGGGATTCGTTGAGTTTGCCACCCCCGACCTGTGGTTGAAATTCAGTGTTGACTGGACCTTTTGTTTGTGATTTATGGCTATTGTTTGCCAAACAAGCCCATCCCGCTAACTTTAGAAGCGCGTTACGAACGAACGGTACGGACGATCAAAATATCCCTTGAGTATGTTCATTGCATGGCTTCATAGGTCAGGTATACCGCTTTTTGTGACATTTGTAGAAAAAATTTAGGAAAATAAGCAAAAAGTGTGTTTTGGAGAAAATTCAAGATGGCGGAAAATCTATCCTGGCGCAAATGGGCGTGGCCTATATGGCGAGATGCGTCATGACCCAAGGAATCCAGGGAAAAAAGAATTTTAATTTTCCGATCTACGGTTCAAGAGTTACAGGCCAAAACGTAAAGTGGGCTGTTACAGCGCCACCATGAGGCCCAAATGACACTATTATTTTTTATTTAATCCTTGAAATCATTATGAACCTCCTCTCCAAGTCTTGAAACTCTAGCCCCTATGGTTTGCGAGAGACAAATAATTGAATTTGAGTTTTTGCCATTCCCATTATAAGTCAATGGGGGAAAATTAATTCACTAATAAATTAATATCAATTAAACTATAGAACCTTTCTCTTAGCAAGTTACTAGCACACCATTCCCGAGTAACCCGGTCGGTTTGACATATGGCGCGAGTGTGTGGCGCAAAAACTGTGGTCTGTGAAACGTGTCAAACTTTGGGGAAAAGCATGGACATACATACACTAGAATTGACAGAGTCAATTTTGACAAGTGTGCCTGCAGTGCAGCTCGCTAAATGCGCGACCTCGTGCAGCGGTTCGGACCGTGAGACCATCCGCCGAGTCGTCTGCGTTTCATTGTGAGAGGGTCGTTCCCCGTGAAAAACGTGTTTTGGCCCGAAAGGGTTACGTTTAGCGCGCTTGTGACGCCCCCTACGGGTCGAAGTGGAAATGCTTTACGGGATACGTAGAGTATGCCACCCCCGACCTTTAAGTGAAATTCGGTGTTGACCCGACCTTTTGTTTGTTATTTATGGCTATTGTTTGCGAAACGGGCCCCTCCCGCTAACTTTGGAATCGCGTTACGGACGAACGGTAAGGACTATCGAAATATCCCTTGAATAGGTTCATCGGGTGGGTTCATAGATCATGTGTACCGCTTTTTGTGACATTTGAAGAAAATATGTGGGAAAAGGAGCAAAAAGTGTGTTTTGGAGAAAATTCAAAATGGCGGAAAATCTAGCCCTACGCAAATGGGCGGGGCCTATATGGGGAGATGCGTCTTGACCCAAGGAATCCAGGGAAAAAATAATTTTCATTTTCCGATCTACGGTTCAAGAGTTACGAGGCAAGTGGTCCGTTATAGCGCCACCATGTGGCCGAGTGGAAATGCTTTTGGGGATTCGTTGAGTATGCCACCCCTGACCTTTGGTTGAAATTCAGTGTTGACTCGACGTTTTGTTTGTGATTTATGGCTATTGTTTGCGAAACGGGCTCCTCCCACTAACTTTAGAAGCGCGTTACGAACGAACGATATGGACTATCAAAATATCCCTTGAGTATGTTCATTGTAAGGGTTCATAGATCATGTGTACCGCTTTTTGTGCCATTTGAAGAAAATATGTTGTAAAAGGAGTAAAAAGTGTGTTTTGGAGAAAATGCAAGATGGCGGAAAATCTATCCTGGCGCAAATGGGCGTGGCCTATATGGGGAGATGCGTCATGACCCAAGGAATCCAGGGAAAAAAGATTTTTAATTTTCCGACCTATGGTTCAAGAGTTACAGGCCAAAAGGTAAAGTGGGCTGTTATAGCGCCACCATGAGGCCAAAAGACACTATTATTTTTTATTTAATCCTTGACATCATTATGAACCTCCTCTCCAAGTCTTGAAACTGTAGCCCCTATGGTTTGCGAGAGAAAAATAATTGAATGCGATTCCCATTATAAGTCAATGGGGAAAATTAATTCACTAATAAATTCATATCAATTAAACTATAGTACCTTTCTCTTAGCAAGTTGATAGCACACGATTCCCGCGTAAGCCGGTCGATTTGACATATGGCGCGAGTGTGTGGTGCAAAAACTGTGGGAGGAGTAGCGTGCCAAACTTTGGGGAAAAGTATGGACAGACTTAAGTAAATATGAGCGATAACAATAAGTCTGCCCATGCTATGCATAGGCACACTTAACTAGAATTGACAGAGTCAATTTTGACAAGTGTGCCTGCAGTGCGCGACCTTGTGCAGCGGTTTGGACGGTGAGACAATCCGCCAAGCCCGTGTTTCGTTGTGAGAGGGTCGGTCCCCGTGAAAAACGCGTTCTGGCACGAAACGGTTACGTTTCGCGCGTTTGTGACGCCCCCTATGGGTCGAAGTGGAAATGCTTTTGGGGAAACGTTGAGTATGCCACCCGCGACCCGTGGTTAAAATTCAGTGTTGACTTGACCTTTTGTTTGTGATTTATGGCTCTCGTTTGCGAAACGGGCCCCTCCCGCTAACTTTGGAAGGCCGTTACGAACGAACGGTATGGACTATCGAAATATCCTTTGACTATGTTTATTGCATGCCTTCATAGATCATGTGTACCGGTTTTTAAAACATTTGAAGAAAATATGTAGGAAAAGGAGCAAAAAGTGTGTTTTGGAGAAAATTCAAGATGGCGGAAAATCTATCCATACGCAAATGGGCGTGGCCTATATGGAGAGATGCGTCTTGACCCAAGGAATCCAGGGAAAAAATAATTTTCATTTTCCGATCTACGGTTCAAGAGTTACGGGGCAAAACGTAAAGTGAGCCGCTATAGCGCCACCATGAGGATGGATGGTGTAATTATTTTTCGATTTATTCTTAAAATCATTATGAATCTGCTCTACGAGGTTTGAAACTGTAGGCCCTATGGTTTGCGATAGAAAAATACTTGAATGTGACTTTTTTCATTGTCCCATTATAAATCAATGGGGAAAAATTAATTCACTAATAAATTAATATAAATTAAACTATAGAACCTTTCTCTTAGCAAGTTACTAGCACACGATTCCCGAGTAAGCCGGTCGTTTTGACATATGGCGCGAGTGTGTGGTGCAAAAACTGTGGGAGGAGTAGCGTGCCGAAGTTTAGAGAGTGCGCTTGTAAAGTCAATACTAGAATTGACAGAGTCAATTTTGACAAGTGTGCCTGCAATGCACGACCTTGTGTAGCGGTTTGGACGGTGAGACCATCCGCCAAGTTGTCTGCGTTTCGTTGTGAGAGGGTCGGTCCCCGTGAAAAACGCGTTCCGGCACGAAACGGTTACGTTTCGCGCGTTCGTGACGCCCCCTAGGGGTCGAAGTGGAAATGCTTTTGGGGATTCGTTGAGTATGCCACCCCCGACCTGCTGTTGAAATTCAGTGTTGACTCGACCTATTGTTTGTGATTTATGGCTATCGTTTGCGAAACGGGCCCCTCCCGCTAACTTTGGCAGCGCGTTACGAAGGTACGGTATGGACTATCGAAATATCCTTTGACTATGTTTATCGCATGGCTTCATAGATCACGTGTACCGGTTTTTAAGACATTTGAAGAAAATATGTAGGAAAAGGAGCAAAAAGTGTCTTTTGGAGAAAATTTGAAATGGTGAAAAATCTTCCCATGTGCAAATTGGCGTGTCCTATATGGAGAGATGCGTCGTGACCCAAGGAATCCAGGGAAAAAATAATTTTAATTCTCCGACCTATGGTTCAAGAGTTACGAGGCAAGTGGTCCGTTATAGCGCCACCATGTGGCCAATTGGAAATGCTTTTGGGGATCGTTGAGTATGCCACCCCCGACCTGTGGTTGAAATTCAGTGTTGACTGGACCTTTTGTTTGTGATTTATGGCTATTGTTTGCAAAACGGGCCCCTCCCGCTAACTTTGGAAGCGCGTTACGAACGAACGTAATGGACTATCGCAATATCCCTTGAGTATGTTCATTGCATGGGTTCATAGATCATGTGTACCGTTTTTTGTGCAATTTGAAGAAAATATGTCGGAAAAGGAACAAAAAGTGTGTTTTGGAGAAAATTCAAGATGGCGGAAAATCTATCCTGGCACAAATGGGCGTGGCCTATATCGGGAGATGCGTCTTGACCCAAGGAATCCAGGGAAAAAAGAATTTTCATTTTCCGACCTACGGTTCAACAGTTACAGGCCAAAACGTAAAGTGGGCTGTTATAGCGCCACCATGAGGCCAAATGACACTATTATTTTTTATTTAATCCTTGAAATCATTATGAACCTCCTCTCCAAGTGTTGAAACTGTAGGCCCTATGGTTTGCGAGAGAAAATTAATTGAATGTGAGTTTTTGCCATTCCCATTATAAGTCAATGGGGAGAAATTAATGCACTAATAAATTAATATCAATTAAACTATAGAACCTTTCTCTTAGCAACTTAATAGCACACCATTCCCGAGTAAGCCGGTCGATTTGACATATGGCGCGAGTGTGTGTTGCAAAAACTGTGGGAGGAGTAGCGTGCCAAACTTTGGGGAATCGTATGGACAGACATAAATAAATAAATAAATATGAGCGAGAACAATAAGTGTCCCATGCTATGCATAGGCACACTTAACTAGAATTGACAGAGTCAATTTTGACAAGTGTGCCTGCAGCGCGCTAAATGCGCGACCCTGTGCGGCGGTTCGGACCGTGAGACCGTCCGCGTTTCGTTGTGAGAGGGTCGGTCCCCGTGAAAAACGCGTTCTGGCACGAAACGGTTACGTTTTGCGCGTTTGTGACGCCCCCTAGGGGTCGAAGTTGAAATGCTTTTGGGGAATCGTTGAGTATGCCACCCCCGACCTTTGGTTGAAATTCAGTGTTGACTCGACCTATTGTTTGTGATTTATGGCTATTGTTAGCAAAACGGGCCCCTCCCGCTAACTTTGGAAGCGCGTTACGAACGAACGGTACGGATTATCGAGATATCCTTTGACTATGTTTATCGCATGGCTTTAAAGATCATGTGTACCGGTTTTTAAGACATTTGAAGAAAATGTGTAGGAAAAGGAGTAAAAAGTGTGTTTAGGAGAAAATTCAAGATGGCGGAAAATCTTCCCATGTGCAAATTGGCGTATCCTATATGGAGAGATGCGTCGTGACCCAAGGAATCCAGGGAAAAAATAATTGTAATTCTCCGACCTACGGTTCAAGAGTTACGAGGCAAGTGGTCCGTTATAGCGCCACCATGTGGCCAAGTGGAAATGCTTTTTGGGATTCGTTGAGTATGCCACCCCCGACCTGTGGTTGAAATTCAGTGTTGAATGGACCTTTTGTTTGTGATTTATGGCTATTGTTTGCAAAACGGGCCCCTCCCGCTAACTTTGGAAGCACGTTACGAATGAACGGTATAGACTATCGAAATATCCTTTGACTATGTTTATCGCGTGGCTTCATAGATCACGTGTACCGGTTTTTAAGACATTTGAAGAAAATATGTAGGAAAAGGAGCAAAAAGTGTGTTTCGGAGAAAATTCAAGATGGCGGAAAATCTATCCTGGCGCAAATGGGCGTGGCCTATATGGGGAGATGCGTCTTGGCCCAAGGAATCCGGGGAAAAAATAAGTTTAATTTTCCGACCTACGGTTCAACAGTTACAGGCCAAAACGTACACTGGGCTGTTATAGCGCCACCATGAGGCCAAATGACGCTATTATTTTTTATTTATTCCTTGTAATCATTATGAACCTCCTCTCTGAGTCTTGAAACTGTAGCCCCTATGGTTTGCGAGAGAAAAATTATTGAATGCGATTCCCATTATAAGTCAATGGGGACAGGTAAGGGTTAATTAATTTCTTAATAAATTCATATCAATTAAACTATAGAACCTTTCTCTTAGCAAGTTGATAGCACACGATTCCCGCGTAAGCCGGTCGATTTGACATATGGCGCAAGTGTGTGGTGCAAAAACTGTGGGAGGAGTAGCGTGCCAAACTTTGGGGAAATACATGTGTGTGTGTCTCCATGTCTGGCTTAAGTATGAGTGATAACAATAAGTCTGCCCATGCTATGCATAGGCACACTTAACTAGAATTGACAGAGTCAATTTTGACAAGTGTGCCTGCAGCGCGCTAAATGCGCGACCTTGTGTGGCGGTTCGGACCGTGAGACCGTCCGCCGAGTCGTCCGCGTTGCGTTGTGAGAGGGTCGGTCCCCGTGAAAAACGCGTTCTGGCACGAAACGGTTACGTTTTGCGCGTTTGTGACGCCCCCTAGGGGTCGAAGTGGAAATGCTTTTGGGGATTCGTTGAGTATGCCACCCCCGACCTGTGGTTGAAATTCAGTGTTGACTCGACCTATTGTTTGTGATTTATGGCTATCGTTTGCGAAACGGGCCCCTCCCGCTAACTTTGGAAGCGCGTTACGAACGAACGGTACGGACTATCGAAATATCCTTTGACTATGTTTATCGCATGGCTTCATAGATCATGTGTACCGGTTTTTAAGACATTTGAAGAAAATATGTAGGAAAAGGAGCAAAAAGTGTGTTTTGGAGAAAATTCAAGATGGCGGAAAATCTATCCTGGCGCAAATGGGCGTGGCCTATATGGGGAGATGCGTCTTGACCCAAGGAATCCAGGGAAAAAAGAATTTTCATTTTCCGACCTACGGTTCAAGAGTTACGGGGCAAAACGTAAAGTTGGCCGTTATAGCGCCACCATGAGGCCGAGTGATGTCATTATTTTTTGATTAATTCTTACAATCATTATGAACCTCCTCTCCAAGTCTTGAAACTGTAGCCCCTATGGTTTGCGAGAGAAAAATAATTGAATGCGATTCCCATTATAAGTCAATGGGGAAAATTAATTCACTAATAAATTAATATCAATTAAACTATAGAACCTTTCTCTTAGCAACTTGATAGCACACCATTCCCGAGTAAGCCGGTCGATTTGACATATGGCGCGAGTGTGTGGTGCAAAAACTGTGGGAGGAGTTGCGTGCCAAACTTTGGGGAAAAGTATGGACAGACTTAAGTAAGTAAATAAATAAATAAATATGAGCGATAACAATAAGTCTGCCCATGCTATGCATAGGCACACTTAACTAGAATTGACAGAGTCAATTTTGACAAGTGTGCCTGCAGTGCGCGACCTTGTGCAGCGGTTTGGACGGTGAGACAATCCGCCAAGTCAAGGTACAGTACACTACGGCACAGTAAGGTACAGCACAGAACAGTACAGAAGATACAGTACACTACAATACAGTAAGGTACTGTACACTACAGCACAGTAAGGTACGGTACAGTACAGTACAGTACAGTACAGAAGATACAGTACAATACACAGTGTTGGGAAAGTTCACTTTAAAAATGAACTAGTTCAAGTTCAAGTTCAGAACTTCTAAAATGAACTAGTTCATTTTTAGTTCATAATTCCCCATTATGAACTAAAGTTCATGGTTCCCCAAAATGAACTACATAGTTCTTTTTTAGTTCTTTTTTTAACCATATTTTTTTTTTATACTTTTGGCAATTCAAAAAAAAGGGGAAAAAATATATAAAGGTCTATATATATATATATTATATATATAGACCTAAACATTTATATATTATATAAATGTTTAGACGTTTCTGCATGCTATTATTTGTCAAAATTATTGACTCAACCCATATTATATAGAAACACACACAGCAATAATTTCATCCAACTTAACATTGAGGTGCCCACAACATCAGTCTTCCTGCACCCTTATTGTGAAGGACTGCATGTAATAACCATGTTATTGTCTCATTGTGTGAAATATCATAATATTCAAAAACAAATATTTGACTCCAATTGATTCCCCACACAGTATTGACTTGATATAGCAATACAAAATAATATATATATTACACAGCAGTTGTGGGAAAACTAAGACATTGTTCAAAAAACACAATTCCGATTTTGGTAATAGGGCAAAAAATATATTTTTCTTCAATCTACTGTCTTGATACTCTAAAAAACAAAAAGTTACATGTACAAGGAACCCCACTAGAAGGCAGACGTTTCTAAACCGTGCACAGCATGATCCGCGTTGGTTAAAATAGCTGATCTACAAGCTCACGTTGTCTCGTGGATGCGACGCGTTGTGAGCTTGCAGATCAGATATTCTCGCCGTGCAACACACATAGGACAAAGTATAGTCAGTCAGGCTTGCGAGACGAGGAGGAGATTCACACACACACACACACACACACACACACACACACACACACACACACACACACACACACACACACACACACACACACACACACACACACACACACACACACACACAGTGCAGGAGCAGAGTGCAGAGTAGACAGCACTGCATATCAACGGAGCCTCCGACGAACGTTCACGAGGCACTGCTGCGTGCAGTGCCTACTATTGGAGCACGTGAATGAAAAGAGAGACGAGAGGAGCAGAGGACAGACGACCGCGGAGGCGCGGACCGCCGCATGAACGGCCGACGAACGCCGACGAACGTCGTTCACGGGCGTCAGAATGACCGCGTTCGACAATATCGTTCATCAAGCGAAAACAATTACGTTCAGTTCACGTTCGCCCAAAATATGAACGTGTTCATGAACGATCGTTCTTTGAACGCGTTCGGGTACAACACTGACAATACAGTAAGGTACGGTACAGTGCAATACAGTGCAGGTACGGTACAGTACAATACAGTGCAGTAAAGTACAGCACAGTAAGGTTAAGTACAGTACAGTGCAGTAAGGTACAGCACAGTAAGGTATAGCACAGTACAATAACATACAGTACAGTACAGTACAGTAAAGTACAGTACAGCACACTAAGGTACAGTACAGTACAGTACACTACAGTAAGGAAGCAAGCAGTTCAAACTGTGAGACCATCCTCCGAGTCGTCTGTGTTTCGTTGTGAGAGGGTCGGTCCCCGTGAAAAACGCGTTCTGGCACGAAGCGGTTACGTTTCTCGCGTTTGTGACGCCCCCTAGGGGTCGAAGTGGAAATGCTTTTGGGCATTCGTTGAGTATGCCACCCCCAACCTGTGGTTGAAATTCAGTGTTGACTCGACCTATTGTTTGTGATTTATGGCTTTTGTTTGCGAAACGGGCCCCTCCCGCTAACTTTGGAAGCGCGTTACGAACGAAGGGTATTGACTATCAAAATATCCTTTGACTATGTTTATCGCGTGGCTTCATAGATCACGTGTACCGGTTTTTAAGACATTTGAAGAAAATATGTAGGAAAAGGAGCAAAAAGTGTGTTTCGGAGAAAATTCAAGATGGCGGAAAATCTATCCTGGCGCAAATGGGCGTGGCCTATATGGGGAGATGCGTCTTGGCCCAAGGAATCCGGGGAAAAAATAAGTTTAAGTTTCCGACCTACGGTTCAACAGTTACAGGCCAAAACGTACACTGGGCTGTTATAGCGCCACCATGAGGTCAAATGACGCTATTATTTTTTATTTATTCCTTGTAATCATTATGAACCTCCTCTCCGAGTCTTGAAACTGTAGCCCCTATGGTTTGCGAGAGAAAAATAATTGAATGCGATTCCCATTATAACTCAATGGGGACAGGTAAGGGTTAATTAATTCACTAATAAATTCATATCAATTAAACTATAGAACCTTTCTCTTAGCAAGTTGATAGCACACGATTCCCGCGTAAGCCCATCGATTTGACATATGGCGCGAGTGTGTGGTGCAAAAACTGTGGGAGGAGTAGCGTGCCAAACTTTGGGGAAATACATGTGTGTGTGTCTGGCTTAAGTATGAGTGATAACAATAAGTCTGCCCATGCTATGCATAGGCACACTTAACTAGAATTGACAGAGTCAATTTTGACAAGTGTGCCTGCAGTGCAGCTCCATAAATGCGCGACCTCGTGCAGCGTTTTTGACCGTGAGACCGTCCGCCAAGTTGTCTGTGTTTCGTTGTGAGAGGGTCCGTCCCCGTGAAAAACGCGTTCCGGCACGAAACGGTTACGTTTTACGCGTTTGTGACGCCCCCTAGGGGTCGAAGTGGAAATGCTTTTGGGGATTGGTTGAGTATGCCACCCCCGACCTGTGGTTGAAATTCAGTGTTGACTCGACCTATTGTTTGTGATTTATGGCTATCGTTTGCAAAACGTGCCCCTCCCGCTAACTTTGGAAGCGCGTTACGAACGAACGGTACGGACTATCGAAATATTCTTTGACTATGTTTATCGCGTGGCTTCATAGATCATGTGTACCGGTTTTTAAGACATTTGAAGAAAATATGTAGGAAAAGGAGCAAAAAGTGTGTTTCGGAGAAATTTCAAGATGGCGGAAAATCTATCCTGGCGCAAATGGGCGTGGCCTATATGGGGAGATGCGTCTCGACCCAAGGAATCCGGGGAAAAAATAATTTTAAGTTTCCGACCTACGGTTCAACAGTTACAGGCCAAAACGTACACTGGGCTGTTATAGCGCCACCATGAGGCCAAATGACACTATTATTTTTTATTTAATCCTTGAAATCATTATGAACCTCCTCTCCGAGTCTTGAAACTGTAGCCCCTATGGTTTGCGAGAGAAAAATAATTGAATGTGCAGCAGCAGCAGTTCCTGGTGTGTCAGGTGACTGGGGGGGAGAATTTCTTGGATAGAGCGACATCTATGGACGGGGACCTACAGATAGGTTCTAGAGGCTTCCAGCCTGCCGCACTTCCAGGGGGTGGGAGGGGGCAGCGGCCTTCGGCCGCTGCCTGAGCACGCAAGTCCGGCTTGGTGCCGTCCCCTCACCTCGGCGCCTGACTCTGGCTGGAGCTTTACAAAAAAAAAAAAAAAAAAAAGTTGAGCTGACCTGCGCAGCCTGCGTGCGTGCGTGCGTGCGTTCAGTGCAATGTGAATGCATCTGACTTGGGAAGATAGATAGATACGTAATACACATGATATTTCCACAGGGAAGTCATTCACAAATGAACTAATTATTGATATAGGACTGTCATAGGTATACAGTGTCATTGACAGTACAGTCACTGGTACAAGCTCAACTAAAAGGTGATCCTAGAAAAGACTAAGTCAGGGGGAAACAATTTAAAAAATAAAACAATAAAAACAGCCGATCTACAAGGCTGCATGTGGGCTTGTGGATCAGGGACCCCCAGATGTAAAAAATGAGCACATGTGCTCACACGTCACACTTGTCCCCTGCTCATATCTCCCCAACCGTTGCCCCCATCCATGCCAGATTTTACACACACTCCACTTGCCTAACATACTACAACCTCCAAGGACCCCCGGAGCCCCAGGGACCCCCAGGTCCCTGGGGGACCCCCAGATGTAACACATGACCAAATGTGCAAAAATGACCAAATGAACACCCCAACGGGGCTGCTCACGGCCATTTCCTTGGGACCACCCACTCCTGGTGCTCCAGAACGGATGCAAAAGTGGTGGCGCCCCCAGTGGAGGACCCCCTGCCACTGCAGCACACATAAAATGCCGTAACTCGGCCTAGCAGCGTCCGGGAGAGCCGGGGCCGGTACCTATTCGTCCGCCACGGCAACGCGGACACCCCACCCCTCATTTCTCACATGCCCCTATTCTAGCGCCACCTTCAGGCCGCTTTTTATAACACCTTTTCCGACACTGCTACTTCTCTAAGTAATGTGTTTTTGTAGTGACTTTAAAGCTATATTACTCCACTTTTGTACAGTAAAATGTTACCAAAATGTTATCAGAGGTACAGTAGGACGTTCTTAGGGGATTGCCGTTGTAATAGTGAACAGAACTATTATGGTGTTTTTTCAGTTAAATCTCAAAGTCCAGAGATTTTGACTAAGTCACATGTTTTTGTAGTGACTTTAAAGCTATATTACTCCACCTTCTAAATAATGTGTTTTTGTAGTGACTTTAAAGCTATATTACTCCACTTTTGTACAGTAAAATCTTACAAAGATGTTATCAGAGGTAGAGTAAGACATTCTTAATGGATTCCCATTGTAATATTGAACAGAACTATTATGGTGTTTTTTGAGTTAAAGCTCAAAGTCCAGAGATTTTGTCTAAGTAATATGTTTACGTTTCGCGCGTTTGTGACGCCCCCTAGGGGTCGAAGTGGAAATGCTTTTGGGGAAACGTTGAGTATGCCACCCGCGACCCGTGGTTAAAATTCAGTGTTGACTCGACCTTTTGTTTGTGATTTATGGCTCTCGTTTGCGAAACGGGCCCCTCCCGCTAACTTTGGAAGGCCGTTACGAACGAATGGTAAGGACTATCGAACTATCCTTTGACTATGTTTATCGCATGGCTTCATAGATCACGTGTACCGGTTTTTAAGACATTTGAAGAAAATATGTAGGAAAAGGAGCAAAAAGTGTGTTTTGGAGAAAATTCAAGATGGCGGAAAATCTATCCTGGCGCAAATGGGCGTGGCCTATATGGGGAGATGCGTCTTGACCCAAGGAATCCAGGGAAAAAATAATTTTAATTTTCCGACCTACGGTTCAAGAGTTACGGGGCAAAACGTAAAGTGGGCTGTTACAGCGCCACCATGAGGCCAAATGACACTATTATTTTTTATTTAATCCTTGAAATCATTATGAACCTCCTCTCCAAGTCTTGAAACTCTAGCCCCTATGGTTTGCGAGAGACAAATAATTGAATTTGAGTTTTTGCCATTCCCATTATAAGTCAATGGGGGGAAATTAATTCACTAATAAATTAATATCAATTAAACTATAGAACCTTTCTCTTAGCAAGTTACTAGCACACGATTCCCGAGTAAGCCGGTCGATTTCACATATGGCGCGAGTGTGTGGTGCGAAAACTGTGGGAGGAGTAGCGTGTCAAACTTTGGGGAAAACCATGGACATAAGTAAGTAAATAAATATGAGCGATTGCAATAAGTCTGCCAATGCTATGCATAGGCACACTTAACTAGAATTGACAGAGTCAATTTTTACAAGTGTGCCTGCAGCTCGCTAAATGCACGACCTCGTGCAGCGGTTTGGACCGTGAGACCATCCGCCAAGTGGTCTGTGTTTCTTTTTGAGAGGGTCGGTCCCCCTGAAAAACGCGTTTTGGCACGAAACGGTTACGTTTTGTGCGTTTATGACGCCCTCTACGGGTCGAATTGGAAATGCTTTTGGAGATTCGTTGAGTAAGCCACCCGCAACCTGTGGTAAAAATTCAGTGTTGACTCGAGATTTTGTTTGTGATTTATGGCTATTGTTTGCAAAACGGGCCCCTACCGCTAACTTTGGAAGCCCGTTACGAACGAACGGTATGGACTATCGAAATATCCTTTGACTATGTTTATCGCATGGTTTCATAGATCATGTGTACCGGTTTTTAAGACATTTGAAGAAAATATGTAGCAAAAGGAGTAAAAAGTGTGTTTAGGAGAAAATTCAAGATGGCGGAAAATCTTCCCATGTGCAAATTGGCGTATCCTATATGGAGAGATGCGTCGTGACCCAAGGAATCCAGGGAAAAAAGAATTGTAATTCTGTGACCTACGGTTCAAGAGTTACGAGGCAAGCGGTCCGTTATAGCGCCACCATGTGGCCAAGTGGAAATGCTTTTTGGGATTCGTTGAGTATGCCACCCCCGAACTGTGGTTGAAATTCAGTGTTGAATGGACCTTTTGTTTGTGATTTATGGCTATTGTTTGCAAAACGGGCCCCTCCCGCTAACTTTGGAAGCACGTTACGAATGAACGGTATAGACTATCGAAATATCCTTTGACTATGTTTATCGCGTGGCTTCATAGATCACGTGTACCGGTTTTTAAGACATTTGAAGAAAATATGTAGGAAAAGGAGCAAAAAGTGTGTTTCGGAGAAAATTCAAGATGGCGGAAAATCTATCCTGGCGCAAATGGGCGTGGCCTATATGGGGAGATGCGTCTTGGCCCAAGGAATCCGGGGAAAAAATAAGTTTAATTTTCCGACCTACGGTTCAACAGTTACAGGCCAAAACGTACACTGGGCTGTTATAGCGCCACCATGAGGCCAAATGACGCTATTATTTTTTATTTATTCCTTGTAATCATTATGAACCTCCTCTCTGAGTCTTGAAACTGTAGCCCCTATGGTTTGCGAGAGAAAAATTATTGAATGCGATTCCCATTATAAGTCAATGGGGACAGGTAAGGGTTAATTAATTTCTTAATAAATTCATATCAATTAAACTATAGAACCTTTCTCTTAGCAAGTTGATAGCACACGATTCCCGCGTAAGCCGGTCGATTTGACATATGGCGCGAGTGTGTGGTGCAAAAACTGTGGGAGGAGTAGCGTGCCAAACTTTGGGGAAATACATGTGTGTCTCCATGTCTGGCTTAAGTATGAGTGATAACAATAAGTCTGCCCATGCTATGCATAGGCACACTTAACTAGAATTGACAGAGTCAATTTTGACAAGTGTGCCTGCAGTGCGCAACCTTGTGCAGCGGTTTGGACGGTGAGACAATCCGCCAAGTCGCCCGTGTTTCGTTGTGAGAGGGTCGGTCCCCGTGAAAAACGCGTTCCGGCACGAAACGGTTACGTTTCGCGCGTTTGTGACGCCCCCTAGGGGTCGAAGTCGAAATGCTTTTGGGGATTCCTTGAGTATGCCACCCCCGACCTGTGGTTGAAATTCAGTGTTGCCGCGACCTATTGTTTGTGATTTATGGCTGTTGTTTGCGAAACGTGCCCCTCCCGCTAACTTTGGAAGCGCGTTACGAACGAACGGTATGGACTATCGAAATATCCTTTGACTATGTTCATCGCGTGGCTTCATAGATCATGTGTACCGGTTTTTAAGACATTTTAAGAAAATATGTAGGAAAAGGAGCAAAAAGTGTGTTTTGGAGAAAATTCAAGATGGCGGAAAATCTATCCTGGCGCAAATGGGCGTGGCCTATATGGGGAGATGCGTCTTGACCCAAGGAATCCAGGGAAAAAATAATTTTAATTTTCCGACCTACGGTTCAAGAGTTACGGGGCAAAACGTAAAGTTGGCCGTTATAGCGCCACCATGAGGCCGAGTGATGTAATTAATTTTTGATTAATTCTTACAATCATTATGAACCTCCTCTCCAAGTCTTGAAACTGTAGCCCCTATGGTTTGCGAGAGAAAAATAATTGAATGTGATTCCCATTATAAGTCAATGGGGAAAATTAATTCACTAATAAATTAATATCAATTAAACTATAGAACCTTTCTCTTAGCAACTTACTAGCACACCATTCCCGAGTAAGCCAGTCGATTTGACATATGGCGCGAGTGTGTGGTGCGAAAACTGTGGGAGGAGTAGCGTGCCAAACTTTGGGGAAATCCATGTGTGTATGTATGTCTGTCTGGCGAAGAAAATATGTAGGAAAAGGAGCAAAAAGTGTGTTTTGGAGAAAATTCAAGATGGCGGAAAATCTATCCATACGCAAATTGGCGTGGCCTATATGGAGAGATGCGTCTTGACCCAAGGAATCCAGGGAAAAAATAATTTTCATTTTCCGATCTACGGTTCAAGAGTTACGGGGCAAAACGTAAAGTGAGCCGTTATAGCGCCACCATGAGGATGAATGGTGTAATTATTTTTCGATTTATTCTTAAAATCATTATGAATCTGCTCTACGAGGTTTGAAACTGTAGGCCCTATGGTTTGCGATAGAAAAATACTTGAATGTGACTTTTTTCATTGTCCCATTATAAGTCAATGGGGAAAAATTAATTCACTAATAAATTAATATAAATTAAACTATAGAACCTTTCTCTTAGCAAGTTACTAGCACACGATTCCCGAGTAAGCCGGTCGTTTTGACATATGGCGCGAGTGTGTGGTGCAAAAACTGTGGGAGGAGTAGCGTGCCGAAGTTTAGAGAGTGCGCTTGTAAAGTCAATACTAGAATTGACAGAGTCAATTTTGACAAGTGTGCCTGCAGCGCGCTAAACGCGCGACCTCGTGCGGCGGTTCGGACCGTGAGACCGTCCGCCGAGTCGTCTGCGTTTCGTTGCGAGAGG
The DNA here is from genome assembly GCF_963921795.1 of Nannobrachium achirus. Classification (NCBI taxonomy): domain Eukaryota; kingdom Metazoa; phylum Chordata; class Actinopteri; order Myctophiformes; family Myctophidae; genus Nannobrachium; species Nannobrachium achirus. The sequence continues at coordinate 66,003,770 of NC_137819.1, read as the reverse complement.
GTCGGTCCCCGTGAAAAACGCGTTCTGGCACGAAACGGTTACGTTTCGCGCGTTCGTGACGCCCCCTAGGGGTCGAAGTGGAAATGCTTTTGGGGATCCGTTGAGTATGCCACCCCCGACCTGTGGTTGAAATTCGGTGTTGACTCGACCTATTGTTTGTGATTTATGGCTGTTGTTTGCGAAACGTGCCCCTCCCTATAAGTTTGGAAGCGCGTTACGAACGAACGGTATGGACTATCGAAATATCCTTTGACTATGTTTATCGCGTGGCTTCATAGATCAAGTGTACCGGTTTTTAAGACATTTGAAGAAAATATGTAGGAAAAGGAGCAAAAAGTGTGTTTTGGAGAAAATTCAAGATGGCGGAAAATCTATCCCTACGCAAATGGGCGTGGCCTATATCGAGAGATGCGTCTTGACCCAAGGAATCCAGGGAAAAAATAAATTTAATTTTCCGATCTACGGTTCAAGAGTTACGGGGCAAAACGTAAAGTGGGCCGTTATAGCGCCACCATGAGGATGAGTGATGTAATTATTTTTTGATTTATTCTTAAAATCATTATGAATCTCCTCTGCAAGGTTTGAAACTGTAGCCCCTATGCTTTGCGAAAGAAAAATACTTGAATGTGAATTTCTGCTTTCTCCCATTATAAGTCAATGGGGACAATTACGTTTTGCGCGTTTGTGACGCCCCCTACGGGTCGAATTGGAAACGCTTTTGGGGATTCCTTGAGTAAGCCACCGGCAGCCTGTGGTTGAAATTCATTGCTGACTCAACGTTTTGTTTGTGATTTATGGCTATTATTTGCAAAACGGGCCCCTCCCGCTAACTCTGGAAGCCCGTTACGAACGAATGGTATGGACTATAGACATATCCCTTGACTATGTTCATTGCATGGGTTAGTAGATCATGTGTACCCATTTTTGTGACATTTGAAGAAAATATGTAGGAAAAAATGCAAAAAGTGTGTTTTGGAGAAAATTTGAAATGGTGAAAAATCTTCCCATGTGCAAATTGGCGTGTCCTATATGGAGAGATGCGTCGTGACCCAAGGAATCCAGGGAAAAAAGAATTTTAATTCTCCGACCTATGGTTCAAGAGTTACGAGGCAAGTGGTCCGTTATAGCGCCACCATGTGGCCAATTGGAAATGCTTTTGGGGATCGTTGAGTATGCCACCCCCGACCTGTGGTTGAAATTCAGTGTTGACTGGACCTTTTGTTTGTGATTTATGGCTATTGTTTGCAAAACGGGCCCCTCCCGCTAACTTTGGAAGCGCGTTACGAACGAACGTAATGGACTATCGCAATATCCCTTGAGTATGTTCATTGCATGGGTTCATAGATCATGTGTACCGTTTTTTGTGCAATTTGAAGAAAATATGTCGGAAAAGGAACAAAAAGTGTGTTTTGGAGAAAATTCAAGATGGCGGAAAATCTATCCTGGCGCAAATGGGCGTGGCCTATATCGGGAGATGCGTCTTGACCCAAGGAATCCAGGGAAAAAATAATTTTAATTTTCCGACCTACGGTTCAACAGTTACAGGCCAAAACGTAAAGTGGGCTGTTATAGCGCCACCATGAGGCCAAATGACACTATTATTTTTTATTTAATCCTTGAAATCATTATGAACCTCCTCTCCAAGTGTTGAAACTCTAGGCCCTATGGTTTGCGAGAGAAAATTAATTGAATGTGAGTTTTTGCCATTCCCATTATAAGTCAATGGGGGGAAATTAATTCACTAATAAATTAATATCAATTAAACTATAGAACCTTTCTCTTAGCAAGTTACTAGCACACCATTCCCGAGTAAGCCGGTCGATTTGACATATGGCGCGAGTGTGTGGTGCAAAAACTGTGGGAGGAGTAGCGTGCCAAACTTTGGGGAATCGTATGGACAGACATAAATAAATAAATAAATATGAGCGAGAACAATAAGTGTCCCATGCTATGCATAGGCACACTTAACTAGAATTGACAGAGTCAATTTTGACAAGTGTGCCTGCAGCGCGCTGAATGCGCGACCTTGTGCGGCGGTTCGGACCGTGAGACCGTCCGCCGAGTCGCCTGCGTTTCGTTGTGAGAGGGTCGGTCCCCGTGAAAAACGCGTTTTGGCACGAAACGGTTACGTTTCGCGCGTTTGTGACGCCCCCTAGGGGTCGAAGTGGAAATGCTTTTGGGGATTCGTTGAGTATGCCACCCCCGACCTGTGGTTGAAATTCAGTGTTGACTCGACCTATTGTTTGTGATTTATGGCTATCGTTTGCGAAACGGGCCCCTCCCGCTAACTTTGGAAGCGCGTTACGAACGAACGGTACGGACTATCAAAATATCCTTTGACTATGTTTATCGCGTGGCTGCATAGATCATGTGTACCGGTTTTTAAGACATTTGAAGAAAATATGTGGGAAAAGGAGCAAAAAGTGTGTTTTGGAGAAAATTCAAGATGGCGGAAAATCTACCCATACGCAAATGGGCGTGGCCTATATGGGGAGATGCGTCTTGACCCAAGGAATCCAGGGAAAAAACAATTTTCATTTTCCGATCTACGGTTCAAGAGTTACGGGGAAAAACGTAAAGTGAGCCGTTATAGCGCCACCATGAGGATGAGTGGTGTAATTATTTTTCGATTTATTCTTAAAATCATTATGAATCTCCTCTCCGATGTTTGAAACTGTAGCCCCTATGGTTTGCGAGAGAAAAATACTTGAATGTGACTTTTTGCATTGTCCCATTATAAGTCAATGGGGAAAAATTAATTCACTAATAAATTAATATAAATTAAACTATAGAACCTTTCTCTTAGCAACTTGATAGCACACCATTCCCGAGTAAGCCGGTCGATTTGACATATGGCGCGAGTGTGTGGTGGAAAAACTGTGGGAGGAGTAGCGTGCCAAACTTTGGGGAAAAGTATGGACAGACTTAAATATGAGCGATAACAATAAGTCTGCCCATGCTATGCATAGGCACACTTAACTAGAATTGACAGAGTCAATTTTGACAAGTGTGCCTGCAGCGCGCTAAATGCGCGACCTCGTGCGGCGGTTCGGACCGTGAGACCGTCCGCCGAGTCGCCCGTGTTTCGTTGTGAGAGGGTCGGTCCCCGTGGAAAACGCGTTCTGGCACGAAACGGTTACGTTTGGCGCGTTTGTGACGCCCCCTAGGGGTCGAAGTGGAAATGCTTTTGGGGATTCGTTGAGTATGCCACCCCCGACCTGTGGTTGAAATTCGGTGGTGACTCGACTTATTGTTTGTGATTTATGGCTATCGTTTGTGAAACGGGCCCCTCCCGCTAACTTTGGAAGCGCGTTACGAACAAACGGTATGGACTATCAAAATATCCTTTGACTATGTTTATCGCGTGGCTTCATAGATCATGTGTACCGGTTTTTAAGACATTTGAAGAAAATATGTAGGAAAAGGAGCAAAAAGTGTGTTTTGGACAAAATTCAAGATGGCGGAAAATCTATCCATACGCAAATGGGCGTGGCCTATATGGGGAGATGCGTCATGACCCAAGGAATCCAGGGAAAAAATAATTTTCATTTTCCGACCTACGGTTCAAGAGTTACGGGGCAAAACGTAAAGTTGGCCGTTATAGCGCCACCATGAGGCCGAGTGATGTAATTATTTTTTGATTAATTCTTACAATCATTATGAACCTCCTCTCCAAGTCTTGAAACTGTAGCCCCTATGGTTTGCGAGAGAAAAATAATTGAATGCGATTCCCATTATAAGTCAATGGGGAAAATTAATTCACTAATAAATTAATATAAATTAAACTATAAAACCTTTCTCTTAGCAACTTGATAGCACACCATTCCCGAGTAAGCCGGTCGATTTGACATATGGCGCGAGTGTGTGGTGCGAAAACTGTGGGAGGAGTAGCGTGCCAAACTTTGGGGAAAAGTATGGACAGACTTAAGTAAGTAAATATGAGCGATAACAATAAGTCTGCCCATGCTATGCATAGGCACACTTAACTAGAATTGACAGAGTCAATTTTGACAAGTGTGCCTGCAGTGCGCGACCTTGTGTAGCCGTTTGGACTGTGAGACCATCCGCCAAGTTGTCTGCGCTTCATTGTGAGAGGGTCGGTCCCCGTGAGAAACGCGTTCTGGCACGAAACTTTTACGTTTTGCGCGTTTGTGACGCCCCCTAGGGGTCGAAGTGGAAATGCTTTTGGGGAATCGTTGAGTATGCCACCCCCAACCTGTGGTTGAAATTCAGTGTTGACTCGACCTATTGTTTGTGATTTATGGCTATTGTTAGCGAACGGGCCCCTCCCGCTAACTTTGGAAGCGTGTTACGAACGAACGGTACGGATTATCAAGATATCCTTTGACTATGTTTATCGCATGGCTTTAAAGATCATGTGTACCGGTTTTTAAGAGATTTGAAGAAAATTTGTAGCAAAAGGAGTAAAAAGTGTGTTTAGGAGAAAATTCAAGATGGCGGAAAATCTTCCCATGTGCAAATTGGCGTATCCTATATGGAGAGATGCGTCGTGACCCAAGGAATCCAGGGAAAAAAGAATTGTAATTCTGTGACCTACAGTTCAAGAGTTACGAGGCAAGCGGTCCGTTATAGCGCCACCATGTGGCCAAGTGGAAATGCTTTTTGGGATTCGTTGAGTATGCCACCCCCGAACTGTGGTTGAAATTCAGTGTTGAATGGACCTTTTGTTTGTGATTTATGGCTATTGTTTGCAAAACGGGCCCCTCCCGCTAACTTTGGAAGCACGTTACGAATGAACAGTATAGACTATCGAAATATCCTTTGACTATGTTTATCGCGTGGCTTCATAGATCACGTGTACCGGTTTTTAAGACATTTGAAGAAAATATGTAGGAAAAGGAGCAAAAAGTGTGTTTCGGAGAAAATTCAAGATGGCGGAAAATCTATCCTGGCGCAAATGGGCGTGGCCTATATGGGGAGATGCGTCTTGGCCCAAGGAATCCGGGGAAAAAATAAGTTTAATTTTCCCACCTACGGTTCAACAGTTACAGGCCAAAACGTACACTGGGCTGTTATAGCGCCACCATGAGGCCAAATGACGCTATTATTTTTTATTTATTCCTTGTAATCATTATGAACCTCCTCTCTGAGTCTTGAAACTGTAGACCCTATGGTTTGCGAGAGAAAAATTATTGAATGCGATTCCCATTATAAGTCAATGGGGACAGGTAAGGGTTAATTAATTTCTTAATAAATTCATATCAATTAAACTATAGAACCTTTCTCTTAGCAAGTTGATAGCACACGATTCCCGCGTAAGCCGGTCGATTTGACATATGGCGCGAGTGTGTGGTGCAAAAACTGTGGGAGGAGTAGCGTGCCAAACTTTGGGGAAATACATGTGTGTGTGTGTGTGTGTGTCCATGTCTGGCTTAAGTATGAGTGATAACAATAAGTCTGCCCATGCTATGCATAGGCACACTTAACTAGAATTGACATGGTCAATTTTGACAAGTGTGCCTGCAGCGCGCTAAATGCGCGACCTCGTGCGGCGGTTCGGACCGTGAGACCGTCCGCCGAGTCGTCCGCGTTTCGTCGCGAGAGGGTCGGTCCCCGTGAGAAACGCGTTCCGGCACGAAACGGTTACGTTTCGCACGTTTTTGACGCCCCCTAGGGGTCGAAGTGGAAATGCTTTTGGGGATCCGTTGAGTATGCCACCCCCGACCTGTGGTTGAAATTCAGTGTTGACTCGACCTATTGTTTGTGATTTATGGCTATTGTTTGCGAAACGTGCCCCTCCCGCTAACTTTGGAAGCGCGTTACGAACGAACGGTATGGACTATCGAAATATCCTTTGACTATGTTTATCGCATGGCTTCATAGATCATGTGTACCGGTTTTTAAGACATTTGAAGAAAATATGTAGGAAAAGGAGCAAAAAGTGTGTTTTGGAGAAAATCCAAGATGGCGGAAAATCTATCCCTACGCAAATGGGCGTGGCCTATATCGGGAGATGCGTCTTGACCCAAGGAATCCAGGGAAAAAATAATTTTAATTTTCCGATCTACGGTTCAAGAGTTACGGGGCAAAACGTAAAGTGGGCCGTTATAGCGCCACCATGAGGATGAGTGATGTAATTATTTTTCCATTTATACTTAAAATCATTATGAATCTCCTCTCCGAGGTTTGAAACTGTAGCCCCTATGGTTTGCGAGAGAAAAATACTTGAATGTGACTTTTTGCATTGTCCCATTATAAGTCAATGGGGAAAATTAAGCATAGTTTTGTGCCAATTTCGTCGCCATGGTAACGCGGATCGGAAAGAAAGTTACTAGCACACCATTCCCGGCCGAGCCGCACGTTTTGATGTATATATTGCGCGGGTGGCGTAAATGGTGCGGCACTAGTAGCGTGCCGAAGTTTAGAGAGTGCGCTTGTAAATGTCAACTAGAATTGACAGAGTCAATTTTGACAAGTGTGCCTGCAGCTCGCTAAATGCGCGACCTTGTGCGGCGGTTTGGACTGTGAGACCGTCTGCCGAGTCGTCTGCGTTTCGTCGTGAGAGGGTCGGTCCCCGTGAAAAACGCGTTCTGGCATGAAACGGTTACGTTTCGCGCGTTTGTGACGCCCCCTAGGGGTCGAAGTGGAAATGCTTTTGGGGATCCGTTGAGTATGCCACCCCCGACCTGTGGTTGAAATTCAGTGTCGACTCGACCTATTGTTTGTGATTTATGGCTATCGTTTGCGAAACGTGCCCCTCCCGCTAACTTTGGAAGCGCGTTACGAACGAACGGTACGGACTATCGACATATCCTTTGACTATGTTTATCGCATGGCTTCATAGATCATGTGTACCGGTTTTTAAGACATTTGAAGAAAATATGTAGGAAAAAATGCAAAAAGTGTGTTTTGGAGAAAATTCGAAATGGTGAAAAATCTTCCAATGTGCAAATTGGCGTGTCCTATATGGAGAGATGCGTCGTGACCCAAGGAATCCAGGGAAAAAAGAATTTTAATTCTCCGACCTATGGTTCAAGAGTTACGAGGCAAGTGGTCCGTTATAGCGCCACCATGTGGCCAATTGGAAATGCTTTTGGGGATCGTTGAGTATGCCACCCCCGACCTGTGGTTGAAATTCAGTGTTGACTGGACCTTTTGTTTGTGATTTATGGCTATTGTTTGCAAAACGGGCCCCTCCCGCTAACTTTGGAAGCGCGTTACGAACGAACGTAATGGACTATCGCAATATCCCTTGAGTATGTTCATTGCATGGGTTCATAGATCATGTGTGCCGTTTTTTGTGCAATTTGAAGAAAATATGTTGGAAAAGGAACAAAAAGTGTGTTTTGGAGAAAATTCAAGATGGCGGAAAATCTATCCTGGCGCAAATGGGCGTGGCCTATATCGGGAGATGCGTCTTGACCCAAGGAATCCAGGGAAAAAATAATTTTAATTTTCCGACCTACGGTTCAACAGTTACAGGCCAAAACGTAAAGTGGGCTGTTATAGCGCCACCATGAGGCCAAATGACACTATTATTTTTTATTTAATCCTTGAAATCATTATGAACCTCCTCTCCAAGTGTTGAAACTGTAGGCCCTATGGTTTGCGAGAGAAAATTAATTGAATGTGAGTTTTTGCCATTCCCATTATAAGTCAATGGGGAGAAATTAATGCACTAATAAATTAATATCAATTAAACTATAGAACCTTTCTCTTAGCAACTTGATAGCACACCATTCCCGAGTAAGCCGGTCGATTTGACATATGGCGCGAGTGTGTGGTGGAAAAACTGTGGGAGGAGTAGCGTGCCAAACTTTGGGGAAAAGTATGGACAGACTTAAATATGAGCGATAACAATAAGTCTGCCCATGCTATGCATAGGCACACTTAACTAGAATTGACAGAGTCAATTTTGACAAGTGTGCCTGCAGCGCGCTAAATGCGCGACCCCGTGCGGCGGTTCGGTCTGTGAGACCGTCCGCCGAGTCGTCCGCGTTTCGTTGTGAGAGTGTCGGTCCCCGTGAAAAACGCGTTCTGGCACGAAACGGTTACCTTTTGCGCGTTTGTGACGCCCCCTAGGGGTCGAAGTGGAAATGCTTTTGGGGATCTGTTGATTATGCCACCCCCGACCTGTGGTTGAAATTCAGTGTTGACTCGACCTATTGTTTGTGAGTTAGGGCAATTTTTTGCCAAACGGGCCCCTCCCGCTAACTTTGGAAGCGTGTTACGAACGAACGGTACGAACTATCGAAATATCCTTTGACTATGTTTATCGCGTGGCTTCATAGATCATGTGTACCGGTTTTTAAGACATTTGAAGAAAATATGTAGGAAAAGGAGCAAAAAGTGTGTTTTGGAGAAAATTCAAGATGGCGGAAAATCTACCCATACGCAAATGGGCGTGGCCTATATCGGGAGATGCGTCTTGACCCAAGGAATCCAGGGAAAAAATAATTTTAATTTTCCGACCTACGGTTCAAGAGTTACGGGGCAAAACGTAAAGTTGGCCGTTATAGCGCCACCATGAGGCCGAGTGGTGTAATTATTTTTTGATTAATTCTTACAATCATTATGAACCTCCTCTCCAAGTCTTGAAACTGTAGCCCCTATGGTTTGCGAGAGAAAAATAATTGAATGCGATTCCCATTATAAGTCAATGGGGAAAATTAATTCACTAATAAATTAATATCAATTAAACTATAGAACCTTTCTCTTAGCAACTTGATAGCACACCATTCCCGAGTAAGCCGGTCGATTTGACATATGGCGCGAGTGTGTGGTGCAAAAACTGTGGGAGGAGTAGCGTGCCAAACTTTTGGGGAATTGCATGGACAGACTTAAATAAATAAATATGAGCGAGAACAATAAGTGTCCCCATGCTATGCATAGGCACACTTAACTAGAATTGACAGAGTCAATTTTGACAAGTGTGCCTGCAGTGCGCGACCTTGTGCAGCGGTTTGGACGGTGAGACAATCCGCCAAGCCCGTGTTTCGTTGTGAGAGGGTCGGTCCCCGTGAAAAACGCGTTCTGGCACGAAATGGTTACGTTTCGCGCGTTTGTGACGCCCCCTATGGGTCGAAGTGGAAATGCTTTTGGGGAAACGTTGAGTATGCCACCCGCGACCCGTGGTTAAAATTCAGTGTTGACTTGACCTTTTGTTTGTGATTTATGGCTCTCGTTTGCGAAACGGGCCCCTCCCGCTAACTTTGGAAGGCCGTTACGAACGAACGGTATGGACTATCGAAATATCCTTTGACTATGTTTATTGCATGCCTTCATAGATCATGTGTACCGGTTTTTAAAACATTTGAAGAAAATATGTAGGAAAAGGAGCAAAAAGTGTGTTTTGGAGAAAATTCAAGATGGCGGAAAATCTATCCATACGCAAATGGGCGTGGCCTATATGGAGAGATGCGTCTTTACCCAAGGAATCCAGGGAAAAAATAATTTTCATTTTCCGATCTACGGTTCAAGAGTTACGGGGCAAAACGTAAAGTGAGCCGTTATAGCGCCACCATGAGGATGAATGGTGTAATTATTTTTCGATTTATTCTTAAAATCATTATGAATCTGCTCTACGAGGTTTGAAACTGTAGGCCCTATGGTTTGCGATAGAAAAATACTTGAATGTGACTTTTTTCATTGTCCCATTATAAGTCAATGGGGAAAAATTAATTCACTAATAAATTAATATAAATTAAACTATAGAACCTTTCTCTTAGCAAGTTACTAGCACACGATTCCCGAGTAAGCCGGTCGTTTTGACATATGGCGCGAGTGTGTGGTGCAAAAACTGTGGGAGGAGTAGCGTGCCGAAGTTTAGAGAGTGCGCTTGTAAAGTCAATACTAGAATTGACAGAGTCAATTTTGACAAGTGTGCCTGCAGCTCGCTAAACGCGCGACCTCGTGCGGCGGTTCGGACCGTGAGACCGTCCGCCGAGTCGTCCGCGTTTCGTCGTGAGAGGGTCGGTCCCCGTGAAAAACGCGTTCTGGCACGAAACGGTTACCTTTTGCGCGTTTGTGACGCCCCCTAGGGGTCGAAGTGGAAATGCTTTTGGGGATCTGTTGAGTATGCCACCCGCGACCTGTGGTTGAAATTTAGTGTTGACTCGACCTTTTGTTTGTGAGTTAGGGCAATTTTTTGCCAAACGGGCCCCTCCCGCTAACTTTGGAAGCGCGTTACGAACGAACGGTATTGACTATCGAAATATCCTTTGACTATGTTTATCGCGTGGCTTCATAGATCATGTGTACCGGTTTTTAAGACATTTGAAGAAAATATGTAGGAAAAGGAGCAAAAAGTGTGTTTTGGAGAAAATTCAAGATGGCGGAAAATCTATCCTGGCGCAAATGGGCGTGGCCTATATGGGGAGATGAGTCTTGACCCAAGGAATCCAGGGAAAAAAGAATTTTAATTTTCCGACCTACGGTTCAACAGTTACAGGCCAAAAGGTAAAGTGGGCTGTTATAGCGCCACCATGAGGCCAAACGACACTATTATTTTTTATTTAATCCTTGAAATCATTATGAACCTCCTCTCCAAGTCTTGAAACTGTAGCCCCTATGGTTTGCGAGCGAAAAATAATTGAATGTGAGTTTTGGCAATTCCCATTATAAGTCAATGGGGGAAATTAATTCACTAATAAATTCATATCAATTAAACTATAGAACCTTTCTCTTAGCAAGTTACTAGCACACCATTCCCGAGTAAGCCGGTCGATTTGACATATGGCGCGAGTGTGTGGTGCGAAAACTGTGGGAGGAGTAGCGTGCCAAACTTTGGGGAAAAGCATGGACATACATAAATATGAGCGATTGCAATAAGTTGCCAATGCTATGCATAGGCACACTTAACTAGAATTGACAGAGTCAATTTTGACAAGTGTGCCTGCAGCGCGCTAAATGCGCGACCTCGTGCGGCGGTTCGGACCGCGAGACCGTCCGCCGAGTCGTCCGCGTTTCGTCGTGAGAGGGTCGGTCCCCGTGAAAAACGCGTTCCGGCACGAAACGGTTACGTTTCGCGCGTTTGTGACGCCCCCTAGGGGTCGAAGTGGAAATGCTTTTGGGGATTCGTTGAGTATGCCACCCCCGACCTGTGGTTGAAATTCAGTGTTGACGCGACCTATTGTTTGTGATTTATGGCTGTCGTTTGCGAAACGGGCCCCTCCCGCTAACTTTGGAAGCACGTTACGAAGGAACGGTACGGACTATCGAAATATCCTTTGACTATGTTTATCGCGTGGCTTCATAGATCATGTGTACCGGTTTTTGTGACATTTGAAGAAAATATGTAGGAAAAGGAGCAAAAAGTGTGTTTTGGAGAAAATTCAAGATGGCGGAAAATCTATCCCTACGCAAATGGGCGTGGCCTATATCGGGAGATGCGTCTTGACTCAAGGAATCCAGGGAAAAAATAATTTTCATTTTCCGATCTACGGTTCAAGAGTTACGGGGCAAAACGTAAAGTTGGCCGTTATAGCGCCACCATGAGGCCGAGTGATGTAATTATTTTTTGATTAATTCTTACAATCATTATGAACCTCCTCTCCAAGTCTTGAAACTGTAGCCCCTATGGTTTGCGAGAGAAAAATAATTGAATGCGATTCCCATTATAAGTCAATGGGGAAAATTAATTCACTAATAAATTAATATCAATTAAACTATAGAACCTTTCTCTTAGCAACTTGATAGCACACCATTCCCGAGTAAGCCGGTCGATTTGACATATGGCGCGAGTGTGTGGTGCGAAAACTGTGGGAGGAGTAGCGTGCCAAACTTTGGGGAAAAGTATGGACAGACTTAAGTAAATATATAAATAAATATGAGCGATAACAATAAGTCTGCCCATGCTATGCATAGGCACACTTAACTAGAATTGACAGAGTCAATTTTGACAAGTGTGCCTGCAGCGCGCTAAATGCGCGACCTCGTGCGGCGGTTCGGACCGCGAGACCGTCCGCCGAGTCGTCCGCGTTTCGTCGTGAGAGGGTCGGTCCCCGTGAAAAACGCGTTCTGGCACGAAACGGTTACGTTTCGCGCGTTTGTGACGCCCCCTAGGGGTCGAAGTGGAAATGCTTTTGGGGATTCGTTGAGTATGCCACCCCCGACCTGTGGTTGAAATTCAGTGTTGACGCGACCTTGTGATTTATGGCTGTCGTTTGCGAAACGGGCCCCTCCCGCTAACTTTGGAAGCGCGTTACGAAGGAACGGTACGGACTATCGAAATATCCTTTGACTATGTTTATCGCGTGGCTTCATAGATCATGTGTACCGGTTTTTGTGACATTTGAAGAAAATATGTAGGAAAAGGAGCAAAAAGTGTGTTTTGGAGAAAATTCAAGATGGCGGAAAATCTATCCATACGCAAATGGGCGCGGCCTATATGCCGAGATGCGTCTTGACCCAAGGAATCCAGGGAAAAAAGAATTTTCATTTTCCGATCTACGGTTCAAGAGTTACGGGGCAAAAGGTAAAGTGAGCCGTTATAGCGCCACCATGAGGATGAGTGGTGTAATTATTTTTCAAATTATTCTTAAAATCATTATGAATCTCCTCTCTGAGGTTTGAAACTGTAGCCTTTATGGTTTGCGAGAAAAAAATACTTGAATGTGACTTTTTGCATTGTCCCATTATAAGTCAATGGGGAAAAATTAATTCACTAATAAATTAATATCAATTAAACTATAGAACCTTTCTCTTAGCAAGTTACTAGCACACGATTCCCGAGTAAGCCGGTCGTTTTGACATATGGCGCGAGTGTGTGGTGCAAAAACTGTGGGAGGAGTAGCGTGCCGAAGTTTAGAGAGTGCGCTTGTAAAGTCAATACTAGAATTGACAGAGTCAATTTTGACAAGTGTGCCTGCAGTGCGCGACCTTGTGCAGCGGTTTGGACGGTGAGACAATCCGCCAAGCCCGTGTTTCGTTGTGAGAGGGTCGGTCCCCGTGAAAAACGCGTTCTGGCACGAAACGGTTACGTTTCGCGCGTTTGTGACGCCCCCTATGGGTCGAAGTGGAAATGCTTTTGGGGAAACGTTGAGTATGCCACCCGCGACCCGTGGTTAAAATTCAGTGTTGACTTGACCTTTTGTTTGTGATTTATGGCTCTCGTTTGCGAAACGGGCCCCTCCCGCTAACTTTGGAAGGCCGTTACGAACGAACAGTATGGACTATCGAAATATCCTTTGACTATGTTTATTGCATGCCTTCATAGATCATGTGTACCGGTTTTTAAAACATTTGAAGAAAATATGTAGGAAAAGGAGCAAAAAGTGTGTTTTGGAGAAAATTCAAGATGGCGGAAAATCTATCCATACGCAAATGGGCGTGGCCTATATGGAGAGATGCGTCTTGACCCAAGGAATCCAGGGAAAAAATAATTTTCATTTTCCGATCTACGGTTCAAGAGTTACGGGGCAAAACGTAAAGTGAGCCGTTATAGCGCCACCATGAGGATGAATGGTGTAATTATTTTTCGATTTATTCTTAAAATCATTATGAATCTGCTCTACGAGGTTTGAAACTGTAGGCCCTATGGTTTGCGATAGAAAAATACTTGAATGTGACTTTTTTCATTGTCCCATTATAAGTCAATGGGGAAAAATTAATTCACTAATAAATTAATATAAATTAAACTATAGAACCTTTCTCTTAGCAAGTTACTAGCACACGATTCCAGAGTAAGCCGGTCGTTTTGACATATGGCGCGAGTGTGTGGTGCAAAAACTGTGGGAGGAGTAGCGTGCCGAAGTTTAGAGAGTGCGCTTGTAAAGTCAATACTAGAATTGACAGAGTCAATTTTGACAAGTGTGCCTGCAGCGCGCTAAATGCGCGACCTCGTGCGGCGGTTCGGACCGTGAGACCGTCCGCCGAGTCGTCCGCGTTTCGTCGTGAGAGGGTCGGTCCCCGTGAAAAACGCGTTCTGGCACGAAACGGTTACGTTTCGCGCGTTTGTGACGCCCCCTAGGGGTCGAAGTGGAAATGCTTTTGGGGAATCGTTGAGTATGCCGCCCGCGACCTGTGGTTGAAATTCAGTGTTGACTCGACCTATTGTTTGTGATTTATGGCTATCGTTTGCGAAACGGGCCCCTCCCGCTAACTTTGGAAGCGCGTTACGAACGAACGGTACGGACTATCGAAATATCCTTTGACTATGTTTATCGCGTGGCTTCATAGATCATGTGTACCGGTTTTTAAGACATTTGAAGAAAATATGTAGGAAAAGGAGCAAAAAGTGTGTTTTGGAGAAAATTTGAAATGGTGAAAAATCTTCCCATGTGCAAATTGGCGTGTCCTATATGGAGAGATGCGTCGTGACCCAAGGAATCCAGGGAAAAAAGAATTTTAATTCTCCGACCTATGGTTCAAGAGTTACGAGGCAAGTGGTCCGTTATAGCGCCACCATGTGGCCAATTGGAAATGCTTTTGGGGATCGTTGAGTATGCCACCCCCGACCTGTGGTTGAAATTCAGTGTTGACTGGACCTTTTGTTTGTGATTTATGGCTATTGTTTGCAAAACGGGCCCCTTTCGCTAACTTTGGAAGCACGTTACGAACAAACGTAATGGACTATCGCAATATCCCTTGAGTATGTTCATTGCATGGGTTCATAGATCATGTGTACCGTTTTTTGTGCAATTTGAAGAAAATATGTCGGAAAAGGAACAAAAAGTGTGTTTTGGAGAAAATTCAAGATGGCGGAAAATCTATCCTGGCGCAAATGGGCGTGGCCTATATCGGGAGATGCGTCTTGACCCAAGGAATCCAGGGAAAAAATAATTTTAATTTTCCGACCTACGGTTCAACAGTTACAGGCCAAAACGTAAAGTGGCCTGTTATAGCGCCACCATGAGGCCGAGTGATGTAATTATTTTTTGATTAATTCTTACAATCATTATGAACCTCCTCTCCAAGTCTTGAAACTGTAGCCCCTATGGTTTGCGAGAGAAAAATAATTGAATGTGAATTTTTGCTTTCTCCCATTATAAGTCAATGGGGACAATTTAATTCACTAATAAATTAATATAAATTAAACTATAGAACCTTTCTCTTAGCAAGTTACTAGCACACCATTCCCGAGTAAGCCGGTCGATTTGACATATGGCGCGAGTGTGTGGTGCAAAAACTGTGGGAGGAGTAGCGTGCCAAACTTTGGGGAAAAGCATGGACATACATACATAAATATGAGCGATTGCAATAAGTTGCCAATGCTATGCATAGGCACACTTAACTAGAATTGACGGAGTCAATTTTGACAAGTGTGCCTGCAGCGCGCTAAATGCGCGACCTTGTGCGGCGGTTCGGACTGTGAGACAGTCTGCCGAGTCGTCCGTGTGTCGTTGTGAGAGGGTCGGTCCCCTCGAAAAACGCGTTCTGGCACGAAACGGTTACGTTTCGCGCGTTTGTGACGCCCCCTAGGGGTCGAAGTGGAAATGCTTTTGGGGATTCGTTGAGTATGCCACCCCCGACCTGTGGTTGAAATTCAGTGTTGACTCGACCTATTGTTTGTGATTTATGGCTATCGTTTGCGAAACTTGCCCCTCCCGCTAACTTTGGAAGCACGTTACGAACGAACGGTACGAACTATCGAAATATCCTTTGACTATGTTTATCGCGTGGCTTCATAGATCATGTGTACCGGTTTTTAAGACATTTGAAGAAAATATGTAGGAAAAGGAGCAAAAAGTGTGTTTTGGACAAAATTCAAGATGGCGGAAAATCTACCCATACGCAAATGGGCGTGGCCTATATGGGGAGATGCGTCATGACCCAAGGAATCCAGGGAAAAAATAATTTTCATTTTCCGACCTACGGTTCAAGAGTTACGGGGCAAAAGGTAAAGTTGGCCGTTATAGCGCCACCATGAGGCCGAGTGATGTCATTATTTTTTGATTAATTCTTACAATCATTATGAACCTCCTCTCCAAGTCTTGAAACTGTAGCCCCTATGGTTTGCGAGAGAAAAATAATTGAATGCGATTCCCATTATAAGTCAATGGGGAAAATTAATTCACTAATAAATTAATATCAATTAAACTATAGAACCTTTCTCTTAGCAACTTGATAGCACACCATTCCCGAGTAAGCCGGTCGATTTGACATATGGCGCGAGTGTGTGGTGCAAAAACTGTGGGAGGAGTAGCGTGCCAAACTTTGGGGAAAAGTATGGACAGACTTAAGTAAATAAATATGAGCGATAACAATAAGTCTGCCCATGCTATGCATAGGCACACTTAACTAGAATTGACAGAGTCAATTTTGACAAGTGTGCCTGCAGCGCGCTAAATGCGCGACCTCGCGCGGCGGTTCGGACCGTGAGACCGTTTGCCGAGTCGTCCGCGTTTCGTCATGAGAGGGTCGGTCTCCGTGAAAAATGCGTTCTGTATGGGGAGATGCGTCATGACCCAAGGAATCCAAGGAAAAAAGAATTTTCATTTTCCGACCTACGGTTCAACAGTTAAAACGTAAACTGGGCTGTTATAGCGCCACCATGAGGCCAAATGACACTATTATTTTTTATTTAATCCTTGAAATCATTTTGAACCTCTTCTCCAAGTCTTGAAACTGTAGCCCCTATGGTTTGCGAGAGAAAAATAATTGTCGTCTGCGTTTCGTCGTGAGAGGGTCGGTCCCCGTGAAAAACGCGTTCTGGCATGAAACGGTTACGTTTCGCGCGTTTGTGACGCCCCCTAGGGGTCGAAGTGGAAATGCTTTTGGGGATCCGTTGAGTATGCCACCCCCGACCTGTGGTTGAAATTCAGTGTCGACTCGACCTATTGTTTGTGATTTATGGCTATCGTTTGCGAAACGTGCCCCTCCCGCTAACTTTGGAAGCGCGTTACGAACGAAGGGTACTGACTATCGACATATCCTTTGACTATGTTTATCGCGTGGCTTCATAGATCATGTGTACCGGTTTTTAAGACATTTGAAGAAAATATGTAGGAAAAGGAGCAAAAAGTGTGTTTCGGAGAAAATTCAAGATGGCGGAAAATCTATCCTGGCGCAAATGGGCGTGGCCTATATGGGGAGATGCGTCTTGGCCCAAGGAATCCGGGGAAAAAATAAGTTTAATTTTCCGACCTACGGTTCAACAGTTACAGGCCAAAACGTACACTGGGCTGTTATAGCGCCACCATGAGGCCAAATGACGCTATTATTTTTTATTTATTCCTTGTAATCATTATGAACCTCCTCTCTGAGTCTTGAAACTGTAGCCCCTATGGTTTGCGAGAGAAAAATTATTGAATGCGATTCCCATTATAAGTCAATGGGGACAGGTAAGGGTTAATTAATTTCTTAATAAATTCATATCAATTAAACTATAGAACCTTTCTCTTAGCAAGTTGATAGCACACGATTCCCGCGTAAGCCGGTCGATTTGACATATGGCGCAAGTGTGTGGTGCAAAAACTGTGGGAGGAGTAGCGTGCCAAACTTTGGGGAAATACATGTGTGTGTCCATGTCTGGCTTAAGTATGAGTGATAACAATAAGTCTGCCCATGCTATGCATAGGCACACTTAACTAGAATTGACATGGTCAATTTTGACAAGTGTGCCTGCAGTGCAGCTTCCGGCACGAAACGGTTACGTTTCGCGCGTTTGTGACGCCCCCTAGGGGTCGAAGTGGAAATGCTTTTGGGTATCCGTTGAGTATGCCACCCCCGACCTGTGGTTGAAATTCAGTGTTGACGCGACCTATTGTTTGTGATTTATGGCTATCGTTTGCGAAACGGGCCCCTCCCGCTAACTTTGGAAGGCCGTTACGAACGAACGGTATGGACTATCGAAATATCCTTTGACTATGTTTATCGCGTGGCTTCAGAGATCATGTGTACCCGTTTTTAAGACATTTAAAGAAAATATGTAGGAAAAGGAGCAAAAAGTGTGTTTTGGAGAAAATTCAAGATGGCGGAAAATCTATCCTGGCGCAAATGGGCGTGGCCTATATTGGGAGATGCGTCTTGACCCAAGGAATCCAGGGAAAAAATAATTTTCAGTTTCCGACCTACGGTTTAACAGTTACAGGCCAAAACGTAAAGTGGGCTGTTATAGCGCCACCATGAGGCCAAATTACACTATTATTTTTTATTTAATCCTTGGAATCATTATGAACCTCCTCTCCAAGTCTTGAAACTGTAGCCCCTATGGTTTGTGAGAGAAAAATAATTGAATGTGAGTTTTTGCCATTCCCATTATAAGTCAATGGGGAAAATTAATTCACTAATAAATTCATATCAATTAAACTATAGAACCTTTCTCTTAGCAAGTTACTAGCACACGATTCCCGAGTAAGCCGGTCTTTTTGACATATGGCGCGAGTGTGTGGTGCAAAAACTGTGGGAGGAGTAGCGTGCCAAACTTTGGGAAAGTGTGCTTGTAGATTCAACACTAGAATTGACAGAGTCAATTTTGACAAGTGTGCCTGCAGTGCGCGACCTTGTGCAGCGGTTTGGACGGTGAGACAATCCGCCGAGTCGCCCGTGTTTCGTTGTGAGAGGGTCGGTCCCCGTGAAAAACGCGTTCTGGCACGAAGCGGTTACGTTTCGCGCGTTTGTGACGCCCCCTAGGGGTCGAAGTGGAAATGCTTTTGGGGAAACGTTGAGTATGCCACCCGCGACCTGTGGTTAAAATTCAGTGTTGACTCGACCTTTTGTTTGTGATTTATGGCTCTCGTTTGCGAAACGGGCCCCTCCCGCTAACTTTGGAAGGCCGTTACGAACGAACGGTATAGACTATCGAAATATCCTTTGACTATGTTTATCGCATGGCTTCATAGATCATGTGTACCGGTTTTTAAGACATTTGAAGAAAATATGTAGGAAAAGGAGCAAAAAGTGTGTTTTGGAGAAAATTCAAGATGGCGGAAAATCTATCCCTACGCAAATGGGCGTGGCCTATATGGGGAGATGCGTCATGACCCAATGAATCCAGGGAAAAAATAATTTTCATTTTCCGATCTACGGTTCAAGAGTTACGGGGCAAAACGTAAAGTGAGCCGTTATAGCGCCACCATGAGGATGAGTGGTGTAGTTATTTTTCGATTTATTCTTAAAATCATTATGAATCTCCTCTCCGAGGTTTGAAACTGTAGCCCCTATGGTTTGCGAGAGAAAAATACTTGAATGTGACTTTTTGCATTGTCCCATTATAAGTCAATGGGGAAAAATTAATTCACTAATAAATTAATATCAATTAAACTATAGAACCTTTCTCTTAGCAAGTTACTAGCACACGATTCCCGAGTAAGCCGGTCGTTTTGACATATGGCGCGAGTGTGTGGTGCAAAAACTGTGGGAGGAGTAGCGTGCCGAAGTTTAGAGAGTGCGCTTGTAAAGTCAATACTAGAATTGACAGAGTCAATTTTGACAAGTGTGCCTGCAGCTCGCTAAATGCGCGACCTTGTGCGGCGGTTCGGACCGTGAGACCGTCCGCCGAGTCGTCCGTGTTTCGTTTTGAGAGGGTCGGTCCCCCTGAAAAACGCGTTCTGGCACGAAACGGTTACGTTTCGCGCGTTTGTGACGCCCCCTATGGGTCGAAGTGGAAATGCTTTTGGGGATTAGTTGAGTATGCCGCCTCCGACCTGTGGTTGAAATTCGGTGGTGACTCGACTTATTGTTTGTGATTTATGGCTATCGTTTGTGAAACGGGCCCCTCCCGCTAACTTTGGAAGCGTGTTACGAACGAACGGTATGGACTATCGAAATATCCTTTGACTATGTTTATCGCGTGGCTTCATAGATCATGTGTACCGGTTTTTAAGACATTTGAATAAAATATGTAGGAAAAGGAGCAAAAAGTGTGTTTTGGAGAAAATTCAAGATGGCGGAAAATCTACCCATACGCAAATGGGCGTGGCCTATATGGGGAGATGCGTCTTGACCCAAGGAATCCAGGGAAAAAATAATTTTCATTTTCCGACCTACGGTTCAACAGTTACAGGCCAAAACGTAAACTGGGCTGTTATAGCGCCACCATGAGGCCAAATGACACTATTATTTATTATTTAATCCTTGAAATCATTATGAACCTCCTCTCCAAGTCTTGAAACTGTAGCCCCTATGGTTTGCGAGAGAAAAATAAGTTTTGCGATTCCCATTATAAGTCAATGGGGAAAATTAATTCACTAATAAATTATTATCAATTAAACTATAGAACCTTTCTCTTAGCAACTTGATAGCACACGATTCCCGATGAAGCCGGTCGATTTGACATATGGCGCGAGTGTGTGGTGCCAAAACTGTGGGAGGAGTAGCGTGCCAAACTTTGGGGAAAAGTATGGACAGAAAGACTTAAATAAATATATATGAGCGATAACAATAAGTCTGCCCATGCTATGCATAGGCACACTTAACTAGAATTGACAGAGTCAATTTTGACAAGTGTGCCTGCAGTGCAGCTCCTAAATGCGCGACCTCGTGCAGCGGTTTGGACTGTGAGACCATCCGCCAAGTTGTCTGCGTTTCGTTGTGAGAGGGTTGTTCCCCCTGAAAAACATGTTTTGGCACGAAACGGTTACATTTTGCGCGTTTGTGACGCCCCCTACGGGTCGATTTGGAAATGCTTTTGGGGATTCGTTGAGTAAGCCACCCGCGACCTGTGGTAGAAGTTCAGTGTTGACTCGACGTTTGGTTTGTGATTTATGGCTATCGTTTGCGAAACGGGCCCCTCCCGCTAACTTTGGAAGCCCGTCACAAACAAACGCTATGGACTATCGAAATTTCCCTTGACTATGTTCATGCCATGGGTTCATAGATCACGTGTACCCATTTTCGTGACATTTGAAGAAAATATGTAGGAAAAGGAGCAAAAAGTGTGTTTTGGAGAAAATTCAAAATGGCGGAAAATCTATCCTGACGCAAATGGGCGGGGCCTATATGGGGAGATGCGTCTCGACCCAAGGAATCCAGGGAAAAAAGAATTAAAATTTTTCGACCTACGGTTCAAGAGTTACGAGGCAAGTGGTCCGTTATAGCGCCACCATGTGGCCGAGTTGAAACGCTTTTGGGGATTCGTTGAGTTTGCCACCCGCGACCCTTGGTTGAAATTTGGTGTTGACTCGACAATGTGTTTGTGCTTTACGGCTATTGTTTGCCAAACAAGCCCATCCCGCTAACTTTAGAAGCGCGTTACGAACGAACGGTACGGACGATCAAAATATCCCTTGAGTATGTTCATTGCATGGCTTCATAGGTCAGGTATACCGCTTTTCGTGACATTTGAAGAAAAAATTTAGGAAAATGAGCAAAAAGTGTGTTTTGGAGAAAATTCAAGATGGCGGAAAATCTATCCTGGCGCAAATGGGCGTGGCCTATATGGCGAGATGCGTCATGACCCAAGGAATCCAGGGAAAAAAGAATTTTAATTTTCCGATCTACGGTTCAAGAGTTACAGGCCAAAAGGTAAAGTGGGCTGTTACAGCGCCACCATGAGGCCAAATGACACTATTATTTTTTATTTAATCCTTGAAATCATTATGAACCTCCTCTCCAAGTCTTGAAACTCTAGCCCCTATGGTTTGCGAGAGACAAATAATTGAATTTGAGTTTTTGCCATTCCCATTATAAGTCAATGGGGGGAAATTAATTCACTAATAAATTAATATCAATTAAACTATAGAACCTTTCTCTTAGCAAGTTACTAGCACACGATTCCCGAGTAAGCCGGTCGATTTCACATATGGCGCGAGTGTGTGGTGCGAAAACTGTGGGAGGAGTAGCGTGTCAAACTTTGAGGAAAACCATGGACATAAGTAAATAAATATGAGCGATTGCAATAAGTCTGCCAATGCTATGCATAGGCACACTTAACTAGAATTGACATGGTCAATTTTGACAAGTGTGCCTGCAGTGCAGCTCGCTAAACGCGCGACCTCGTGCAGCGGTTCGGACCGTGAGACCGTCCGCCGAGTCGTCCGCGTTTCGTCGCGAGAGGGTCGGTCCCCGTGAAAAACGCGTTTTGGCACGAAACGGTTACGTTTCGCGCGTTTGTGACGCCCCCTAGGGGTCGAAGTGGAAATTCTTTTGGGGATCCGTTGAGTATGCCACCCCCGACCTGTGGTTGAAATTCAGTGTCGACTCGACCTATTGTTTGTGAGTTAGGGCAATTTTTTGCCAAACGGGCCCCTCCCGCTAACTTTGGAAGCGCGTTACGAACGAACGGTACGGACGATCGAAATATCCCTTGAGTATGTTCATTGCGTGGCTTCATAGGTCAGGTATACCGCTTTTCGTGACATTTGAAGAAAAGATTTAGGAAAATGAGCAAAAAGTGTGTTTTGGAGAAAATTCAAGATGGCGGAAAATCTATCCTGGCGCAAATGGGCGTGGCCTATATGGCGAGATGCGTCATGACCCAAGGAATCCAGGGAAAAAAGAATTTTAATATTCCGATCTACGGTTCAACAGTTACAGGCCAAAACGTAAAGTGGGCTGTTACAGCGCCACCATGAGGCCAAATGACACTATTATTTTTTATTTAATCCTTGAAATCATTATGAACCTCCTCTCCAAGTCTTGAAACTCTAGCCCCTATGGTTTGCGAGAGACAAATAATTGAATTTGAGTTTTTGCCATTCCCATTATAAGTCAATGGGGGGAAATTAATTCACTAATAAATTAATATCAATTAAACTATAGAACCTTTCTCTTAGCAAGTTACTAGCACACGATTCCCGAGTAAGCCGGTCGATTTCACATATGGCGCGAGTGTGTGGTGCGAAAACTGTGGGAGGAGTAGCGTGTCAAACTTTGGGGAAAACCATGGACATAAGTAAGTAAATAAATATGAGCGATTGCAATAAGTTGCCAATGCTATGCATAGGCACACTTAACTAGAATTGACATGGTCAATTTTGACAAGTGTGCCTGCAGTGCAGCTCGCTGAATGCGCGACCTCGTGCGGCGGTTCGGACCGTGAGACCGTCCGCCGAGTCGTCCGCGTTTCGTCGTGAGAGGGTCGGTCCCCTCGAAAAACGCGTTCTGGCACGAAACGGTTACGTTTTGCGTGTTTGTGACGCCCCCTAGGGGTCGAAGTGGAAATGCTTTTGGGGATCCGTTGAGTATGCCACCCCCGACCCGTGGTTGAAATTCAGTGTTGACTCGACCTATTGTTTGTGATTTATGGCTGTCGTTTGCGAAACGTGCCCCTCCCGCTAATTTTGGAAGCGAGTTACGAACGAACGGTACGGACTATCGAAATATCCTTTGACTATGTTTATCGCGTGGCCTCATAGATCATGTGTACCGGTTTTTAAGACATTTGAAGAAAATATGTAGGAAAAGGAGCAAAAAGTGTGTTTTGGAGAAAATTCAAGATGGCGGAAAATCTATCCCTACGCAAATGGGCGGGGCCTATATGGGGAGATGCCTCTCGACCCAAGGAATCCAGGGAAAAAAGAATTTTCATTTTCCGATCTACGGTTCAAGAGTTACGGTGCAAAACGTAAAGTGGGTCGTTATAGCGCCACCATGAGACCGAGTGATGTATTTATTTTTCTATTCATTCTTAAAATCATTATGAATCTCCTCTCCGAGGTTTGAAACTGTAGCCCCTATCGTTTGCGAGAGAAAAATACTTGCATGTGACGTTTTGCATTGTCCCATTATAAGTCAATGGGGAAAATTAAGCGTAGTTTTTTGCCAATTACGTCGCCATGGTAACGCGGATCGGAAAGAAAGTTACTAGCACACCATTCCCGGCCGAGCCGCACGTTTTGATGTATATATTGCGCGGGTGGCGTAAATGGTGCGACACTAGTAGCGTGCCGAAGTTTAGAGAGTGCGCTTGTAAAGTCAACACTAGAATTGACAGAGTCAATTTTGACAAGTGTGCCTGCAGTGCGCGACCTTGTGTAGCAGTTTGGACTGTGAGACCATCCGTCAAGTCGTCTGCGTTTCGTTGTGAGAGTGTCGGTCCCCGTGAGAAACGCGTTCTGGCAAGAAACGGTTACGTTTCGCGCGTTTGTGACGCCCCCTAGTGGTGGAAGTGGAAATGCTTTTGGGGATTCGTTGAGTATGCCACCCCCCACCTGTGGTTGAAATTCAGTGTTGACTCGACCTATCGTTTGTGATTTATGGCTATCGTTTGCGAAACGTGCCCCTCCCGCTAAATTTGGAAGCGCGTTACGAACGAACGGTAGGGACTATCGAAATATCCTTTGACTGTGTTTATCGCGTGGCGTCATAGATCATGTGTACCGGTTTTTAAGACATTTGAAGAAAATATGTAGGAAAAGGAGCACAAAGTGTGTTTTGGAGAGAATTCAAGATGGCGGAAAATCTATCCCTACGCAAATGGGCGGGGCCTATATCGGGAGATGCGTCTTGACCCAAGGAATCCAGGGAAAAAATAATTTTAATTTTTTGACCTACGGTTCAACAGTTACAGGCCAAAACGTAAACTGGGCTGTTATAGCGCCACCGTGAGGCCAAGTGACACTTTTATTTTTTATTTAATCCTTGAAATCATTATGAGCCTCCTCTCCAAGTCTTGAAACTGTAGCCCCTATGGTTTGCGAGAGGAAAATAATTGAATGTGAGTTTTTGCCATTCCCATTATAAGTCAATGGGGAAAATTAATTCACTAATAAATTCATATCAATTAAACTATAGAACCTTTCTCTTAGCAAGTTACTAGCACACGATTCCCGAGTAAGCCGGTCGATTTGACATATGGCGCGAGTGTGTGGTGCAAAAACTGTGGGAGGAGTAGCGTGCCAAACTTTGGGAAAGTGTGCTTGTAGATTCAACACTAGAATTGACAGAGTCAATTTTGACAAGTGTGCCTGCAGTGCAGCTCGCTAAATGTGCGACCTCGTGCAGCGGTTCGGACCGTGAGACCATTTGCCGAGTCGTCTGCGTTTCATTGTGAGAGGGTCGTTCCCCGTGAAAAACGCGTTTTGGCCCGAAAGGGTTACGTTTAGCGCGCTTGTGACGCCCCCTACGGGTCGAAGTGGAAATGCTTTACGGGATACGTAGAGTATGCCACCCCCGACCTTTGGGGGAAATTCGGTGTTGACCCGACCTTTTGTTTGTTATTTATGGCTATTGTTTGCGAAACGGGCCCCTCCCGCTAACTTTGGAATCGCGTTACGGACGAACGGTAAGGACTATCGAAATATCCCTTGAATAGGTTCATCGGGTGGGTTCATAGATCATGTGTACCGCTTTTTGTGACATTTGAAGAAAATATGTGGGAAAAGGAGCAAAAAGTGTGTTTTGGAGAAAATTCAAAATGGCGGAAAATCTAGCCCTACGCAAATGGGCGGGGCCTATATGGGGAGATGCGTCTTGACCCAAGGAATCCAGGGAAAAAATAATTTTCATTTTCCGATCTACGGTTCAAGAGTTACGAGGCAAGTGGTCCGTTATAGCGCCACCATGTGGCCGAGTGGAAATGCTTTTGTGGATTCGTTGAGTATGCCACCCCTGACCTTTGGTTGAAATTCAGTGTTGACTCGACGTTTTGTTTGTGATTTATGGCTATTGTTTGCGAAACGGGCTCCTCCCACTAACTTTAGAAGCGCGTTACGAACGAACGATATGGACTATCAAAATATCCCTTGAGTATGTTCATTGTAAGGGTTCATAGATCATGTGTACCGCTTTTTGTGCCATTTGAAGAAAATATGTTGTAAAAGGAGCAAAAAGTGTGTTTTGGAGAAAATGCAAGATGGCGGAAAATCTATCCTGGCGCAAATGGGCGTGGCCTATATGGGGAGATGCGTCATGACCCAAGGAATCCAGGGAAAAAAGATTTTTAATTTTCCGACCTATGGTTCAAGAGTTACAGGCCAAAAGGTAAAGTGGGCTGTTATAGCGCCACCATGAGGCCAAAAGACACTATTATTTTTTATTTAATCCTTGACATCATTATGAACCTCCTCTCCAAGTCTTGAAACTGTAGCCCCTATGGTTTGCGAGAGAAAAATAATTGAATGCGATTCCCATTATAAGTCAATGGGGAAAATTAATTCACTAATAAATTCATATCAATTAAACTATAGTACCTTTCTCTTAGCAAGTTGATAGCACACGATTCCCGCGTAAGCCGGTCGATTTGACATATGGCGCGAGTGTGTGGTGCAAAAACTGTGGGAGGAGTAGCGTGCCAAACTTTGGGGAAAAGTATGGACAGACTTAAATATGAGCGATAACAATAAGTCTGCCCATGCTATGCATAGGCACACTTAACTAGAATTGACAGAGTCAATTTTGACAAGTGTGCCTGCAGTGCAGCTCGCTAAATGCGCGACCTCGTGCAGCGGTTTGGACCGTGAGATCATCCGCCAAGTCGTCTGCGTTTCTGTTTGAGAGGGTCGTTCCCTCTGAAAAACGTGTTTTGGCACGAAACGGTTACGTTTTGCGCGTTTGTGACGCCCCCTACGGGTCAAATTGGAAATGCTTTTGGGGATTCGTTGAGTAAGCCACCCGCAACCTATGGTAGAAATTCAGTGTTGACTCGACGTTTTGTTTGTGATTTCTGGCTATTGTTTGCAAAACGGGCCCCGCCCGCTAACTTTGCAAGCCCGTTACGAACAAACGGTATGGACTATCAAAATATCCCTTGACTATGTTCATTGCATGGGTTCATAGATCATGTGTACCCATTTTCGTGACATGTGAAGAAAATATGTAGGAAAAGGAGCAAAAAGTGTGTTTTGGAGAAAATTCAAAATGGTGAAAAATCTCGCAGTGTTCGAATTTGCGTGGCCTATATGGAGAGATGCGTCGTGATCCAAGGAATCCAGGGAAAAAATAATTTTAATTCTCCGACCTACGGTTCAAGAGTTACGAGGCAAGTGGTCCGTTATAGCGCCACCATGTGGCCAAGTGAAATGCTTTTGGGGATCTGTTGAGTATGCCACCCGCGACCTGTGGTTGAAATTTAGTGTTGACTCGACCTTTTGTTTGTGAGTTAGGGCAATTTTTTGCCAAACGGGCCCCTCCCGCTAACTTTGGAAGCGCGTTACGAACGAACGGTATTGACTATCGAAATATCCTTTGACTATGTTTATCGCGTGGCTTCATAGATCATGTGTACCGGTTTTTAAGACATTTGAAGAAAATATGTAGGAAAAGGAGCAAAAAGTGTGTTTTGGAGAAAATTCAAGATGGCGGAAAATCTATCCTGGCGCAAATGGGCGTGGCCTATATGGGGAGATGCGTCTTGACCCAAGGAATCCAGGGAAAAAAGAATTTTAATTTTCCGACCTACGGTTCAACAGTTACAGGCCAAAAGGTAAAGTGGGCTGTTATAGCGCCACCATGAGGCCAAACGACACTATTATTTTTTATTTAATCCTTGAAATCATTATGAACCTCCTCTCCAAGTCTTGAAACTGTAGCCCCTATGGTTTGCGAGCGAAAAATAATTGAATGTGAGTTTTGGCAATTCCCATTATAAGTCAATGGGGGAAATTAATTCACTAATAAATTCATATCAATTAAACTATAGAACCTTTCTCTTAGCAAGTTACTAGCACACCATTCCCAAGTAAGCCGGTCGATTTGACATATGGCGCGAGTGTGTGGTGCGAAAACTGTGGGAGGAGTAGCGTGCCAAACTTTGGGGAAAAGCATGGACATACATACATACATACATACATACATAAATATGAGCGATTGCAATAAGTTGCCAATGCTATGCATAGGCACACTTAACTAGAATTGACAGAGTCAATTTTGACAAGTGTGCCTGCAGTGCAGCTCGCTAAATGCGCGACCTCGTGCGGCGGTTCGGACCGTGAGACCGTCCGTCGAGTCGTCTGCGTTTCGTTGTGAGAGGGTCGTTCCCCGTGAAAAACGCGTTTTGGCCCGAAAGGGTTACGTTTCGCGCGCTTGTGACGCCCCCTACGGGTCGAAGTGGAAATGCTTTACGGGATACGTAGAGTATGCCACCCCCGACCTTTAAGTGAAATTCGGTGTTGACCCGACCTTTTGTTTGTTATTTATGGCTATTGTTTGCGAAACGGGCCCCTCCCGCTAACTTTGGAATCGCGTTACGGACGAACGGTAAGGACTATCGAAATATCCCTTGAATAGGTTCATCGGGTGGGTTCATAGATCATGTGTACCGCTTTTTGTGACATTTGAAGAAAATATGTGGGAAAAGGAGCAAAAAGTGTGTTTTGGAGAAAATTCAAAATGGCGGAAAATCTAGCCCTACGCAAATGGGCGGGGCCTATATGGGGAGATGCGTCATGACCCAAGGAATCCAGGGAAAAACAAATTTTCATTTTCCGACCTACGGTTCAACAGTTACAGGCCAAAACGTAAACTGGGCTGTTATAGCGCCACCATGAGGCCAAATGACACTATTATTTATTATTTAATCCTTGAAATCATTATGAACCTCCTCTCCAAGTCTTGAAACTGTAGCCCCTATGGTTTGCGAGAGAAAAATAATTGAATGTGAGTTTTGCGATTCCCATTATAAGTCAAGGGGGAAAATTAATTCACTAATAAATTCATATCAATTAAACTATAGTACCTTTCTCTTAGCAAGTTACTAGCACACGATTCCCGCGTAAGCCGGTCGATTTGACATATGGCGCGAGTGTGTGGTGCAAAAACTGTGGGAGGAGTAGCGTGCCAAACTTTGGGGAAATCCATGTGTGTATGTCTGTCTGGCTTAAGTATGAGTGATAACAATAAGTCTGCCCATGCTATGCATAGGCACACTTAACTAGAATTGACAGAGTCAATTTTGACAAGTGTGCCTGCAGCGCGCTAAACGCGCGACCTTGTGCAGCGGTTTGGACCGTGAGACCGTCCGCCGAGTCGTCCGCGTTTCGTCGTGAGAGGGTCGGTCCCCGTGAAAAACGCGTTCTGGCATGAAACGGTTACGTTACGCGCGTTTGTGACGCCCCCTAGGGGTCGAAGTGGAAATGCTTTTGGGGATCCGTTGAGTATGCCACCCCCGACTTGTGGTTGAAATTCAGTGTCGACTCGACCTATTGTTTGTGATTTATGGCTATCGTTTGCGAAACGTGCCCCTCCCGCTAACTTTGGAAGCGTGTTACGAACGAACGGTACGGACTATCGACATATGCTTTGACTATGTTTATTGCGTGGCGTCATAGATCATGTGTACCGTTTTTTAAGACATTTGAAGAAAATATGTAGGAAAAGGAGCAAAAAGTGTGTTTTGGAGAAAATTCAAGATGGCGGAAAATCTACCCATACGCAAATGGGCGGGGCCTATATGGGGAGATGCGTCATGACCCAAGGAATCCAGGGAAAAAAGAATTTTCATTTTCCGACCTACGGTTCAACAGTTACAGGCCAAAACGTAAACTGGGCTGTTATAGCGCCACCATGAGGCCAAATGACACTATTATTTTTTATTTGATCCTTGAAATCATTTTGAACCTCCTCTCCAAGTCTTGAAACTGTAGCCCCTATGGTTTGCGAGAGAAAAATAATTGAATGTGAGTTTTTGCGATTCCCATTATAAGTCAATGGGGAAGCGTTACGTTTTGCGCGTTTGTGACGTTTGTGACGCCCCCTAGGGGTCGAAGTGGAAATGCTTTTGGGGATTCGTTGAGTATGCCACCCCCGACCTCTGGTTGAAATTCGGTGTTGACTCGACCTATTGTTTGTGATTTATGGCTGTTGTTTGTGAAACGTGCCCCTCCCGCTAACTTTGGAAGCGCGTTACGAACTAACGGTACGGACTATCGAAATATCCTTTGACTATGTGTCTTGCATGGCTTCAAAGATCATGTGTACCGGTTTTTAAGACATTTGAAGAAAGTATGTAGGAAAAGGAGCAAAAAGTGTGTTTTGGAGAAAATCCAAGATGGCGGAAAATCTACCCATACGCAAATGGGCGGGGCCTATATGGGGAGATGCGTCATGACCCAAGTAATCCAGGGAAAAAAT
The DNA here is from genome assembly GCF_963921795.1 of Nannobrachium achirus. Taxonomy (NCBI): domain Eukaryota; kingdom Metazoa; phylum Chordata; class Actinopteri; order Myctophiformes; family Myctophidae; genus Nannobrachium; species Nannobrachium achirus. The sequence continues at coordinate 65,973,920 of NC_137819.1, read as the reverse complement.
AATTTTAATTTTCCGAGCTACGGTTCAACAGTTACAGGCCAAAACGTAAACTGGGCTGTTATAGCGCCACCATGAGGCCAAATGACACTATTATTTTTTATTTAATCCTTGAAATCATTATGAACCTCCTCTCCAAGTCTTGAAACTGTAGCCCCTATGGTTTGCGAGAGAAAATTATTGAATGCGATTCCCATTCTAAGTCAATGGGGGAAATTAATTCACTAATAAATTAATATCAATTAAACTATAGAACCTTTCTCTTAGCAACTTACTAGCACACCATTCCCGCGTAAGCCGGTCGATTTGACATATGGCGCGAGTGTGTGGTGCAAAAACTGTGGGAGGAGTAGCGTGCCAAACTTTGGGGAAAAGTATGGACAGAAAGAAAGACCTAAATAAATATGAGCGAGAACAATAAGTGTCCCATGCTATGCATAGGCACACTTAACTAGAATTGACAGAGTCAATTTTGACAAGTGTGCCTGCAGCGCGCTAAATCGCGTTTGTGACGCCCCCTAGGGGTCGAAGTGGAAATGCTTTTGGGAATCCGTTGAGTATGCCACCCCCGACCTGTGGTTGAAATTCAGTGTTGACTCGACCTATTGTTTGTGATTTATGGCTATCGTTTGCGAAACGGTCCCCTCCCGCTAACTTTGGAAGCGCGTTACGAACGAACGGTATGGACTATCGAAATATCCTTTGACTATGTTTGTCGCATGGCTTCATAGATCATGTGTACTGGTTTTTAAGACATTTGAAGAAAATATGTAGGAAAAGGAGCAAAAAGTGTGTTTCGGAGAAAATTCAAGATGGCGGAAAATCTATCCTGGCGCAAATGGGCGTGGCCTATATGGGGAGATGCGTCTTGGCCCAAGGAATCCGGGGAAAAAATAAGTTTAATTTTCCGACCTACGGTTCAACAGTTACAGGCCAAAACGTACACTGGGCTGTTATAGCGCCACCATGAGGCCAAATGACGCTATTATTTTTTATTTATTCCTTGTAATCATTCTGAACCTCCTCTCTGAGTCTTGAAACTGTAGCCCCTATGGTTTGCGAGAGAAAAATTATTGAATGCGATTCCCATTATAAGTCAATGGGGACAGGTAAGGGTTAATTAATTTCTTAATAAATTCATATCAATTAAACTATAGAACCTTTCTCTTAGCAAGTTGATAGCACACGATTCCCGCGTAAGCCGGTCGATTTGACATATGGCGCGAGTGTGTGGTGCAAAAACTGTGGGAGGAGTAGCGTGCCAAACTTTGGGGAAATACATGTGTGTGTGTGTCCATGTCTGGCTTAAGTATGAGTGATAACAATAAGTCTGCCCATGCTATGCATAGGCACACTTAACTAGAATTGACATGGTCAATTTTGACAAGTGTGCCTGCAGTGCAGCTCGCTAAATGCGCGACCTCGTGCGGTGGTTCGGACCTTGAGACCGTCTCACGCGTTTTGTCGCGAGAGGGTCGGTCCCCGTGAAAAACGCGTTTTGGCACGAAACGGTTACGTTTCGCGCGTTTGTGACGCCCCCTAGGGGTCGAAGTGGAAATGCTTTTGGGGATTCGTTGAGTATGCCACCCCCGACCTGTGGTTGAAATTCAGTGTTGACTTGACCTATTGTTTGTGATTTATGGCTATCGTTTGCGAAACGGGCCCCTCCCGCTAACTTTGGAAGCGCGTTACGAACGAACGGTACGGACTATCAAAATATCCTTTGACTATGTTTATCGCGTGGCTGCATAGATCATGTGTACCGGTTTTTAAGACTTTTGAAGAAAATATGTGGGAAAAGGAGCAAAAAGTGTGTTTTGGAGAAAATTCAAGATGGCGGAAAATCTACCCATACGCAAATGGGCGTGGCCTATATGGGGAGATGCGTCTTGACCCAAGGAAGCCAGGGAAAAAACAATTTTCATTTTCCGATCTACGGTTCAAGAGTTACGGGGCAAAACGTAAAGTGAGCCGTTATAGCGCCACCATGAGGATGAGTGGTGTAATTATTTTTCGATTTATTCTTAAAATCATTATGAATCTCCTCTCCGAGGTTTGAAACTGTAGCCCCTATGGTTTGCGAGAGAAAAATACTTGAATGTGACTTTTTGCATTGTCCCATTATAAGTCAATGGGGAAAAATTAATTCACTAATAAATTAATATCAATTAAACTATAGAACCTTTCTCTTAGCAAGTTACTAGCACACGATTCCCGAGTAAGCCGGTCGTTTTGACATATGGCGCGAGTGTGTGGTGCAAAAACTGTGGGAGGAGTAGCGTGCCGAAGTTTAGAGAGTGCGGTTGTAAAGTCAATACTAGAATTGACAGAGTCAATTTTGACAAGTGTGCCTGCAGCGCGCTAAATGCGCGACCCCGTGCGGCGGTTCGGACCGTGAGACCGTCCGCCGAGTCGTCCGCGTTTCGTTGTGAGAGGGTCGGTCCCCGTGAAAAACGCGTTCTGGCACGAAACGGTTACGTTTGGCGCGTTTGTGACGCCCCCTAGGGGTCGAAGTGGAAATGCTTTTGGGGATTCGTTGAGTATGCCACCCCCGACCTGTGGTTGAAATTCGGTGGTGACTCGACTTATTGTTTGTGATTTATGGCTATCGTTTGTGAAACGGGCCCCTCCCGCTAACTTTGGAAGCGCGTTACGAACAAACGGTATGGACTATCGAAATATCCTTTGACTATGTTTATCGCGTGGCTTCATAGATCATGTGTACCGGTTTTTAAGACATTTGAAGAAAATATGTAGGAAAAGGAGCAAAAAGTGTGTTTTGGACAAAATTCAAGATGGCGGAAAATCTATCCATACGCAAATGGGCGTGGCCTATATGGGGAGATGCGTCATGACCCAAGGAATCCAGGGAAAAAATAATTTTCATTTTCCGACCTACGGTTCAAGAGTTACGGGGCAAAACGTAAAGTTGGCCGTTATAGCGCCACCATGAGGCCGAGTGATGTCATTATTTTTTGATTAATTCTTACAATCATTATGAACCTCCTCTCCAAGTCTTGAAACTGTAGCCCCTATGGTTTGCGAGAGAAAAATAATTGAATGCGATTCCCATTATAAGTCAATGGGGAAAATTAATTCACTAATAAATTAATATCAATTAAACTATAGAACCTTTCTCTTAGCAACTTGATAGCACACCATTCCCGAGTAAGCCGGTCGATTTGACATATGGCGCGAGTGTGTGGTGCAAAAACTGTGGGAGGAGTAGCGTGCCAAACTTTGGGGAAAAGTATGGACAGACTTAAGTAAGTAAATATGAGCGATAACAATAAGTCTGCCCATGCTATGCATAGGCACACTTAACTAGAATTGACGGAGTCAATTTTGACAAGTGTGCCTGCAGCGCGCTAAATGCGCGACCTTGTGCGGCGGTTCGGACTGTGAGACAGTCTGCCGAGTCGTCCGTGTGTCGTTGTGAGAGGGTCGGTCCCCTCGAAAAACGCGTTCTGGCACGAAACGGTTACGTTTCGCGCGTTTGTGACGCCCCCTAGGGGTCGAAGTGGAAATGCTTTTGGGGATTCGTTGAGTATGCCACCCCCGACCTGTGGTTGAAATTCAGTGTTGACTCGACCTATTGTTTGTGATTTATGGCTATCGTTTGCGAAACTTGTCCCTCCCGCTAACTTTGGAAGCACGTTACGAACGAACGGTACGAACTATCGAAATATCCTTTGACTATGTTTATCGCGTGGCTTCATAGATCATGTGTACCGGTTTTTAAGACATTTGAAGAAAATATGTAGGAAAAGGAGCAAAAAGTGTGTTTTGGACAAAATTCAAGATGGCGGAAAATCTACCCATACGCAAATGGGCGTGGCCTATATGGGGAGATGCGTCATGACCCAAGGAATCCAGGGAAAAAATAATTTTCATTTTCCGACCTACGGTTCAAGAGTTACGGGGCAAAAGGTAAAGTTGGCCGTTATAGCGCCACCATGAGGCCGAGTGATGTCATTATTTTTTGATTAATTCTTACAATCATTATGAACCTCCTCTCCAAGTCTTGAAACTGTAGCCCCTATGGTTTGCGAGAGAAAAATAATTGAATGCGATTCCCATTATAAGTCAATGGGGAAAATTAATTCACTAATAAATTAATATCAATTAAACTATAGAACCTTTCTCTTAGCAACTTGATAGCACACCATTCCCGAGTAAGCCGGTCGATTTGACATATGGCGCGAGTGTGTGGTGCAAAAACTGTGGGAGGAGTAGCGTGCCAAACTTTGGGGAAAAGTATGGACAGACTTAAGTAAATAAATATGAGCGATAACAATAAGTCTGCCCATGCTATGCATAGGCACACTTAACTAGAATTGACATGGTCAATTTTGACAAGTGTGCCTGCAGTGCAGCTCCATAAATGCGCGACCTCGTGCAGCGGTTTTGACCGTGAGACCGTCCGCCGAGTCGTCTGCGTTTTGTTGTGAGAGGGTCGGTCCCCGTGAAAAACGCGTTCCGGCACGAAACGGTTACGTTTCGCGCGTTTGTGACGCCCCCTAGGGGTCGAAGTGGAAATGCTTTTGGGGATTCGTTGAGTATGCCACCCCCGACCTGTGGTTGAAATTCAGTGTTGACTCGACCTATTGTTTGTGATTTATGGCTATCGTTTGCGAATCGGGCCCCTCCCGCTAACTTTGGAAGCGCGTTACGAACGAACGGTATGGACTATCGAAATATCCTTTGACTATGTTTATCGCGTGGCTTCATAGATCACGTGTACCGGTTTTTAAGACATTTGAAGGAAATATGTAGGAAAAGGAGCAAAAAGTGTGTTTAGGAGAAAATTCAAGATGGCGGAAAATCTATCCTGACGCAAATGGGCGTGGCCTATATGGGGAGATGCGTCTTGACCCAAGGAATCCAGGGAAAATATAATTTTAATTTTCCGACTTACGGTTCAAGAGTTACAGGCCAAAACGTAAACTGGGCTGTTATAGCGCCACCATGAGGCCAAATGACACTATTATTTTTTATTTATTCCTTGAAATCATTATGAACCTCCTCTTCAAGTCTTGAAACTGTAGCCCCTATGGTTTGCGAGAGAAAAATATTTGAATGTGAGTTTTTGCGATTCCCATTATAAGTCAATGGGGAAAATTAATTCACTAATAAATTAATATCAATTAAACTATAGAACCTTTCTCTTAGCAACTTACTAGCACACGATTCCCGAGTAACCCGGTCACTTTGACATATGGCGCGAGTGTGTGGCGCAAAAACTGTGGTCTGTGAAACGTGTCAAACTTTGGGGAAAAGCATGGACATACATACATACATACATACATAAATATGAGCGATTGCAATAAGTTGCCAATGCTATGCATAGGCACACTTAACTAGAATTGACAGAGTCAATTTTGACAAGTGTGCCTGCAGTGCAGCTCGCTAAATGCGCGACCTCGTGCAGCGGTTTGGACCGTGAGATCATCCGCCAAGTCGTCTGCGTTTCTGTTTGAGAGGGTCGTTCCCTCTGAAAAACGTGTTTTGGCACGAAACGGTTACGTTTTGCGCGTTTGTGACGCCCCCTACGGGTCAAATTGGAAATGCTTTTGGGGATTCGTTGAGTAAGCCACCCGCAACCTATGGTAGAAATTCAGTGTTGACTCGACGTTTTGTTTGTGATTTCTGGCTATTGTTTGCAAAACGGGCCCCGCCCGCTAACTTTGCAAGCCCGTTACGAACAAACGGTATGGACTATCAAAATATCCCTTGACTATGTTCATTGCATGGGTTCATAGATCATGTGTACCCATTTTCGTGACATGTGAAGAAAATATGTAGGAAAAGGTGCAAAAAGTGTGTTTTGGAGAAAATTCAAAATGGTGAAAAATCTCGCAGTGTTCGAATTTGCGTGGCCTATATGTAGAGATGCGTCGTGATCCAAGGAATCCAGGGAAAAAATAATTTTAATTCTCCGACCTACGGTTCAAGAGTTACGAGGCAAGTGGTCCGTTATAGCGCCACCATGTGGCCAAGTGAAATGCTTTTGGGGATTCGTTGAGTTTGCCACCCCCGACCTGTGGTTGAAATTCAGTGTTGACTGGACCTTTTGTTTGTGATTTATGGCTATTGTTTGCCAAACAAGCCCATCCCGCTAACTTTAGAAGCGCGTTACGAACGAACGGTACGGACGATCAAAATATCCCTTGAGTATGTTCATTGCATGGCTTCATAGGTCAGGTATACCACTTTTCGTGACATTTGAAGAAAAAATTTAGGAAAATGAGCAAAAAGTGTGTTTTGGAGAAAATTCAAGATGGCGGAAAATCTATCCTGGCGCAAATGGGCGTGGCCTATATGGCGAGATGCGTCATGACCCAAGGAATCCAGGGAAAAAAGAATTTTAATTTTCCGATCTACGGTTCAAGAGTTACAGGCCAAAACGTAAAGTGGGCTGTTACAGCGCCACCATGAGGCCAAATGACACTATTATTTTTTATTTAATCCTTGAAATCATTATGAACCTCCTCTCCAAGTCTTGAAACTCTAGCCCCTATGGTTTGCGAGAGACAAATAATTGAATTTGAGTTTTTGCCATTCCCATTATAAGTCAATGGGGGGAAATTAATTCACTAATAAATTAATATCAATTAAACTATAGAACCTTTCTCTTAGCAAGTTACTAGCACACGATTCCCGAGTAAGCCGGTCGATTTCACATATGGCGCGAGTGTGTGGTGCGAAAACTGTGGGAGGAGTAGCGTGTCAAACTTTGGGGAAAAGCATGGACATACATAAATATGAGCGATTGCAATAAGTTGCCCATGCTATGCATAGGCACACTTAACTAGAATTGACAGGGTCAATTTTGACAAGTGTGCCTGCAGCGCGCTAAAGGCGCGACCTCGTGCGGCGGTTCAAACTGTGAGACCATCCTCCGAGTCGTCTGCGTTTCGTCGTGAGAGGGTCGGTCCCCGTGAAAAACGCGTTCTGGCACGAAGCGGTTACGTTTCGTGCGGTTGTGACGCCCCCTAGGGGTCGAAGTGGAAATGCTTTTGGGGAATCGTTGAGTATGCCACCCCCGACCTGTGGTTGAAATTCAGTGTTGACTCGACCTATTGTTTGTGATTTATGGCTATTGTTAGCGAACGGGCCCCTCCCGCTAACTTTGGAAGCGTGTTACGAACGAACGGTACAAATTATCGAGATATCCTTTGACTATGTTTATCGCATGGCTTTAAAGATCATGTGTACCGGTTTTTAAGACATTTGAAGAAAATTTGTAGCAAAAGGAGTAAAAAGTGTGTTTAGGAGAAAATTCAAGATGGCGGAAAATCTTCCCATGTGCAAATTGGCGTATCCTATATGGAGAGATGCGTCGTGACCGAAGGAATCCAGGGAAAAAAGAATTGTAATTCTGTGACCTACGGTTCAAGAGTTACGAGGCAAGCGGTCCGTTATAGCGCCACCATGTGGCCAAGTGGAAATGCTTTTTGGGATTCGTTGAGTATGCCACCCCCGAACTGTGGTTGAAATTCAGTGTTGAATGGACCTTTTGTTTGTGATTTATGGCTATTGTTTGCAAAACGGGCCCCTCCCGCTAACTTTGGAAGCACGTTACGAATGAACGGTATAGACTATCGAAATATCCTTTGACTATGTTTATCGCGTGGCTTCATAGATCACGTGTACCGGTTTTTAAGACATTTGAAGAAAATATGTAGGAAAAGGAGCAAAAAGTGTGTTTCGGAGAAAGTTCAAGATGGCGGAAAATCTATCCTGGCGCAAATGGGCGTGGCCTATATGGGGAGATGCGTCTTGGCCCAAGGCATCCGGGGAAAAAATAAGTTTAATTTTCCGACCTACGGTTCAACAGTTACAGGCCAAAACGTACACTGGGCTGTTATAGCGCCACCATGAGGCCAAATGACGCTATTATTTTTTATTTATTCCTTGTAATCATTATGAACCTCCTCTCTGAGTCTTGAAACTGTAGCCCCTATGGTTTGCGAGAGAAAAATTATTGAATGCGATTCCCATTATAAGTCAATGGGGACAGGTAAGGGTTAATTAATTTCTTAATAAATTCATATCAATTAAACTATAGAACCTTTCTCTTAGCAAGTTGATAGCACACGATTCCCGCGTAAGCCGGTCGATTTGACATATGGCGCGAGTGTGTGGTGCAAAAACTGTGGGAGGAGTAGCGTGCCAAACTTTGGGGAAATACATGTGTGTGTGTGTCCATGTCTGGCTTAAGTATGAGTGATAACAATAAGTCTGCCCATGCTATGCATAGGCACACTTAACTAGAATTGACAGAGTCAATTTTGACAAGTGTGCCTGCAGTGCAGCTCGCTGAATGCGCGACCTCATGCAGCGGTTTGGACCGTGAGACCATCCGCCGAGTTGTCTGCGTTTCGTTGTGAGAGGGTCGCTCCCTGTGAAAAACGCGTTTTGGCACGAAAGGGTTACGTTTCGCGCGCTTGTGACGCCCCCTATGGGTCGAAGTGGAAATGCTTTTGGGGATACGTAGAGTATGCCACCCGCGACCTGTGGTTAAAATTCGGTGTTGACCCGAGGTTTTGTTTGTGATTTATGGCTATCGTTTGCGAAACGGGCCCCTCCCGCTAACTTTGGAAGCCTGTTACAAACGAACGGTATGGACTATCGAAATTTCCCTTTACTATGTTCATTGCATGGCTTCATAGATCACGTGTACCGCTTTTTGTGAGATTTGAAGAAAATATGTAGGAAAAGGAGCAAAAAGTGTGTTTTGGAGATAATTCAAGATGGCGGAAAATCTATCCTGGCGCAAATGGTCGTGGCCTATATGGGGAGATGCATCTCGACCCAAGGAATCCAGGGAAAAAATAATTTTAATTTTCCGATCTACGGTTCAAGAGTTACGGTTCAAAACGTGAAGTGGGTCGTTATAGCGCCACCATGAGGTCGAGTGATGTAATTATTTTTCCATTCATTCTTACAATCATTATGAATCTCCTCTCCGAGGTTTGAAACTGTAGCTCCTATGCTTTGCGAGAGAAAAATACTTGAATGTGATTTCTTGCATTGTCCCATTATAAGTCAATGGGGAAAATTAAGCGTAGTTTTTTGCCTATTACTTCGCCATGGTAACGCGGATTGGAAAGAAAGTTACAAGCACACCATTCCCGGCCGAGCCGCACGTTTTGATGTATATATTGTGGGGGTGGCGTAAATGGTGTGGCACTAGTAGCGTGCCGAAGTTTTAGAAAGTGTGCTTGTAAGTTCAACACTAGAATTGACAGAGTCAATTTTGACAAGTGTGCCTGCAGTGCAGTTCGCTAAATGCGCGACCTCGTGCAGCGGTTCGGACCGTGAGACCATCCGCCGAGTCGTCTGCGTTTCGTTGTGAGAGGGTCGTTCCCCGTGAAAAACGCGTTTTGGCCCAAGAGGGTTACGTTTCGCGCGCTTGTGACGCCCCCTACGGGTTTAAGTGGAAATGCTTTACGGGATACGTAGAGTATGCCACCCCCGACCTTTAAGTGAAATTCGGTGTTGACCCGACCTTTTGTTTGTTAGTTATGGCTATTGTTTGCGAAACGGGCCCCTCCCGCTAACTTTGGAAGCGCGTTACGAACGAACGGTAAGAACTATCGAAATATCCTTTGACTATGTTTATCGCTTGGCTTCATAGATCATGTGTACCGGTTTTTAAGACATTTGAAGAAAATATGTAGGAAAAGGAGCAAAAAGTGTGTTTTGGAGAAAATTCAAGATGGCGGAAAATCTACCCATACGCAAATGGGCGTGGCCTATATCGGGAGATGCGTCTTGACCCAAGGAATCCAGGGAAAAAATAATTTTAATTTTCCGACCTACGGTTCAAGAGTTACAGGGCAAAACGTAAAGTTGGCCGTTATAGCGCCACCATGAGGCCGAGTGATGTAATTATTTTTTGATTAATTCTTACAATCATTATGAACCTCCTCTCCAAGTCTTGAAACTGTGGCCCCTATGGTTTGCGAGAGAAAAATAATTGAATGCGATTCCCATTATAAGTCAATGGGGGAAATTAATTCACTAATAAATTAATATCAATTAAACTATAGAACCTTTCTCTTAGCAACTTGATAGCACACCATTCCCGAGCAAGCCGATCAATTTGACATATGGCGGGAGTGTGTGGTGCCAAAACTGTGGGAGGAGTAGCGTGCCAAACTTTGGGGAAAAGTATGGACAGAAAGACTTAAATATATAAATAAATATGAGCGATAACAATAAGTCTGCCCATGCTATGCATAGGCACACTTAACTAGAATTGACAGAGTCAATTTTGACAAGTGTGCCTGCAGTGCGCGACCTTGTGCAGCGGTTTGGACGGTGAGACAATCCGCCGAGTCGCCCGTGTTTCGTTGTGAGAGGGTCGGTCCCCGTGAAAAACGCGTTCTGGCACGAAGCGGTTACGTTTCGCGCGTTTGTGACGCCCCCTAGGGGTCGAAGTGGAAATGCTTTTGGGGAAACGTTGAGTATGCCACCCGCGACCTGTGGTTAAAATTCAGTGTTGACTCGACCTTTTGTTTGTGATTTATGGCTCTCGTTTGCGAAACGGGCCCCTCCCGCTAACTTTGGAAGGCCGTTACGAACGAACGGTATAGACTATCGAAATATCCTTTGACTATGTTTATCGCATGGCTTCATAGATCATGTGTACCGGTTTTTAAGACATTTGAAGAAAATATGTAGGAAAAGGAGCAAAAAGTGTGTTTTGGAGAAAATTCAAGATGGCGGAAAATCTATCCCTACGCAAATGGGCGTGGCCTATATGGGGAGATGCGTCATGACCCAATGAATCCAGGGAAAAAATAATTTTCATTTTCCGATCTACGGTTCAAGAGTTACGGGGCAAAACGTAAAGTGAGCCGTTATAGCGCCACCATGAGGATGAGTGGTGTAGTTATTTTTCGATTTATTCTTAAAATCATTATGAATCTCCTCTCCGAGGTTTGAAACTGTAGCCCCTATGGTTTGCGAGAGAAAAATACTTGAATGTGACTTTTTGCATTGTCCCATTATAAGTCAATGGGGAAAAATTAATTCACTAATAAATTAATATCAATTAAACTATAGAACCTTTCTCTTAGCAAGTTACTAGCACACGATTCCCGAGTAAGCCGGTCGTTTTGACATATGGCGCGAGTGTGTGGTGCAAAAACTGTGGGAGGAGTAGCGTGCCGAAGTTTAGAGAGTGCGCTTGTAAAGTCAATACTAGAATTGACAGAGTCAATTTTGACAAGTGTGCCTGCAGCACGCTAAATGCGCGACCTCGTGCGGCGGTTCGGACCGTGAGACCGTCCGCCGAGTCGTCCGCGTTTCGTCGTGAGAGGGTCGGTCCCCGTGAAAAACGCGTTCTGGCACGAAACGGTTACGTTTCGCGCGTTTGTGACGCCCCCTAGGGGTCGAAGTGGAAATGCTTTTGGGGAATCGTTGAGTATGCCGCCCGCGACCTGTGGTTGAAATTCAGTGTTGACTCGACCTATTGTTTGTGATTTATGGCTATCGTTTGCGAAACGGGCCCCTCCCGCTAACTTTGGAAGCGCGTTACGAACGAACGGTACGGACTATCGAAATATCCTTTGACTATGTTTATCGCGTGGCTTCATAGATCATGTGTACCGGTTTTTAAGACATTTGAAGAAAATATGTAGGAAAAGGAGCAAAAAGTGTGTTTTGGAGAAAATTTGAAATGGTGAAAAATCTTCCCATGTGCAAATTGGCGTGTCCTATATGGAGAGATGCGTCGTGACCCAAGGAATCCAGGGAAAAAAGAATTGTAATTCTGTGACCTACGGTTCAAGAGTTACGAGGCAAGCGGTCCGTTATAGCGCCACCATGTGGCCAAGTGGAAATGCTTTTTGGGATTCGTTGAGTATGCCACCCCCGAACTGTGGTTGAAATTCAGTGTTGAATGGACCTTTTGTTTGTGATTTATGGCTATTGTTTGCAAAACGGGCCCCTCCCGCTAACTTTGGAAGCACGTTACGAATGAACGGTATAGACTATCGAAATATCCTTTGACTATGTTTATCGCGTGGCTTCATAGATCACGTGTACCGGTTTTTAAGACATTTGAAGAAAATATGTAGGAAAAGGAGCAAAAAGTGTGTTTCGGAGAAAATTCAAGATGGCGGAAAATCTATCCTGGCGCAAATGGGCGTGGCCTATATGGGGAGATGCGTCTTGACCCAAGGAATCCAGGGAAAAAATAATTTTAATTTTCCGACCTACGGTTCAAGAGTTACGGGGCAAAACGTAAAGTTGGCCGTTATAGCGCCACCATGAGGCCGAGTGATGTAATTAATTTTTGATTAATTCTTACAATCACTATGAACCTCCTCTCCAAGTCTTGAAACTGTAGCCCCTATGGTTTGCGAGAGAAAAATAATTGAATGTGATTCCCATTATAAGTCAATGGGGAAAATTAATTCACTAATAAATTCATATCAATTAAACTATAGTACCTTTCTCTTAGCAAGTTACTAGCACACGATTCCCGCGTAAGCCGGTCGATTTGACATATGGCGCGAGTGTGTGGTGCAAAAACTGTGGGAGGAGTAGCGTGCCAAACTTTGGGGAAATCCATGTGTGTATGTCTGTCTGGCTTAAGTATGAGTGATAACAATAAGTCTGCCCATGCTATGCATAGGCACACTTAACTAGAATTGACAGAGTCAATTTTGACAAGTGTGCCTGCAGTGCAGCTCGCTGAATGCGCGACCTCATGCAGCGGTTTGGACCGTGAGACCATCCGCCGAGTTGTCTGCGTTTCGTTGTGAGAGGGTCGCTCCCTGTGAAAAACGCGTTTTGGCACGAAAGGGTTACGTTTCGCGCGCTTGTGACGCCCCCTATGGGTCGAAGTGGAAATGCTTTTGGGGATACGTAGAGTATGCCACCCGCGACCTGTGGTTAAAATTCGGTGTTGACCCGAGGTTTTGTTTGTGATTTATGGCTATCGTTTGCGAAACGGGCCCCTCCCGCTAACTTTGGAAGCCTGTTACAAACAAACGGTATGGACTATCGAAATTTCCCTTTACTATGTTCATTGCATGGCTTCATAGATCACGTGTACCGCTTTTTGTGAGATTTGAAGAAAATATGTAGGAAAAGGAGCAAAAAGTGTGTTTTGGAGATAATTCAAGATGGCGGAAAATCTATCCTGGCGCAAATGGGCGTGGCCTATATGGGGAGATGCGTCTTGGCCCAAGGAATCCGGGGAAAAAATAAGTTTAATTTTCCGACCTACGGTTCAACAGTTACAGGCCAAAACGTACACTGGGCTGTTATAGCGCCACCATGAGGCCAAATGACGCTATTATTTTTTATTTATTCCTTGTAATCATTATGAACCTCCTCTCTGAGTCTTGAAACTGTAGCCCCTATGGTTTGCGAGAGAAAAATTATTGAATGCGATTCCCATTATAAGTCAATGGGGACAGGTAAGGGTTAATTAATTTCTTAATAAATTCATATCAATTAAACTATAGAACCTTTCTCTTAGCAAGTTGATAGCACACGATTCCCGCGTAAGCCGGTCGATTTGACATATGGCGCAAGTGTGTGGTGCAAAAACTGTGGGAGGAGTAGCGTGCCAAACTTTGGGGAAATACATGTGTGTCTCCATGTCTGGCTTAAGTATGAGTGATAACAATAAGTCTGCCCATGCTATGCATAGGCACACTTAACTAGAATTGACAGAGTCAATTTTGACAAGTGTGCCTGCAGCGCGCTAAACGCGCGACCTCGTGCGGCGGTTCGGACCGTGAGACCGTCCGCCGAGTCGTCCGCGTTTCGTCGTGAGAGGGTCGGTCCCCTCGAAAAACGCGTTCTGGCACGAAACGGTTTCGTTTGGCGCGTTTGTGACTAGGGTTGGGGGCGGTAACCGCCGTACCGCGGTAAACCGAGGCCTACCGCGGTGTCATGGTCCTTACCGCGGTCAAAAAAGACAAAAATAGTATATTTTTTTATTGAAAACAAGCGAGTTTTAAAACAGGGGAGAAGCGAGGACCGCATGCGCTCCATGCCGCTCTGCTCTGGGCCGTATACCACAGTTTGGAAGCCACATACAGTGTACGTCACTCGTGACTGTCGAGTGGCCACTGGCTGCTGCCCTGCAGCAGCAGCGTCGTAGGGGAGTACGGAACAGAGTAAACTTTCTCTGTAATCCACGACACAAGTATGTTAATACATACCTTGTGTTGTGGCTGTTTCTTTTTTTATTCATACGGATTACGAGCGGAGCGCGGGCCGCGTGGACAAACCGAAAATGAAACTATTTTACTTTTTCAACCGCGACCCGCGATGTGCCCCGTCGGCGATTTTATAACCTTTTCTGTCAAGTCTTGTAACTAAAACCTGTATCAGCACTCAATCACTGCGTTTTGAGACGTGAGTTTACCATAGAGTTATGGAGTTTACAGAATCACTGTAGCCTACACGATCCTGACTACCCGTCTCTCTCTTGTGGTTTGTTCACACACAGTAGCGTCAGTTCAGAAAAAGCTAAGGTATGGCAACATGACTGGTGTTGCCATACCTTAGCAACAGGCATGATATTTATTTTAAGAAGTACATATAATATATAATTATATATATATATATATATATATATATATATATATACACCTATAATATAATTATAATACCTTGTTAAAGTGACCATTTTGTTACATTTTGCATTTGTAGTTATTTTACTGTAATTTACCAACATAATAACCAGTACAGATAGACAAAGAGACATTTATGGATTTACATTTAGAACTAACTTTTATCTTCCCCCCCCTGGACCCAGGGTAAGGCAGCTGCATATCCCTGCCATACCCAATTGACGCCCCTGTTCACACGCAGCTGTGTGAAAAGTACGGAGCCTATGTTACTATGGTAACCCGACAGGGCACAGATCTAAAACACGTCGCATCCGCGACGCGTTCTGAGCTTGTAGATCTGCTCCTTTTAAAGCCAGACCCGCTGTGCTGTACGGAGAAGTATAACTCGGGCAGTCAGGCTGTGGGGAGGCGACTTTTGGGAAGATGATTGCAATATTTTGGCTTATCGCCGAACCTTAATTAATAGATACGGGGGTGCGGTAATTACCGCAGTACCGGCGGTAAATGGGAAGACGGTAATCGCGGTAACAAAATGTCGATACCGCCCCAGGCCTAGACGCCCCCTAGGGGTCGAAGTGGAAATGCTTTTGGGGATCCGTTGAGTATGCCACCCCCGACCTGTGGTTGAAATTCAGTGTTGACTCTTCCTATTGTTTGTGATTTATGGCTATTGTTTGCGAAACGTGCCCCTCCCGCAAAGTTTGGAAGCGCGTTACGAGCGAACGGTACGGACTATCGAAATATTCTTTGACTATGTTTATCGCGTGGCTTCATAGATCATGTGTACCGGTTTTTAAGACATTTGAAGAAAATATGTAGGAAAAGGAGCAAAAAGTGTGTTTTGGAGAAAATTCAAGATGGCGGAAAATCTACCCATACGCAAATGGGCGTGGCCTATATGGGGAGATGCGTCATGACCCAAGGAATCCAGGGAAAAAATAATTTTAATTTTCCGACCTACGGTTCAACAGTTACAGGCCAAAAGGTAAACTGGGCTGTTATAGCGCCACCATGAGGCCAAATGACACAATTATTTTTTATTTAATCCTTGAAATCATTATGAACCTCCTCTCCGAGTCTTGAAACTGTAGCCCCTATGGTTTGCGAGAGAAAAATAATTGTATGCGATTCCCATTATAAGTCAATGGGGAAAATTAATTCACTAATAAATTAATATCAATTAAACTATAGAACCTTTCTCTTAGCAAGTTACTAGCACACCATTCCCGAGTAACCCGGTCGGTTTGACATATGGCGCGAGTGTGTGGTGCAAAAACTGTGGGAGGAGTAGCGTGCCAAACTTTTGGGGAATTGCATGGACAGACTTAAATAAATAAATATGAGCGAGAACAATAAGTGTCCCCATGCTATGCATAGGCACACTTAACTAGAATTGACAGAGTCAATTTTGACAAGTGTGCCTGCAGCTCGCTAAATGCGCGACCTTGTGCGGCGGTTCGGACCGTGAGACCGTCCGCCGAGTCGTCCGTGTTTCGTTTTGAGAGGGTCGGTCCCCCTGAAAAACGCGTTCTGGCACGAAACGGTTACGTTTCGCGCGTTTGTGACGCCCCCTATGGGTCGAAGTGGAAATGCTTTTGGGGATTAGTTGAGTATGCCGCCTCCGACCTGTGGTTGAAATTCGGTGGTGACTCGACTTATTGTTTGTGATTTATGGCTATCGTTTGTGAAACGGGCCCCTCCCGCTAACTTTGGAAGCGTGTTACGAACGAACGGTATGGACTATCGAAATATCCTTTGACTATGTTTATCGCGTGGCTTCATAGATCATGTGTACCGGTTTTTAAGACATTTGAATAAAATATGTAGGAAAAGGAGCAAAAAGTGTGTTTTGGAGAAAATTCAAGATGGCGGAAAATCTACCCATACGCAAATGGGCGTGGCCTATATGGGGAGATGCGTCTTGACCCAAGGAATCCAGGGAAAAAATAATTTTCATTTTCCGACCTACGGTTCAACAGTTACAGGCCAAAACGTAAACTGGGCTGTTATAGCGCCACCATGAGGCCAAATGACACTATTATTTATTATTTAATCCTTGAAATCATTATGAACCTCCTCTCCAAGTCTTGAAACTGTAGCCCCTATGGTTTGCGAGAGAAAAATAAGTTTTGCGATTCCCATTATAAGTCAATGGGGAAAATTAATTCACTAATAAATTATTATCAATTAAACTATAGAACCTTTCTCTTAGCAACTTGATAGCACACGATTCCCGATGAAGCCGGTCGATTTGACATATGGCGCGAGTGTGTGGTGCCAAAACTGTGGGAGGAGTAGCGTGCCAAACTTTGGGGAAAAGTATGGACAGAAAGACTTAAATAAATATATATGAGCGATAACAATAAGTCTGCCCATGCTATGCATAGGCACACTTAACTAGAATTGACAGAGTCAATTTTGACAAGTGTGCCTGCAGTGCAGCTCGCTAAATGCGCGACCTCGTGCAGCAGTTTGGACTGTGAGACCATCCAGCAAGTCGTCTGTGTTTCGTTGTGAGAGGGTCGTTCCCCGTGAAAAATGCGTTTTGGCACGAAACGGTTACGTTTTGCGCGTTTGTGACGCCCCCTACGGGTCGAATTGGGAATGCTTTTGGGGCTTCGTTGAGTAAGCCACCCGCAACCTATGGTAGAAATTCAGTGTTGACTCGACGTTTTGTTTGTGATTTATGGCTATCGTTTGCAAAACGGGCCCCTCCCGCTAACTTTGGAAGCCCGTTACGAACAAACGGTATGGACTATCAAAATATCCCTTGACTATGTTCATTGCATGGGTTCATAGATCATGTGTACCCATTTTCGTGACATGTGAAGAAAATATGTAGGAAAAGGAGCAAAAAGTGTGTTTTGGAGAAAATTCAAAATGGTGAAAAATCTCGCAGTGTTTGAATTTGCGTGGCCTATATGGAGAGATGCGTCGTGATCCAAGGAATCCAGGGAAAAAATAATTTTAATTCTCCGACCTACGGTTCAAGAGTTACGAGGCAAGTGGTCCGTTATAGCGCCACCATGTGGCCAAGTGAAATGCTTTTGGGGATTCGTTGAGTTTGCCACCCCCGACGTGTGGTTGAAATTCAGTGTTGACTGGACCTTTTGTTTGTGATTTATGGCTATTGTTTGCCAAACAAGCCCATCCCGCTAACTTTAGAAGCGCGTTACGAACGAACGGTACGGACGATCAAAATATCCCTTGAGTATGTTCATTGCATGGCTTCATAGGTCAGGTATACCGCTTTTCGTGACATTTGAAGAAAAAATTTAGGAAAATGAGCAAAAAGTGTGTTTTGGAGAAAATTCAAGATGGCGGAAAATCTATCCTGGCGCAAATGGGCGTGGCCTATATGGCGAGATGCGTCATGACCCAAGGAATCCAGGGAAAAAAGAATTTTAATTTTCCGATCTACGGTTCAAGAGTTACAGGCCAAAACGTAAAGTGGGCTGTTACAGCGCCACCATGAGGCCAAATGACACTATTATTTTTTATTTAATCCTTGAAATCATTATGAACCTCCTCTCCAAGTCTTGAAACTCTAGCCCCTATGGTTTGCGAGAGACAAATAATTGAATTTGAGTTTTTGCCATTCCCATTATAAGTCAATGGGGGGAAATTAATTCACTAATAAATTAATATCAATTAAACTATAGAACCTTTCTCTTAGCAAGTTACTAGCACACGATTCCCGAGTAAGCCGGTCGATTTCACATATGGCGCGAGTGTGTGGTGCGAAAACTGTGGGAGGAGTAGCGTGTCAAACTTTGGGGAAAACCATGGACATAAGTAAGTAAATAAATATGAGCGATTGCAATAAGTTGCCAATGCTATGCATAGGCACACTTAACTAGAATTGACAGAGTCAATTTTGACAAGTGTGCCTGCAGCGCGCTAAATGCGCGACCTCGTGCGGCGGTTCGGACCGCGAGACCGTCCGCCGAGTCGTCCGCGTTTCGTCGTGAGAGGGTCGGTCCCCTCGAAAAACGCGTTCTGGCACGAAACGGTTTCGTTTGGCGCGTTTGTGACGCCCCCTAGGGGTCGAAGTGGAAATGCTTTTGGGGATCCGTTGAGTATGCCACCCCCGACCTGTGGTTGAAATTCAGTGGTGACTCGACCTATTGTTTGTGAGTTAGGGCAATTTTTTGCCAAACGGGCCCCTCCCGCTAACTTTGGAAGCGCGTTACGAACGAACGGTATGGACTATCAAAATATCCTTTGACTATGTTTATTGCGTGGCTTCATAGATCATGTGTACCGGTTTTTAAGACATTTGAAGAAAATATGTAGGAAAAGGAGCAAAAAGTGTGTTTTGGAGAAAATTCAAGATGGCGGAAAATCTATCCCTACGCAAATGGGCGTGGCCTATATGGGGAGATGCGTCTTGACCCAAGGAAGCCAGGGAAAAAATAATTTTCATTTTCCGATCTACGGTTCAAGAGTTACGGGGCAAAACGTAAAGTGAGCCGTTATAGCGCCACCATGAGGATGAGTGGTGTAATTATTTTTCAATTTATTCTTAAAATCATTATGAATCTCCTCTCCGAGGTTTGAAACTGTAGCCCCTATGGTTTGCGAGAGAAAAATACTTGAATGTGACTTTTTGCATTGTCCCATTATAAGTCGATGGGGAAAAATTAATTCACTAATAAATTAATATCAATTAAACTATAGAACCTTTCTCTTAGCAAGTTACTAGCACACCATTCCCGAGTAAGCCGGTCGTTTTGACATATGGCGCGAGTGTGTGGTGCAAAAACTGTGGGAGGAGTAGCGTGCCGAAGTTTAGAGAGTGCGCTTGTAAAGTCAATACTAGAATTGACGGAGTCAATTTTGACAAGTGTGCCTGCAGCGCGCTCAACGCGCGACCTCGTGCGGCGGTTTGGACTGTGAGACCGTCCGCCGAGTCGTCCGCGTTTCGTTGTGAGAGGGTCGGTCCCCCTGAAAAACGCGTTATGGCACGAAACGGTTACGTTTGGCGCGTTTGTGACGCCCCCTAGGGGTCGAAGTGGAAATGCTTTTGGGGATCTGTTGAGTATGCCACCCACGACCTGTGGTTGAAATTCAGTGTTGACTCGACCTTTTGTTTGTGAGTTATGGCTTTTGTTTGCGAAACGGGCCCCTCCCGCTAACTTTGGAAGCGCGTTACGAACGAACGGTATAGACTATCGAAATATCCTTTGACTATGTTTATCGCGTGGCTTCATAGATCACGTGTACCGGCTTTTAAGACATTTGAAGAAAATATGTAGGAAAAGGAGCAAAAAGTGTGTTTCGGAGAAAATTCAAGATGGCGGAAAATCTATCCTGGCGCAAATGGGCGTGGCCTATATGGGGAGATGCGTCTTGGCCCAAGGAATCCGGGGAAAAAATAAGTTTAATTTTCCGACCTACGGTTCAACAGTTACAGGCCAAAACGTACACTGGGCTGTTATAGCGCCACCATGAGGCCAAATGACGCTATTATTTTTTATTTATTCCTTGTAATCATTATGAACCTCCTCTCTGAGTCTTGAAACTGTAGCCCCTATGGTTTGCGAGAGAAAAATTATTGAATGCGATTCCCATTATAAGTCAATGGGGAAAGGTAAGGGTTAATTAATTTCTTAATAAATTCATATCAATTAAACTATAGAACCTTTCTCTTAGCAAGTTGATAGCACACGATTCCCGCGTATGCCGGTCGATTTGACATATGGCGCGAGTGTGTGGTGCAAAAACTGTGGGAGGAGTAGCGTGCCAAACTTTGGGGAAATACATGTGTGTGTGTGTGTGTCCATGTCTGGCTTAAGTATGAGTGATAACAATAAGTCTGCCCATGCTATGCATAGGCACACTTAACTAGAATTGACAGAGTCAATTTTGACAAGTGTGCCTGCAGCGCGCTAAATGCGCGACCTCGTGCGGCGGTTCGGACCGTGAGACCGTCCGCCGAGTCGTCCGCGTTTCGTCGTGAGAGGGTCGGTCCCCGTGAAAAACGCGTTCTGGCACGAAACGGTTACGTTTCGCGCGTTTGTGACGCCCCCTAGGGGTCGAAGTGGAAATGCTTTTGGGGAATCGTTGAGTATGCCGCCCGCGACCTGTGGTTGAAATTCAGTGTTGACTCGACCTATTGTTTGTGATTTATGGCTATCGTTTGCGAAACGGGCCCCTCCCGCTAACTTTGGAAGCGCGTTACGAACGAACGGTACGGACTATCGAAATATCCTTTGACTATGTTTATCGCGTGGCTTCATAGATCATGTGTACCGGTTTTTAAGACATTTGAAGAAAATATGTAGGAAAAGGAGCAAAAAGTGTGTTTTGGAGAAAATTTGAAATGGTGAAAAATCTTCCCATGTGCAAATTGGCGTGTCCTATATGGAGAGATGCGTCGTGACCCAAGGAATCCAGGGAAAAAAGAATTTTAATTCTCCGACCTATGGTTCAAGAGTTACGAGGCAAGTGGTCCGTTATAGCGCCACCATGTGGCCAATTGGAAATGCTTTTGGGGATCGTTGAGTATGCCACCCCCGACCTGTGGTTGAAATTCAGTGTTGACTGGACCTTTTGTTTGTGATTTATGGCTATTGTTTGCAAAACGGGCCCCTTTCGCTAACTTTGGAAGCACGTTACGAACAAACGTAATGGACTATCGCAATATCCCTTGAGTATGTTCATTGCATGGGTTCATAGATCATGTGTACCGTTTTTTGTGCAATTTGAAGAAAATATGTCGGAAAAGGAACAAAAAGTGTGTTTTGGAGAAAATTCAAGATGGCGGAAAATCTATCCTGGCGCAAATGGGCGTGGCCTATATCGGGAGATGCGTCTTGACCCAAGGAATCCAGGGAAAAAATAATTTTAATTTTCCGACCTACGGTTCAACAGTTACAGGCCAAAACGTAAAGTGGCCTGTTATAGCGCCACCATGAGGCCGAGTGATGTAATTATTTTTTGATTAATTCTTACAATCATTATGAACCTCCTCTCCAAGTCTTGAAACTGTAGCCCCTATGGTTTGCGAGAGAAAAATAATTGAATGTGAATTTTTGCTTTCTCCCATTATAAGTCAATGGGGACAATTTAATTCACTAATAAATTAATATAAATTAAACTATAGAACCTTTCTCTTAGCAAGTTACTAGCACACCATTCCCGAGTAAGCCGGTCGATTTGACATATGGCGCGAGTGTGTGGTGCAAAAACTGTGGGAGGAGTAGCGTGCCAAACTTTGGGGAAAAGCATGGACATACATACATAAATATGAGCGATTGCAATAAGTTGCCAATGCTATGCATAGGCACACTTAACTAGAATTGACAGAGTCAATTTTGACAAGTGTGCCTGCAGCGCGCTAAACGCGCGACCTCGTGCGGCGGTTCGGACGGTGAGACCGTCCGCCGAGTCGTCTGCGTTTCGTTGCGAGAGGGTCGGTCCCCGTGAAAAATGCGTTCTGGCACGAAACGGTTACGTTTCGCGGGTTTGTGACGCCCCCTAGGGGTCGAAGTGGAAATGCTTTTGGGGATCCGTTGAGTATGCCACCCCCGACCTGTGGTTGAAATTCGGTGTTGACTCGACTTATTGTTTGTGATTTATGGCTATCGTTTGTGAAACGGGCCCCTCCCGCTAACTTTGGAAGCGCGTTACGAACGTACGGTATGGACTATCGAAATATCCTTTGACTATGTTTATCGCATGGCTTCATAGATCACGTGTACCGGTTTTTAAGACATTTGAAGAAAATATGTAGGAAAAGGATCAAAAAGTGTGTTTTGGAGAAAATGCAAGATGGCGGAAAATCTATCCTGGCGCAAATGGTCGTGCCCTATATCAGGAGATGCGTCTTGACCCAAGGAATCCAGGGAAAAAAGAATTTTAATTTTCCGACCTACGGTTCAACAGTTACAGGCCAAAAGGTAAAGTGGGCTGTTATAGCGCCACCATGAGGCCAAACGACAGTATTATTTTTTATTTAATCCTTGAAATCATTATGAACCTCCTCTCCAAGTCTTGAAACTGTAGCCCCTATGGTTTGCGAGCGAAAAATAATTGAATGTGAGTTTTGGCAATTCCCATTATAAGTCAATGGGGGAAATTAATTCACTAATAAATTCATATCAATTAAACTATAGAACCTTTCTCTTAGCAAGTTACTAGCACACCATTCCCGAGTAAGCCGGTCGATTTGACATATGGCGCGAGTGTGTGGTGCGAAAACTGTGGGAGGAGTAGCGTGCCAAACTTTGGGGAAAAGCATGGACATACATACATACATAAATATGAGCGATTGCAATAAGTTGCCAATGCTATGCATGGCGGTTCGGACCGTGAGACCGTCCGCCGAGTCGTCCGTGTTTCGTTTTGAGAGGGTCGGTCCCCCTGAAAAACGCGTTCTGGCACGAAACGGTTACGTTTCGCGCGTTTGTGACGCCCCCTATGGGTCGAAGTGGAAATGCTTTTGGGGATTAGTTGAGTATGCCGCCCCCGACCTGTGGTTGAAATTCGGTGGTGACTCGACTTATTGTTTGTGATTTATGGCTATCGTTTGTGAAACGGGCCCCTCCCGCTAACTTTGGAAGCGTGTTACGAACGAACGGTATGGACTATCGAAATATCCTTTGACTATGTTTATCGCGTGGCTTCATAGATCATGTGTACCGGTTTTTAAGACATTTGAATAAAATATGTAGGAAAAGGAGCAAAAAGTGTTTTTTGGAGAAAATTCAAGATGGCGGAAAATCTACCCATACGCAAATGGGCGTGGCCTATATGGGGAGATGCGTCTTGACCCAAGGAATCCAGGGAAAAAATAATTTTCATTTTCCGACCTACGGTTCAACAGTTACAGGCCAAAACGTAAACTGGGCTGTTATAGCGCCACCATGGGGCCAAATGACACTATTATTTATTATTTAATCCTTGAAATCATTATGAACCTCCTCTCCAAGTCTTGAAACTGTAGCCCCTATGGTTTGCGAGAGAAAAATAAGTTTTGCGATTCCCATTATAAGTCAATGGGGAAAATTAATTCACTAATAAATTATTATCAATTAAACTATAGAACCTTTCTCTTAGCAACTTGATAGCACACGATTCCCGATGAAGCCGGTCGATTTGACATATGGCGCGAGTGTGTGGTGCCAAAACTGTGGGAGGAGTAGCGTGCCAAACTTTGGGGAAAAGTATGGACAGAAAGACTTAAATAAATATATATGAGCGATAACAATAAGTCTGCCCATGCTATGCATAGGCACACTTAACTAGAATTGACATGGTCAATTTTGACAAGTGTGCCTGCAGTGCAGCTCGCTAAATGCGCGACCTCGTGCAGCGGTTCGGACCGTGAGACCGTCCGGCGAGTCGTCCGCGTTTCCTCGCGAGAGGGTCGGTCCCCGTGAAAAACGCGTTTTGGCACGAAACGGTTACGTTTCGCGCGTTTGTGACGCCCCCTAGGGGTCGAAGTGGAAATGCTTTTGGGGATCTGTTGAGTATGCCACCCCCGACCTGTGGTTGAAATTCAGTGTCGACTCGACCTATTGTTTGTGAGTTAGGGCAATTTTTTGCCAAACGGGCCCCTCCCGCTAACTTTGGAAGCGCGTTACGAACGAACGATATGGACAATCGAAATATCCCTTGACTATGTTCATCGCATGGGGTCATAGATCGTGTGTACCGCTTTTTGTGTGATTTGAAGAAAATATGTAGGAAAAGGAGCAAAAAGTGTGTTTTGGAGAAAATTCGAAATGGTGAGAAATCTTCCCATGTGCAAATTGCCGTGTCCTATATGGAGAGATGCGTCGTGACCCAAGGAATCCAGGGAAAAAAGAATTTTAATTCTCCGACCTACGGTTCAAGAGTTACAAGGCAAGTGGTCCGTTATAGCGCCACCATGTGGCCAAGTGGAAATGCTTTTGGGCATTCGTTGAGTATGCCACCCCCGACCTGTGGTTGAAATTCAGTGTTGAATGGACCTTTTGTTTGTGATTTATGGCTATTGTTTGCAAAACGGGCCCCTCCCGCTAACTTTGGAAGCACGTTACGAATGAACGGTATAGACTATCGAAATATCCTTTGACTATGTTTATCGCGTGGCTTCATAGATCACGTGTACCGGTTTTTAAGACATTTGAAGAAAATATGTAGGAAAAGGAGCAAAAAGTGTGTTTCAGAGAAAATTCAAGATGGCGGAAAATCTATCCTGGCGCAAATGGGCGTGGCCTATATGGGGAGATGCGTCTTGGCCCAAGGAATCCGGGGAAAAAATAAGTTTAATTTTCCGACCTACGGTTCAACAGTTACAGGCCAAAACGTACACTGGGCTGTTATAGCGCCACCATGAGGCCAAATGACGCTATTATTTTTTATTTATTCCTTGTAATCATTATGAACCTCCTCTTGAGTCTTGAAACTGTAGCCCCTATGGTTTGCGAGAGAAAAATTATTGAATGCGATTCCCATTATAAGTCAATGGGGACAGGTAAGGGTTAATTAATTTCTTAATAAATTCATATCAATTAAACTATAGAACCTTTCTCTTAGCAAGTTGATAGCACACGATTCCCGCGTAAGCCGGTCGATTTGACATATGGCGCAAGTGTGTGGTGCAAAAACTGTGGGAGGAGTAGCGTGCCAAACTTTGGGGAAATACATGTGTGTCTCCATGTCTGGCTTAAGTATGAGTGATAACAATAAGTCTGCCCATGCTATGCATAGGCACACTTAACTAGAATTGACAGAGTCAATTTTGACAAGTGTGCCTGCAGCTCGCTAAATGCGCGACCTCGTGCGGCGGTTTGGACCGTGAGACCGTCCCCCGAGTCGTATGCGTTGCGTTGTGAGAGGGTCGGTCCCCGTGAAAAACGCGTTCTGGCACGAAACGGTTACGTTTCGCGCGTTTGTGACGCCCCCTAGGGGTCGAAGTGGAAATGCTTTTGGGGATTCATTGAGTATGCCACCCCCGACCTATGGTTGAAATTCGGTGTTGACTCGACCTATTGTTTCTGATTTATGGCTATCGTTTGCCAAACGGACCCCTCCCGCTAACTTTGGAAGCGCGTTACGAACGAACGGTACAGACTATCGAAATATCCTTTGACTATGTTCATCGCGTGGCTTCATAGATCATGTGTACCGTTTTTTAAGACATTTGAAGAAAATATGTAGGAAAAGGAGCAAAAAGTGTGTTTTGGAGAAAATTCAAGATGGCGGAAAATCTATCCTGGCGCAAATGGGCGTGGCCTATATCGGGAGATGCGTCTTGACCCAAGGAATCCAGGGAAAAAATAATTTTAATTTTTCGACCTACGGTTCAACAGTTACAGGCCAAAACGTAAAGTGGGCTGTTATAGCGCCACCATGAGTCCAAATGACACTATTATTTTTTATTTAATCCTTGAAATCATTTTGAACCTCCTCTCCAAGTCTTGAAACTGTAGCCCCTATGGTTTGCGAGAGAAAAATAATTGAATGCGATTCCCATTATAAGTCAATGGGGAAAATTAATTCACTAATAAATTAATATCAATTAAACTATAGAACCTTTCTCTTAGCAACTTACTAGCACACCATTCCCGAGTAAGCCGGTCGATTTGACATATGGCGCGAGTGTGTGGTGCGAAAACTGTGGGAGGAGTAGCGTGCCAAACTTTGGGGAAAAGTATGGACAGAAAGACATACAAACGGTTACGTTTCGCGCGTTTGTGACGCCCCCTAGTGGTCGAAGTGGAAATGCTTTTGGGGATCCGTTGAGTATGCCACCCCCGACGCGTGGTTGAAATTGAGTGTTGACTCGACCTATTGTGTGTGATTTATGGCTATCGTTTGCGAAACGTGCCCCTCGCGCTAACTTTGGAAGCGCGTTACGAACGAACGGTACGGACTATCGAAATATCCTTTGACTATGTTTATCGCATGGCTTCATAGATCATGTGTATCGGTTTTTAAGACATTTGACGAAAACATGTAGGAAAAGGAGCAAAAAGTGTGTTTTGGAGAAAATTCAAGATGGCGGAAAATCTATCCTGGCGCAAATGGGCGTGGCCTATATCGGGAGATGCGTCTTGACCCAAGGAATCCAGGGAACAAATAATTTTAATTATCCGACCTATGGTTCAACAGTTACGGGCCAAAACGTAAACTGGGCTGTTATAGCGCCACCATGAGGCCAAATGACACTATTATTTTTTATTTAATCCGTGAAATCATTATGAACCTCCTCTCTAAGTCTTGAAACTGTAGCCCTTATGGTTTGCGAGAGAAAAATAATTGAATGTGAGTTTTTGCCATTCCCATTATAATTCAATGGGGAAAATTAATTCACTAATAAATTCATATCAATTAAACTATAGAACCTTTCTCTTAGCAAGTTACTAGCACACGATTCCCGAGTAAGCCGGTCGATTTGACATATGGCGCGAGTGTGTGGTGCAAAAACTGTGGGAGGAGTAGCGTGCCAAACTTTGGGAAAGTGTGCTTGTAGATTCAACACTAGAATTGACAGAGTCAATTTTGACAAGTGTGCCTGCAATGCACGACCTTGTGTAGCGGTTTGGACGGTGAGACCATCCGCCAAGTTGTCTGCGTTTCGTTGTGAGAGGGTCGGTCCCCGTGAAAAACGCGTTCCGGCACGAAACGGTTACGTTTCGCGCGTTCGTGACGCCCCCTAGGGGTCGAAGTGGAAATGCTTTTGGGGATTCGTTGAGTATGCCACCCCCGACCTGTGGTTGAAATTCAGTGTTGACTCGACCTATTGTTTGTGATTTATGGCTATCGTTTGCGAAACGGGCCCCTCCCGCTAACTTTGGCAGCGCGTTACGAAGGTACGGTATGGACTATCGAAATATCCTTTGACTATGTTTATCGCATGGCTTCATAGATCACGTGTACCGGTTTTTAAGACATTTGAAGAAAATATGTAGGAAAAGGAGCAAAAAGTGTCTTTTGGAGAAAATTTGAAATGGTGAAAAATCTTCCCATGTGCAAATTGGCGTGTCCTATATGGAGAGATGCGTCGTGACCCAAGGAATCCAGGGAAAAAATAATTTTAATTCTCCGACCTATGGTTCAAGAGTTACGAGGCAAGTGGTCCGTTATAGCGCCACCATGTGGCCAATTGGAAATGCTTTTGGGGATCGTTGAGTATGCCACCCCCGAGCTGTGGTTGAAATTCAGTGTTGACTGGACCTTTTGTTTGTGATTTATGGCTATTGTTTGCAAAACGGGCCCCTCCCGCTAACTTTGGAAGCGCGTTACAAACGAACGTAATGGACTATCGCAATATCCCTTGAGTATGTTCATTGCATGGGTTCATAGATCATGTGTACCGTTTTTTGTGCAATTTGAAGAAAATATGTCGGAAAAGGAACAAAAAGTGTGTTTTGGAGAAAATTCAAGATGGCGGAAAATCTATCCTGGCGCAAATGGGCGTGGCCTATATCGGGAGATGCGTCTTGACCCAAGGAATCCAGGGAAAAAATAATTTTAATTTTCCGACCTACGGTTCAACAGTTACAGGCCAAAACGTAAAGTGGGCTGTTATAGCGCCACCATGAGGCCAAATGACACTATTATTTTTTATTTAATCCTTGAAATCATTATGAACCTCCTCTCCAAGTCTTGAAACTCTAGCCCCTATGGTTTGCGAGAGACAAATAATTGAATTTGAGTTTTTGCCATTCCCATTATAAGTCAATGGGGGGAAATTAATTCACTAATAAATTAATATCAATTAAACTATAGAACCTTTCTCTTAGCAAGTTACTAGCACACGATTCCCGAGTAAGCCGGTCGATTTCACATATGGCGCGAGTGTGTGGTGCGAAAACTGTGGGAGGAGTAGCGTGTCAAACTTTGGGGAAAAGCATGGACATAAGTAAATAAATATGAGCGATTGCAATAAGTCTGCCAATGCTATGCATAGGCACACTTAACTAGAATTGACAGAGTCAATTTTGACAAGTGTGCCTGCAGTGCAGCTCCATAAATGCGCGACCTCGTGCAGCGGTTCGGACCGCGAGACCGTCCGCCGAGTCGTCCGCGTTTCGTTGTGAGAGGGTCGGTCCCCGTGAAAAACGCGTTCCGGCACGAAACGGTTACGTTTCGCGCGTTTGTGACGCCCCCTAGGGGTCGAAGTGGAAATGCTTTTGGGGATCCGTTGAGTATGCCACCCCCGACCTGTGGTTGAAATTCGGTGTTGACTCGACCTATTGTTTGTGATTTATGGCTATTGTTTGCGAAACGTGCCCCTCCCGCTAAGTTTGGAAGCGCGTTACGAACGAACGGTACGGACTATCGAAATATCCTTTGACTATGTTTATCGCGTGGCTTCATAGATCAAGTGTACCGGTTTTTAAGACATTTGAAGAAAATATGTAGGAAAAGGAGCAAAAAGTGTGTTTTGGAGAAAATTCAAGATGGCAGAAAATCTATCCCTACGCAAATGGGCGTGGCCTATATCGAGAGATGCGTCTTGACCCAAGGAATCCAGGGAAAAAATAATTTTAATTTTCCGATCTACGGTTCAAGAGTTACGGGGCAAAACGTAAAGTGGGCCGTTATAGCGCCACCATGAGGATGAGTGATGTAATTATTTTTTGATTTATTCTTAAAATCATTATGAATCTCCTCTGCAAGGTTTGAAACTGTAGCCCCTATGCTTTGCGAAAGAAAAATACTTGAATGTGAATTTCTGCTTTCTCCCATTATAAGTCAATGGGGACAATTACGTTTTGCGCGTTTGTGACGCCCCCTACGGGTCGAATTGGAAACGCTTTTGGGGATTCCTTGAGTAAGCCACCCGCAGCCTGTGGTTGAAATCCATTGCTGACTCAACGTTTTGTTTGTGATTTATGGCTATTATTTGCAAAACGGGCCCCTCCCGCTAACTCTGGAAGCCCGTTACGAACGAATGGTATGGACTATAGACATATCCCTTGACTATGTTCATTGCATGGGTTAGTAGATCATGTGTACCCATTTTTGTGACATTTGAAGAAAATATGTAGGAAAAAATGCAAAAAGTGTGTTTTGGAGAAAATTTGAAATGGTGAAAAATCTTCCCATGTGCAAATTGGCGTGTCCTATATGGAGAGATGCGTCGTGACCCAAGGAATCCAGGGAAAAAAGAATTTTAATTCTCCGACCTATGGTTCAAGAGTTACGAGGCAAGTGGTCCGTTATAGCGCCACCATGTGGCCAATTGGAAATGCTTTTGGGGATCGTTGAGTATGCCACCCCCGACCTGTGGTTGAAATTCAGTGTTGACTGGACCTTTTGTTTGTGATTTATGGCTATTGTTTGCAAAACGGGCCCCTCCCGCTAACTTTGGAAGCGCGTTACGAACGAACGTAATGGACTATCGCAATATCCCTTGAGTATGTTCATTGCATGGGTTCATAGATCATGTGTACCGTTTTTTGTGCAATTTGAAGAAAATATGTAGGAAAAGGAGCAAAAAGTGTGTTTTGGAGAAAATTCAAGATGGCGGAAAATCTATCCTGGCGCAAATGGGCGTGGCCTATATGGGGAGATGCGTCTTGACCCAAGGAATCCAGGGAAAAAAGAATTTTAATTTTCCGACCTACGGTTCAACAGTTACAGGCCAAAAGGTAAAGTGGGCTGTTATAGCGCCACCATGAGGCCAAACGACACTATTATTTTTTATTTAATCCTTGAAATCATTATGAACCTCCTCTCCAAGTCTTGAAACTGTAGCCCCTATGGTTTGCGAGCGAAAAATAATTGAATGTGAGTTTTGGCAATTCCCATTATAAGTCAATGGGGGAAATTAATTCACTAATAAATTCATATCAATTAAACTATAGAACCTTTCTCTTAGCAAGTTACTAGCACACCATTCCCGAGTAAGCCGGTCGATTTGACATATGGCGCGAGTGTGTGGTGCGAAAACTGTGGGAGGAGTAGCGTGCCAAACTTTGGGGAAAAGCATGGACATACATACATACATAAATATGAGCGATTGCAATAAGTTGCCAATGCTATGCATAGGCACACTTAACTAGAATTGACAGAGTCAATTTTGACAAGTGTGCCTGCAGCGCGCTAAATGTGCGAGTTTGGACGGTGACGCAATCCACCAAGTCGTCCGTTTTAAGTGTTGAGAGGGTCGTTCCACCTGAAAAACGCGTTCTGGCCCGAAACGGTTACGTTTCGCGCGTTTGTGGCGCCCCCTATGGGTCTAAATGGAAATGCTTTGGGGGATTCGTTGCGTATGCCACCCGCGACCTGTGGTTAAAATTCAGTGTTGACTCGACCATTTGTTTGTGATTTAGGGCTATTGATTGCAAAACGGGCCCCTCCCGCTAACTTTGGAAGGCCGTTACGAACGATCGGAATGGACTATCGCAATATCCCTTGAGTATGTTCATTGCCTGGGTTCATAGATCATGTGTACCGTTTTTTGTGCAATTTGAAGAAAATATGTCGGAAAAGGAACAAAAAGTGTGTTTTGGAGAAAATTCAAGATGGCGGAAAATCTATCCTGACGCAAATGGGCGTGGCCTATATCGGGAGATGCGTCTTGACCCACGGAATCCAGGGAAAAAATAATTTTAATTTTCAGACCTACGGTTCAACAGTTACAGGACAAAACGTAAAGTGGGCTGTTATAGCGCCACCATGAGGCCAAATGACACTATTATTTTTTTATTTAATCCGTGAAATCATTATGAACCTCCTCTCCAAGTCTTGAAACTGTAGCCCCTATGGTTTGCGAGAGAAAAATAATTGAATGTGAGTTTTTGCGATTCCCATTATAAGCCCATTATAAGACAATGGGACAAATTAATGCACTAATAAATTAATATCAATTAAACTATATAACCTTTCTCTTAGCAAGTTACTAGCACACCATTCCCGATTAAGCCGGTCGATTTGACATATGGCGCGAGTGTGTGGTGCCAAAAGTGTGGGAGGAGTAGCGCGCCAAACTTTTCAAAAGAGCGATTGTAAAGTAAACACTAGAATTGACAGAGTCAATTTTGACAAGTGTGCCTGCAGTGCGCGACCTTGTGCAGCGGTTTGGACGGTGAGACAATCCGCCAAGCCCGTGTTTCGTTGTGAGAGGGTCGGTCCCCGTGAAAAACGCGTTCTGGCACGAAACGGTTACGTTTCGCGCGTTTGTGACGCCCCCTATGGGTCGAAGTGGAAATGCTTTTGGGGAAACGTTGAGTATGCCACCCGCGACCCGTGGTTAAAATTCAGTGTTGACTTGACCTTTTGTTTGTGATTTATGGCTCTCGTTTGCGAAACGGGCCCCTCCCGCTAACTTTGGAAGGCCGTTACGAACGAACGGTATGGACTATCGAAATATCCTTTGACTATGTTTATTGCATGCCTTCATAGATCATGTGTACCGGTTTTTAAAACATTTGAAGAAAATATGTAGGAAAAGGAGCAAAAAGTGTGTTTTGGAGAAAATTCAAGATGGCGGAAAATCTATCCATACGCAAATGGGCGTGGCCTATATGGAGAGATGCGTCTTGACCCAAGGTATCCAGGGAAAAAATAATTTTCATTTTCCGATCTACGGTTCAAGAGTTACGGGGCAAAACGTAAAGTGAGCCGTTATAGCGCCACCATGAGGATGAATGGTGTAATTATTTTTCGATTTATTCTTAAAATCATTATGAATCTGCTCTACGAGGTTTGAAACTGTAGGCCCTATGGTTTGCGATAGAAAAATACTTGAATGTGACTTTTTTCATTGTCCCATTATAAGTCAATGGGGAAAAATTAATTCACTAATAAATTAATATAAATTAAACTATAGAACCTTTCTCTTAGCAAGTTACTAGCACACGATTCCCGAGTAAGCCGGTCGTTTTGACATATGGCGCGAGTGTGTGGTGCAAAAACTGTGGGAGGAGTAGCGTGCCGAAGTTTAGAGAGTGCGCTTGTAAAGTCAATACTAGAATTGACAGGGTCAATTTTGACAAGTGTGCCTGCAGTGCAGCTCGCTAAATGCGCGACCTCGTGCGGCGGTTCGGACCGTGAGACCGTCCGCCGAGTCGTCCGCGTTTCGTTGTGAGAGGGTCGGTCCCCCTGAAAAACGCGTTCTGGCACGAAACGGTTACGTTTTGCGCGTTTGTGACGCCCCCTAGGGGTTGAAGTGGAAATGCTTTTGGGGAAACGTTGAGTATGCCACCCGCGACCTTTGGTTGTAATTCAGTGTTGACTCGACGATTTGTTTGTGATTTATGGCTATCGTTTGCGAAACGGGCCCCTACCGCTAACTGTGGAAGCGCGTTACGAACGAACGGTATGGACTATCAAAATATCCTTTGACTATGTTTATCGCGTGGCTTCATAGATCATGTGTACCGGTTTTTAAGACATTTGAAGAAAATATGTAGGAAAAGGAGCAAAAAGTGTGTTTTGGAGAAAATTCAAGATGGCGGAAAATCTATCCCTACGCAAATGGGCGTGGCCTATATCGGGAGATGCGTCTTGACCCAAGGAATCCAGGGAAAAATAATTGTAATTTTCCGATCTACGGTTCAAGAGTTACGGGGCAAAACGTAAAGTAGGCCGTTATAGCGCCACCATGAGGATGAGTGATGTAATTATTTTTCGATTTATTCTTAAAATCATTATGAATCTCCTCTCAGAGGTTTGAAACTGTAGCCCCTATGGTTTGCGAGAGAAAAATACTTGAATGTGACTTTTTGCATTGTCCCATTATAAGTCAATGGGGAAAATTAAGCATAGTTTTTTGCCAATTACGTCGCCATGGTAACGCGGATCGGAAAGAAAGTTACTAGCACACCATTCCCGGCCGAGCCGCACGTTTTGATGTATATATTGCGCGGGTGGCGTAAATGGTGCGGCACTAGTAGCGTGCCGAAGTTTAGAGAGTGCGCTTGTAAATGTCAACTAGAATTGACAGAGTCAATTTTGACAAGTGTGCCTGCAACTCGCTAAATGCGCGACCTCGTGCGGCGGTTCGGACAGTGAGACCGTCCGCCGAGTCGCCTGCGTTTCGTCGTGAGAGGGTCGGTCCCCGTGAAAAACGCGTTTGTGACGCCCCCTAGGGGTCGAAGTGGAAATGCTTTTGAGGATCCGTTGAGTATGCCACCCCCGACCTGTGGTTGAAATTCGGTGTTGACTCGACCTATTGTTTGTGATTTATGGCTATCGTTTGCGAAACTTGCCCCTCCCGCTAAGTTTGGAAGCGCATTACGAACGAACGGTATGGACTATCGAAATATCCTTTGACTATGTTTATCGCGTGGCTTCATAGATCAAGTGTACCGGTTTTTAAGACATTTGAAGAAAATATGTAGGAAAAGGAGCAAAAAGTGTGTTTTGGAGAAAATCAAAGATGGCGGAAAATCTATCCCTACGCAAATGGGCGTGGCCTATATCGAGAGATGCGTCTTGACCCAACGAATCCAGGGAAAAAAATTTTTTAATTTTCCGATCTACGGTTCAAGAGTTACGGGGCAAAACGTAAAGTGGGCCATTATAGCGCCACCATGAGGATGAGTGATGTAATTATTTTTTGATTTATTCTTAAAATCATTATGAATCTCCTCTGCAAGGTTTGAAACTGTAGCCCCTATGCTTTGCGAAAGAAAAATACTTGAATGTGAATTTCTGCTTTCTCCCATTATAAGTCAATGGGGACAATTACGTTTTGCGCGTTTGTGACGCCCCCTACGGGTCGAATTGGAAACGCTTTTTGGGATTCCTTGAGTAAGCCACCCGCAGCCTGTGGTTGAAATTCATTGCTGACTCAACGTTTTGTTTGTGATTTATGGCTATTATTTGCAAAACGGGCCCCTCCCGCTAACTCTGGAAGCCCGTTACGAACGAATGGTATGGACTATAGACATATCCCTTGACTATGTTCATTGCATGGGTTAGTAGATCATGTGTACCCATTTTTGTGACATTTGAAGAAAATATGTAGGAAAAAATGCAAAAAGTGTGTTTTGGAGAAAATTTTAAATGGTGAAAAATCTTCCCATGTGCAAATTGGCGTGTCCTATATGGAGAGATGCGTCGTGACCCAAGGAATCCAGGGAAAAAAGAATTTTAATTCTCCGACCTATGGTTCAAGAGTTACGAGGCAAGTGGTCCGTTATAGCGCCACCATGTGGCCAATTGGAAATGCTTTTGGGGATCGTTGAGTATGCCACCCCCGACCTGTGGTTGAAATTCAGTGTTGACTGGACCTTTTGTTTGTGATTTATGGCTATTGTTTGCAAAACGGGCCCCTCCCGCTAACTTTGGAAGCACGTTACGAACGAACGTAATGGACTATCGCAATATCCCTTGAGTATGTTCATTGCATGGGTTCATAGATCATGTGTACCGTTTTTTGTGCAATTTGAAGAAAATATGTCGGAAAAGGAACAAAAAGTGTGTTTTGGAGAAAATTCAAGATGGCGGAAAATCTATCCAGGCGCAAATGGGCGTGGCCTATATCGGGAGATGCGTCTTGACCCAAGGAATCCAGGGAAAAAATAATTTTAATTTTCCGACCTACGGTTCAACAGTTACAGGCCAAAACGTAAAGTGGGCTGTTATAGCGCCACCATGAGGCCGAGTGATGTAATTATTTTTTGATTAATTCTTACAATCATTATGAACCTCCTCTCCAAGTCTTGAAACTGTAGCCCCTATGGTTTGCAAGAGAAAAATAATTGAATGTGAATTTTTGCTTTCTCCCATTATAAGTCAATGGGGACAATTTAATTCACTAATAAATTAATATCAATTAAACTATAGAACCTTTCTCTTAGCAAGTTACTAGCACACCATTCCCGAGTAAGCCGGTCGATTTGACATATGGCGCGAGTGTGTGTTGCAAAAACTGTGGGAGGAGTAGCGTGCCAAACTTTGGGGAATCGTATGGACAGACATAAATAAATAAATAAATATGAGCGAGAACAATAAGTGTCCCATGCTATGCATAGGCACACTTAACTAGAATTGACAGAGTCAATTTTGACAAGTGTGCCTGCAGCGCGCTAAATGCGCGACCCCGTGCGGCGGTTCGGACCGTGAGACCGTCCGCCGAGTCGTCCGCGTTTCGTTGTGAGAGGGTCGGTCCCCGTGAAAAACGCGTTCTGGCACGAAACGGTTACCTTTTGCGCGTTTGTGACGCCCCCTAGGGGTCGAAGTGGAAATGCTTTTGGGGATCTGTTGATTATGCCACCCCCGACCTGTGGTTGAAATTCGGTGTTGACTCGACCTATTGTTTGTGATTTATGGCTGTTGTTTGCGAAACGTGCCCCTCCCGCTAACTTTGGAAGTGCGTTACGAACGAACGGTACGAACTATCGAAATATCCTTTGACTATGTTTATCGCATGGCTTCATAGATCATGTGTACCGGTTTTTAAGACATTTGAAGAAAATATGAAGGAAAAAGAGCAAAAAGTGTGTTTTGGAGAAAATTCAAGATGGCGGAAAATCTACCCATACGCAAATGGGCGTGGCCTATATGGGGAGATGCGTCATGACCCAAGGAATCCAGGGAAAAAATAATTTTCATTTTCCGACCTACGGTTCAAGAGTTACGGGGCAAAACGTAAAGTTGGCCGTTATAGCGCCACCATGAGGCCGAGTGATGTCATTATTTCTTGATTAATTCTTACAATCATTATGAACCTCCTCTCCAAGTCTTGAAACTGTAGCCCCTATGGTTTGCGAGAGAAAAATAATTGAATGCGATTCCCATTATAAGTCAATGGGGAAAATTAATTCACTAATAAATTAATATCAATTAAACTATAGAACCTTTCTCTTAGCAACTTGATAGCACACCATTCCCGAGTAAGCCGGTCGATTTGACATATGGCGCGAGTGTGTGGTGCAAAAACTGTGGGAGGAGTAGCGTGCCAAACTTTGGGGAAAAGTATGGACAGACTTAAGTAAGTAAATATGAGCGATAACAATAAGTCTGCCCATGCTATGCATAGGCACACTTAACTAGAATTGACAGAGTCAATTTTGACAAGTGTGCCTGCAGCGCGCTGAATGCGCGACCTTGTGCGGCGGTTCGGACCGTGAGACCGTATGCCGAGTCGCCTGCGTTTCGTTGTGAGAGGGTCGGTCCCCGTGAAAAACGCGTTTTGGCACGAAACGGTTACGTTTCGCGCGTTTGTGACGCCCCCTAGGGGTCGAAGTGGAAATGCTTTTGGGGATTCGTTGAGTATGCCACCCCCGACCTGTGGTTGAAATTCAGTGTTGACTCGACCTATTGTTTGTGATTTATGGCTATCGTTTGCGAAACGGGCCCCTCCCGCTAACTTTGGAAGCGCGTTACGAACGAACGGTACGGACTATCAAAATATCCTTTGACTATGTTTATCGCGTGGCTGCATAGATCATGTGTACCGGTTTTTAAGACATTTGAAGAAAATATGTGGGAAAAGGAGCAAAAAGTGTGTTTTGGAGAAAATTCAAGATGGCGGAAAATCTACCCATACGCAAATGGGCGTGGCCTATATGGGGAGATGCGTCTTGACTCAAGGAATCCAGGGAAAAAACAATTTTCATTTTCCGATCTACGGTTCAAGAGTTACGGGGCAAAACGTAAAGTGAGCCGTTATAGCGCCACCATGAGGATGAGTGGTGTAATTATTTTTCGATTTATTCTTAAAATCATTATGAATCTCCTCTCCGAGGTTTGAAACTGTAGCCCCTATGGTTTGCGAGAGAAAAATACTTGAATGTGACTTTTTGCATTGTCCCATTATAAGTCAATGGGGAAAAATTAATTCACTAATAAATTAATATCAATTAAACTATAGAACCTTTCTCTTAGCAAGTTACTAGCACACGATTCCCGAGTAAGCCGGTCGTTTTGACATATGGCGCGAGTGTGTGGTGCAAAAACTGTGGGAGGAGTAGCGTGCCGAAGTTTAGAGAGTGCGGTTGTAAAGTCAATACTAGAATTGACAGAGTCAATTTTGACAAGTGTGCCTGCAGTGCAGCTCGCTAAATGCGCGACCTCGTGCAGCGGTTCGGACCGTGAGACCATCCGCCGAGTCGTCTGCGTTTCATTGTGAGAGGGTCGTTCCCCGTGAAAAACGCGTTTTGGCCCGAAAGGGTTACGTTTCGCGCGCTTGTGACGCCCCCTACGGGTCGAAGTGGAAATGCTTTACGGGATACGTAGAGTTTGCCACCCCCGACCTTTAAGTGAAATTCGGTGTTGACCCGACCTTTTGTTTGTTATTTATGGCTATTGTTTGCGAAACGGGCCCCTCCCGCTAACTTTGGAATCGCGTTACGGACGAACGGTAAGGACTATCGAAATATCCCTTGAATAGGTTCATCGGGTGGGTTCATAGATCATGTGTACCGCTTTTTGTGACATTTGAAGAAAATATGTGGGAAAAGGAGCAAAAAGTGTGTTTTGGAGAAAATTCAAAATGGCGGAAAATCTAGCCCTACGCAAATGGGCGGGGCCTATATGGGGAGATGCGTCTTGACCCAAGGAATCCAGGGAAAAAATAATTTTCATTTTCCGATCTACGGTTCAAGAGTTACGAGGCAAGTGGTCCGTTATAGCGCCACCATGTGGCCGAGTGGAAATGCTTTTGGGGATTCGTTGAGTATGCCACCCCTGACCTTTGGTTGAAATTCAGTGTTGACTCGACGTTTTGTTTGTGATTTATGGCTATTGTTTGCGAAACGGGCTCCTCCCACTAACTTTAGAAGCGCGTTACGAACGAACGATATGGACTATCAAAATATCCCTTGAGTATGTTCATTGTAACGGTTCATAGATCATGTGTACCGCTTTTTGTGCCATTTGAAGAAAATATGTTGTAAAAGGAGCAAAAAGTGTGTTTTGGAGAAAATGCAAGATGGCGGAAAATCTATCCTGGCGCAAATGGGCGTGGCCTATATGGGGAGATGCGTCATGACCCAAGGAATCCAGGGAAAAAAGATTTTTAATTTTCCGACCTATGGTTCAAGAGTTACAGGCCAAAAGGTAAAGTGGGCTGTTATAGCGCCACCATGAGGCCAAAAGACACTATTATTTTTTATTTAATCCTTGACATCATTATGAACCTCCTCTCCAAGTCTTGAAACTGTAGCCCCTATGGTTTGCGAGAGAAAAATAATTGAATGCGATTCCCATTATAAGTCAATGGGGAAAATTAATTCACTAATAAATTCATATCAATTAAACTATAGTACCTTTCTCTTAGCAAGTTGATAGCACACGATTCCCGCGTAAGCCGGTCGATTTGACATATGGCGCGAGTGTGTGGTGCAAAAACTGTGGGAGGAGTAGCGTGCCAAACTTTGGGGAAAAGTATGGACAGACTTAAATATGAGCGATAACAATAAGTCTGCCCATGCTATGCATAGGCACACTTAACTAGAATTGACAGAGTCAATTTTGACAAGTGTGCCTGCAGCGCGCTAAACGCGCGACCTCGCGCGGCGGTTCGGACCGTGAGACCGTTTGCCGAGTCGTCCGCGTTTCGTCATGAGAGGGTCGGTCCCCGTGAAAAATGCGTTCTGTATGGGGAGATGCGTCATGACCCAAGGAATCCAAGGAAAAAAGAATTTTCATTTTCCGACCTACGGTTCAACAGTTACAGGACAAAACGTAAACTGGGCTGTTATAGCGCCACCATGAGGCCAAATGACACTATTATTTTTTATTTAATCCTTGAAATCATTTTGAACCTCCTCTCCAAGTCTTGAAACTGTAGCCCCTATGGTTTGCGAGAGAAAAATAATTGTCGTCTGCGTTTCGTCGTGAGAGGGTCGGTGCCCGTGAAAAACGCGTTCTGGCATGAAACGGTTACGTTTCGCGCGTTTGTGACGCCCCCTAGGGGTCGAAGTGGAAATGCTTTTGGGGATCCGTTGAGTATGCCACCCCCGACCTGTGGTTGAAATTCAGTGCCGACTCGACCTATTGTTTGTGATTTATGGCTATCGTTTGCGAAACGTGCCCCTCCCGCTAACTTTGGAAGCGCGTTACGAACGAACGGTACTGACTATCGACATATCCTTTGACTATGTTCATCGCGTGGCTTCATAGATCATGTGTACCGGTTTTTAAGACATTTGAAGAAAATATGTAGGAAAAGGAGCAAAAAGTGTGTTTTGGAGAAAATTCAAGATGGCGGAAAATCTATCCTGGCGCAAATGGGCGTGGCCTATATGGGGAGATGCGTCTTGGCCCAAGGAATCCGGGGAAAAAATAAGTTTAATTTTCCGACCTACGGTTCAACAGTTACAGGCCAAAACGTACACTGGGCTGTTATAGCGCCACCATGAGGCCAAATGACGCTATTATTTTTTATTTATTCCTTGTAATCATTATGAACCTCCTCTCTGAGTCTTGAAACTGTAGCCCCTATGGTTTGCGAGAGAAAAATTATTGAATGCGATTCCCATTATAAGTCAATGGGGACAGGTAAGGGTTAATTAATTTCTTAATAAATTCATATCAATTAAACTATAGAACCTTTCTCTTAGCAAGTTGATAGCACACGATTCCCGCGTAAGCCGGTCGATTTGACATATGGCGCAAGTGTGTGGTGCAAAAACTGTGGGAGGAGTAGCGTGCCAAACTTTGGGGAAATACATGTGTGTGTCCATGTCTGGCTTAAGTATGAGTGATAACAATAAGTCTGCCCATGCTATGCATAGGCACACTTAACTAGAATTGACAGAGTCAATTTTGACAAGTGTGCCTGCAGTGCGCGACCTTGTGTAGCGGTTTGGACTGTGAGACCATCCGCCAAGTCGTCTGCGTTTCGTTGTGAGAGTGTCGGTCCCCGTGAGAAACGCGTTCTGCCACGAAACGGTTACGTTTCGCGCGTTTGTGACGCCCCCTAGTGGTCGAAGTGGAAATGCTTTTGGGGATCCGTTGAGTATGCCACCCCCGACCCGTGGTTGAAATTGAGTGTTGTATCGACCTATTGTGTGTGATTTATGGCTATCGTTTGCGAAACGTGCCCCTCGCGCTAACTTTGGAAGCGCGTTACGAACGAACGGTACGGACTATCGAAATATCCTTTGACTATGTTTATCGCATGGCTTCATAGATCATGTGTACCGGTTTTTAAGACATTTGACGAAAACATGTAGGAAAAGGAGCAAAAAGTGTGTTTTGGAGAAAATTCAAGATGGCGGAAAATCTATCCTGGCGCAAATGGGCGTGGCCTATATCGGGAGATGCGTCTTGACCCAAGGAATCCAGGGAACAAATAATTTTAATTATCCGACCTATGGTTCAACAGTTACGGGCCAAAACGTAAACTG
This sequence comes from Nannobrachium achirus, assembly GCF_963921795.1. Lineage (NCBI taxonomy): Eukaryota > Metazoa > Chordata > Actinopteri > Myctophiformes > Myctophidae > Nannobrachium > Nannobrachium achirus. The sequence continues at coordinate 65,933,065 of NC_137819.1, read as the reverse complement.
GGCTGTTATAGCGCCACCATGAGGCCAAATGACACTATTATTTTTTATTTAATCCGTGAAATCATTATGAACCTCCTCTCTAAGTCTTGAAACTGTAGCCCTTATGGTTTGCGAGAGAAAAATAATTGAATGTGAGTTTTTGCCATTCCCATTATAATTCAATGGGGAAAATTAATTCACTAATAAATTCATATCAATTAAACTATAGAACCTTTCTCTTAGCAAGTTACTAGCACACGATTCCCGAGTAAGCCGGTCGATTTGACATATGGCGCGAGTGTGTGGTGCAAAAACTGTGGGAGGAGTAGCGTGCCAAACTTTGGGAAAGTGTGCTTGTAGATTCAACACTAGAATTGACAGAGTCAATTTTGACAAGTGTGCCTGCAGTGCAGCTCCATAAATGCGCGACCTCATGCAGCGGTTCGGACCGCGAGACCGTCCGCCGAGTCGTCCGCGTTTCGTTGCGAGAGGGTCGGTCCCCGTGAAAAACGCGTTCCGGCACGAAACGGTTACGTTTCGCGCGTTTGTGACGCCCCCTAGGGGTCGAAGTGGAAATGCTTTTGGGGATTCGTTGAGTATGCCACCCCCCACCTGTGGTTGAAATTCAGTGTTGACTCGACTTATCGTTTGTGATTTATGGCTATCGTTTGCGAAACGTGCCCCTCCCGCTAACTTTGGAAGCGCGTTACAAACGAACGGTAGGGACTATCGAAATATCCTTTGACTGTGTTTATCGCGTGGCTTCATAGATCATGTGTACCGGTTTTTAAGACATTTGAAGAAAATATGTAGGAAAAGGAGCAAAAAGTGTGTTTTGGAGAAAATTCAAGATGGCGGAAAATCTATCCTGGCGCAAATGGGCGTGGCCTATATGGGGAGATGCGTCTTGACCCAAGGAATCCAGGGAAAAAAGAATTTTAATTTTCCGACCTACGGTTCAACAGTTACAGGCCAAAAGGTAAAGTGGGCTGTTATAGCGCCACCATGAGGCCAAACGACACTATTATTTTTTATTTAATCCTTGAAATCATTATGAACCTCCTCTCCAAGTCTTGAAACTGTAGCCCCTATGGTTTGCGAGCGAAAAATAATTGAATGTGAGTTTTGGCAATTCCCATTATAAGTCAATGGGGGAAATTAATTCACTAATAAATTCATATCAATTAAACTATAGAACCTTTCTCTTAGCAAGTTACTAGCACACCATTCCCGAGTAAGCCGGTCGATTTGACATATGGCGCGAGTGTGTGGTGCGAAAACTGTGGGAGGAGTAGCGTGCTAAACTTTGGGGAAAAGCATGGACATACATACATACATACATACATAAATATGAGCGATTGCAATAAGTTGCCAATGCTATGCATAGGCACACTTAACTAGAATTGACAGAGTCAATTTTGACAAGTGTGCCTGCAGCGCGCTGAATGCGCGACCTCGTGCGGTTCGGACCGTGAGACTGTCCGCCGAGTCGCCTGCGTTTCGTTGTGAGAGGGTCGGTCCCCGTGAAAAACGCGTTTTGGCACGAAACGGTTACGTTTCGCGCGTTTGTGACGCCCCCTAGGGGTCGAAGTGGAAATGCTTTTGGGGATCCGTTGAGTATGCCACCCCCGACCTGTGGTTGAAATTCAGTGTCGACTCGACCTATTGTTTGTGAGTTAGGGCAATTTTTTGCCAAACGGGCCCCTCCCGCTAACTTTGGAAGCGCGTTACGAACGAACGGTACGAACTATCGAAATATCCTTTGACTATGTTTATCGCGTGGCTTCATAGATCATGTGTACCGGTTTTTAAGACATTTGAAGAAAATATGTAGGAAAAGGAGCAAAAAGTGTGTTTTGGAGAAAATTCAAGATGGCGGAAAATCTACCCATACGCAAATGGGCGTGGCCTATATCGGGAGATGCGTCTTGACCCAAGGAATCCAGGGAAAAAATAATTTTAATTTTCCGACCTACGGTTCAAGAGTTACGGGGCAAAACGTAAAGTTGGCCGTTATAGCGCCACCATGAGGCCGAGTGATGTAATTATTTTTTGATTAATTCTTACAATCATTATGAACCTCCTCTCCAAGTCTTGAAACTGTAGCCCCTATGGTTTGCGAGAGAAAAATAATTGAATGCGATTCCCATTATAAGTCAATGGGGAAAATTAATTCACTAATAAATTAATATCAATTAAACTATAGAACCTTTCTCTTAGCAAGTTACTAGCACACCATTCCCGAGCAAGCCGGTCGATTTGACATATGGCGCGAGTGTGTGGGCGACCTCGTGCGGCGGTTCGGACCGTGAGACCGTCCGCCGAGTCGTCCGCGTTTCGTCGTGAGAGGGTCGGTCCCCGTGAAAAACGCGTTCTGGCACGAAACGGTTACGTTTCGCGCGTTTGTGACGCCCCCTAGGGGTCGAAGTGGAAATGCTTTTGGGGAATCGTTGAGTATGCCGCCCGCGACCTGTGGTTGAAATTCAGTGTTGACTCGACCTATTGTTTGTGATTTATGGCTATCGTTTGCGAAACGGGCCCCTCCCGCTAACTTTGGAAGCGCGTTACGAACGAACGGTATGGACTATCGAAATATCCTTTGACTATGTTTATCGCGTGGCTTCATAGATCATGTGTACCGGTTTTTAAGACATTTGAAGAAAATATGTAGGAAAAGGAGCAAAAAGTGTGTTTTGGAGAAAATTTGAAATGGTGAAAAATCTTCCCATGTGCAAATTGGCGTGTCCTATATGGAGAGATGCGTCGTGACCCAAGGAATCCAGGAAAAAAAGAATTTTAATTCTCCGACCTATGGTTCAAGAGTTACGAGGCAAGTGGTCCGTTATAGCGACACCATGTGGCCAATTGGAAATGCTTTTGGGGATCGTTGAGTATGCCACCCCCGACCTGTGGTTGAAATTCAGTGTTGACTGGACCTTTTGTTTGTGATTTATGGCTATTGTTTGCAAAACGGGCCCCTCCCGCTAACTTTGGAAGCGCGTTACGAACGAACGTAATGGACTATCGCAATATCCCTTGAGTATGTTCATTGCATGGGTTCATAGATCATGTGTACCGTTTTTTGTGCAATTTGAAGAAAATATGTCGGAAAAGGAACAAAAAGTGTGTTTTGGAGAAAATTCAAGATGGCGGAAAATCTATCCAGGCGCAAATGGGCGTGGCCTATATCGGGAGATGCGTCTTGACCCAAGGAATCCAGGGAAAAAATAATTTTAATTTTCCGACCTACGGTTCAACAGTTACAGGCCAAAACGTAAAGTGGGCTGTTATAGCGCCACCATGAGGCCAAATGACACTATTATTTTTTATTTAATCCTTGAAATCATTATGAACCTCCTCACCAAGTCTTGAAACTGTAGCCCCTATGGTTTGCGAGAGAAAAATAAATGAATGTGAGTTTTTGCCATTCCCATTATAAGTCAATGGGGAGAAATTAATGCACTAATAAATTAATATCAATTAAACTATAGAACCTTTCTCTTAGCAACTTACTAGCACACCATTCCCGAGTAAGCCGGTCGATTTGACATATGGCGCGAGTGTGTGTTGCAAAAACTGTGGGAGGAGTAGCGTGCCAAACTTTGGGGAATCGTATGGACAGACATAAATAAATAAATAAATATGAGCGAGAACAATAAGTGTCCCATGCTATGCATAGGCACACTTAACTAGAATTGACAGAGTCAATTTTGACAAGTGTGCCTGCAGTGCGCGACCTTGTGCAGCGGTTTGGACGGTGAGACAATCCGCCGAGTCGCCCGTGTTTCGTTGTGAGAGGGTCGGTCCCCGTGAAAAACGCGTTCTGGCACGAAGCGGTTACGTTTTGCGCGTTTGTGACGCCCCCTATGGGTCGAAGTGGAAATGCTTTTGGGGATCCGTTGAGTATGCCACCCCCGACCTGTGGTTGAAATTCGGTGTTGACTCGACTTATTGTTTGTGATTTATGGCTATCGTTTGTGAAACGGGCCCCTCCCGCTAACTTTGGAAGCGCGTTACGAACAAACGGTATGGACTATCGAAATATCCTTTGACTATGTTTATCGCGTGGCTTCATAGATCATGTGTACCGGTTTTTAAGACATTTGAAGAAAATATGTAGGAAAAGGAGCAAAAAGTGTGTTTTGGACAAAATTCAAGATGGCGGAAAATCTATCCATACGCAAATGGGCGTGGCCTATATGGGGAGATGCGTCATGACCCAAGGAATCCAGGGAAAAAATAATTTTCATTTTCCGACCTACGGTTCAAGAGTTACGGGGCAAAACGTAAAGTTGGCCGTTATAGCGCCACCATGAGGCCGAGTGATGTCATTATTTTTTGATTAATTCTTACAATCATTATGAACCTCCTCTCCAAGTCTTGAAACTGTAGCCCCTATGGTTTGCGAGAGAAAAATAATTGAATGCGATTCCCATTATAAGTCAATGGGGAAAATTAATTCACTAATAAATTAATATCAATTAAACTATAGAACCTTTCTCTTAGCAACTTGATAGCACACCATTCCCGAGTAAGCCGGTCGATTTGACATATGGCGCGAGTGTGTGGTGCAAAAACTGTGGGAGGAGTAGCGTGCCAAACTTTGGGGAAAAGTATGGACAGACTTAAATATGAGCGATAACAATAAGTCTGCCCATGCTATGCATAGGCACACTTAACTAGAATTGACAGAGTCAATTTTGACAAGTGTGCCTGCAGTGCGCGACCTTGTGCAGCGGTTTGGACGGTGAGACAATCCGCCAAGCCCGTGTTTCGTTGTGAGAGGGTCGGTCCCCGTGAAAAACGCGTTCTGGCACGAAACGGTTACGTTTCGCGCGTTTGTGACGCCCCCTATGGGTCGAAGTGGAAATGCTTTTGGGGAAACGTTGAGTATGCCACCCGCGACCCGTGGTTAAAATTCAGTGTTGACTTGACCTTTTGTTTGTGATTTATGGCTCTCGTTTGCGAAACGGGCCCCTCCCGCTAACTTTGGAAGGCCGTTACGAACGAACGGTATGGACTATCGAAATATCCTTTGACTATGTTTATTGCATGCCTTCATAGATCATGTGTACCGGTTTTTAAAACATTTGAAGAAAATATGTAGGAAAAGGAGCAAAAAGTGTGTTTTGGAGAAAATTCAAGATGGCGGAAAATCTATCCATACGCAAATGGGCGTGGCCTATATGGAGAGATGCGTCTTGACCCAAGGAATCCAGGGAAAAAATAATTTTCATTTTCCGATCTACGGTTCAAGAGTTACGGGGCAAAACGTAAAGTGAGCCGTTATAGCGCCACCATGAGGATGAATGGTGTAATTATTTTTCGATTTATTCTTAAAATCATTATGAATCTACTCTACGAGGTTTGAAACTGTAGGCCCTATGGTTTGCGATAGAAAAATACTTGAATGTGACTTTTTTCATTGTCCCATTATAAGTCAATGGGGAAAAATTAATTCACTAATAAATTAATATAAATTAAACTATAGAACCTTTCTCTTAGCAAGTTACTAGCACACGATTCCCGAGTAAGCCGGTCGTTTTGACATATGGCGCGAGTGTGTGGTGCAAAAACTGTGGGAGGAGTAGCGTGCCGAAGTTTAGAGAGTGCGCTTGTAAAGTCAATACTAGAATTGACAGAGTCAATTTTGACAAGTGTGCCTGCAGTGCAGCTCCATAAATGCGCGACCTCGCGCGGCGGTTCGGACCGCGAGACCGTCCGCCGAGTCGTCCGCGTTTCGTTGCGAGAGGGTCGGTCCCCGTGAAAAACGCGTTCCGGCACGAAACGGTTACGTTTCGCGCGTTTGTGACGCCCCCTAGGGGTCGAAGTGGAAATGCTTTTGGGGATTCGTTGAGTATGCCACCCCCCACCTGTGGTTGAAATTCAGTGTTGACTCGACTTATCGTTTGTGATTTATGGCTATCGTTTGCGAAACGTGCCCCTCCCGCTAACTTTGGAAGCGCGTTACAAACGAACGGTAGGGACTATCGAAATATCCTTTGACTGTGTTTATCGCGTGGCTTCATAGATCATGTGTACCGGTTTTTAAGACATTTGAAGAAAATATGTAGGAAAAGGAGCAAAAAGTGTGTTTTGGAGAAAATTCAAGATGGCGGAAAATCTATCCTGGCGCAAATGGGCGTGGCCTATATGGGGAGATGCGTCTTGACCCAAGGAATCCAGGGAAAAAAGAATTTTAATTTTCCGACCTACGGTTCAACAGTTACAGGCCAAAAGGTAAAGTGGGCTGTTATAGCGCCACCATGAGGCCAAACGACACTATTATTTTTTATTTAATCCTTGAAATCATTATGAACCTCCTCTCCAAGTCTTGAAACTGTAGCCCCTATGGTTTGCGAGCGAAAAATAATTGAATGTGAGTTTTGGCAATTCCCATTATAAGTCAATGGGGGAAATTAATTCACTAATAAATTCATATCAATTAAACTATAGAACCTTTCTCTTAGCAAGTTACTAGCACACCATTCCCGAGTAAGCCGGTCGATTTGACATATGGCGCGAGTGTGTGGTGCGAAAACTGTGGGAGGAGTAGCGTGCTAAACTTTGGGGAAAAGCATGGACATACATACATACATACATACATAAATATGAGCGATTGCAATAAGTTGCCAATGCTATGCATAGGCACACTTAACTAGAATTGACAGAGTCAATTTTGACAAGTGTGCCTGCAGCGCGCTGAATGCGCGACCTCGTGCGGTTCGGACCGTGAGACTGTCCGCCGAGTCGCCTGCGTTTCGTTGTGAGAGGGTCGGTCCCCGTGAAAAACGCGTTTTGGCACGAAACGGTTACGTTTCGCGCGTTTGTGACGCCCCCTAGGGGTCGAAGTGGAAATGCTTTTGGGGATCCGTTGAGTATGCCACCCCCGACCTGTGGTTGAAATTCAGTGTCGACTCGACCTATTGTTTGTGAGTTAGGGCAATTTTTTGCCAAACGGGCCCCTCCCGCTAACTTTGGAAGCGCGTTACGAACGAACGGTACGAACTATCGAAATATCCTTTGACTATGTTTATCGCGTGGCTTCATAGATCATGTGTACCGGTTTTTAAGACATTTGAAGAAAATATGTAGGAAAAGGAGCAAAAAGTGTGTTTTGGAGAAAATTCAAGATGGCGGAAAATCTACCCATACGCAAATGGGCGTGGCCTATATCGGGAGATGCGTCTTGACCCAAGGAATCCAGGGAAAAAATAATTTTAATTTTCCGACCTACGGTTCAAGAGTTACGGGGCAAAACGTAAAGTTGGCCGTTATAGCGCCACCATGAGGCCGAGTGATGTAATTATTTTTTGATTAATTCTTACAATCATTATGAACCTCCTCTCCAAGTCTTGAAACTGTAGCCCCTATGGTTTGCGAGAGAAAAATAATTGAATGCGATTCCCATTATAAGTCAATGGGGAAAATTAATTCACTAATAAATTAATATCAATTAAACTATAGAACCTTTCTCTTAGCAAGTTACTAGCACACCATTCCCGAGCAAGCCGGTCGATTTGACATATGGCGCGAGTGTGTGGGCGACCTCGTGCGGCGGTTCGGACCGTGAGACCGTCCGCCGAGTCGTCCGCGTTTCGTCGTGAGAGGGTCGGTCCCCGTGAAAAACGCGTTCTGGCACGAAACGGTTACGTTTCGCGCGTTTGTGACGCCCCCTAGGGGTCGAAGTGGAAATGCTTTTGGGGAATCGTTGAGTATGCCGCCCGCGACCTGTGGTTGAAATTCAGTGTTGACTCGACCTATTGTTTGTGATTTATGGCTATCGTTTGCGAAACGGGCCCCTCCCGCTAACTTTGGAAGCGCGTTACGAACGAACGGTATGGACTATCGAAATATCCTTTGACTATGTTTATCGCGTGGCTTCATAGATCATGTGTACCGGTTTTTAAGACATTTGAAGAAAATATGTAGGAAAAGGAGCAAAAAGTGTGTTTTGGAGAAAATTTGAAATGGTGAAAAATCTTCCCATGTGCAAATTGGCGTGTCCTATATGGAGAGATGCGTCGTGACCCAAGGAATCCAGGAAAAAAAGAATTTTAATTCTCCGACCTATGGTTCAAGAGTTACGAGGCAAGTGGTCCGTTATAGCGACACCATGTGGCCAATTGGAAATGCTTTTGGGGATCGTTGAGTATGCCACCCCCGACCTGTGGTTGAAATTCAGTGTTGACTGGACCTTTTGTTTGTGATTTATGGCTATTGTTTGCAAAACGGGCCCCTCCCGCTAACTTTGGAAGCGCGTTACGAACGAACGTAATGGACTATCGCAATATCCCTTGAGTATGTTCATTGCATGGGTTCATAGATCATGTGTACCGTTTTTTGTGCAATTTGAAGAAAATATGTCGGAAAAGGAACAAAAAGTGTGTTTTGGAGAAAATTCAAGATGGCGGAAAATCTATCCAGGCGCAAATGGGCGTGGCCTATATCGGGAGATGCGTCTTGACCCAAGGAATCCAGGGAAAAAATAATTTTAATTTTCCGACCTACGGTTCAACAGTTACAGGCCAAAACGTAAAGTGGGCTGTTATAGCGCCACCATGAGGCCAAATGACACTATTATTTTTTATTTAATCCTTGAAATCATTATGAACCTCCTCACCAAGTCTTGAAACTGTAGCCCCTATGGTTTGCGAGAGAAAAATAAATGAATGTGAGTTTTTGCCATTCCCATTATAAGTCAATGGGGAGAAATTAATGCACTAATAAATTAATATCAATTAAACTATAGAACCTTTCTCTTAGCAACTTACTAGCACACCATTCCCGAGTAAGCCGGTCGATTTGACATATGGCGCGAGTGTGTGTTGCAAAAACTGTGGGAGGAGTAGCGTGCCAAACTTTGGGGAATCGTATGGACAGACATAAATAAATAAATAAATATGAGCGAGAACAATAAGTGTCCCATGCTATGCATAGGCACACTTAACTAGAATTGACAGAGTCAATTTTGACAAGTGTGCCTGCAGTGCGCGACCTTGTGCAGCGGTTTGGACGGTGAGACAATCCGCCGAGTCGCCCGTGTTTCGTTGTGAGAGGGTCGGTCCCCGTGAAAAACGCGTTCTGGCACGAAGCGGTTACGTTTTGCGCGTTTGTGACGCCCCCTATGGGTCGAAGTGGAAATGCTTTTGGGGAAACGTTGAGTATGCCACCCGCGACCTGTGGTTAAAATTCAGTGTTGACTCGACCTTTTGTTTGTGATTTATGGCTATTGTTAGCGAACGGGCCCCTCCCGCTAACTTTGGAAGCGTGTTACGAACGAACAATACGGATTATCGAGATATCCTTTGACTATGTTTATCGCATGGCTTTAAAGATCATGTGTACCGGTTTTTAAGACATTTGAAGAAAATTTGTAGCAAAAGGAGTAAAAAGTGTGTTTAGGAGAAAATTCAAGATGGCGGAAAATCTTCCCATGTGCAAATTGGCGTATCCTATATGGAGAGATGCGTCGTGACCCAAGGAATCCAGGGAAAAAAGAATTGTAATTCTGTGACCTACGGTTCAAGAGTTACGAGGCAAGCGGTCCGTTATAGCGCCACCATGTGGCCAAGTGGAAATGCTTTTTGGGATTCGTTGAGTATGCCACCCCCGAACTGTGGTTGAAATTCAGTGTTGAATGGACCTTTTGTTTGTGATTTATGGCTATTGTTTGCAAAACGGGCCCCTCCCGCTAACTTTGGAAGCACGTTACGAATGAACGGTATAGACTATCGAAATATCCTTTGACTATGTTTATCGCGTGGCTTCATAGATCACGTGTACCGGTTTTTAAGACATTTGAAGAAAATATGTAGGAAAAGGAGCAAAAAGTGTGTTTCGGAGAAAATTCAAGATGGCGGAAAATCTATCCTGGCGCAAATGGGCGTGGCCTATATGGGGAGATGCGTCTTGGCCCAAGGAATCCGGGGAAAAAATAAGTTTAATTTTCCGACCTACGGTTCAACAGTTACAGGCCAAAACGTACACTGGGCTGTTATAGCGCCACCATGAGGCCAAATGACGCTATTATTTTTTATTTATTCCTTGTAATCATTATGAACCTCCTCTCTGAGTCTTGAAACTGTAGCCCCTATGGTTTGCGAGAGAAAAATTATTGAATGCGATTCCCATTATAAGTCAATGGGGACAGGTAAGGGTTAATTAATTTCTTAATAAATTCATATCAATTAAACTATAGAACCTTTCTCTTAGCAAGTTGATAGCACACGATTCCCGCGTAAGCCGGTCGATTTGACATATGGCGCAAGTGTGTGGTGCAAAAACTGTGGGAGGAGTAGCGTGCCAAACTTTGGGGAAATACATGTGTGTCTCCATGTCTGGCTTAAGTATGAGTGATAACAATAAGTCTGCCCATGCTATGCATAGGCACACTTAACTAGAATTGACAGGGTCAATTTTGACAAGTGTGCCTGCAGTGCGCTAAATGCGCGACCTCGTGCGGCGGTTCGGACCGTGAGACCGTCCGCCGAGTCGTCCGCGTTTCGTCGTGAGAGGGTCGGTCCCCGTGAAAAACGCGTTCTGGCACGAAACGGTTACGTTTCGCGCGTTTGTGACGCCCCCTAGGGGTCGAAGTGGAAATGCTTTTGGGGAATCGTTGAGTATGCCACCCCCGACCTGTGGTTGAAATTCAGTGTTGACTCGACCTATTGTTTGTGATTTATGGCTATTGTTAGCGAACGGGCCCCTCCCGCTAACTTTGGAAGCGTGTTACGAACGAACGGTACGGATTATCAAGATATCCTTTGACTATGTTTATCGCATGGCTTTAAAGATCATGTGTACCGGTTTTTAAGACATTTGAAGAAAATTTGTAGCAAAAGGAGTAAAAAGTGTGTTTAGGAGAAAATTCAAGATGGCGGAAAATCTTCCCATGTGCAAATTGGCGTATCCTATATGGAGAGATGCGTCGTGACCCAAGGAATCCAGGGAAAAAAGAATTGTAATTCTGTGACCTACGGTTCAAGAGTTACGAGGCAAGCGGTCCGTTATAGCGCCACCATGTGGCCAAGTGGAAATGCTTTTTGGGATTCGTTGAGTATGCCACCCCCGAACTGTGGTTGAAATTCAGTGTTGAATGGACCTTTTGTTTGTGATTTATGGCTATTGTTTGCAAAACGGGCCCCTCCCGCTAACTTTGGAAGCACGTTACGAATGAACGGTATAGACTATCGAAATATCCTTTGACTATGTTTATCGCGTGGCTTCATAGATCACGTGTACCGGTTTTTAAGACATTTGAAGAAAATATGTAGGAAAAGGAGCAAAAAGTGTGTTTCGGAGAAAATTCAAGATGGCGGAAAATCTATCCTGGCGCAAATGGGCGTGGCCTATATGGGGAGATGCGTCTTGGCCCAAGGAATCCGGGGAAAAAATAAGTTTAATTTTCCGACCTACGGTTCAACAGTTACAGGCCAAAACGTACACTGGGCTGTTATAGCGCCACCATGAGGCCAAATGACGCTATTATTTTTTATTTATTCCTTGTAATCATTATGAACCTCCTCTCTGAGTCTTGAAACTGTAGCCCCTATGGTTTGCGAGAGAAAAATTATTGAATGCGATTCCCATTATAAGTCAATGGGGACAGGTAAGGGTTAATTAATTTCTTAATAAATTCATATCAATTAAACTATAGAACCTTTCTCTTAGCAAGTTGATAGCACACGATTCCCGCGTAAGCCGGTCGATTTGACATATGGCGCAAGTGTGTGGTGCAAAAACTGTGGGAGGAGTAGCGTGCCAAACTTTGGGGAAATACATGTGTGTGTCCATGTCTGGCTTAAGTATGAGTGATAACAATAAGTCTGCCCATGCTATGCATAGGCACACTTAACTAGAATTGACAGGGTCAATTTTGACAAGTGTGCCTGCAGCGCGCTAAAGGCGCGACCTCGTGCTGCGGTTCGGACTGTGAGACCGTCCTCCGAGTCGTCTGCGTTTCGTCGTGAGAGGGTCGGTCCCCGTGAAAAACGCGTTCTGGCACGAAGCGGTTACGTTTCGTGCGGTTGTGACGCCCCCTAGGGGTCGAAGTGGAAATGCTTTTGGGGAATCGTTGAGTATGCCACCCCCGACCTGTGGTTGAAATTCAGTGTTGACTCGACCTATTGTTTGTGATTTATGGCTATTGTTAGCGAACGGGCCCCTCCCGCTAACTTTGGAAGCGTGTTACGAACGAACGGTACGGATTATCGACATATCCTTTGACTATGTTTATCGCGTGGCTTCATAGATCATGTGTACCGGTTTTTAAGACATTTGAAGAAAATATGTAGGAAAAGGAGCAAAAAGTGTGTTTTGGAGAAAATTCAAGATGGCGGAAAATCTATCCTGGCGCAAATGGGCGTGGCCTATATCGGGAGATGCGTCTTGACCCAAGGAATCGAGGGAAAAAATAATTTTAATTTTTCGACCTACGGTTCAACAGTTACAGGCCAAAACGTAAAGTGGGCTGTTATAGCGCCACCATGAGTCCAAATGACACTATTATTTTTTATTTAATCCTTGAAATCATTTTGAACCTCCTCTCCAAGTCTTGAAACTGTAGCCCCTATGGTTTGCGAGAGAAAAATAATTGAATGCGATTCCCATTATAAGTCAATGGGGAAAATTAATTCACTAATAAATTAATATCAATTAAACTATAGAACCTTTCTCTTAGCAACTTACTAGCACACCATTCCCGAGTAAGCCGGTCGATTTGACATATGGCGCGAGTGTGTGGTGCGAAAACTGTGGGAGTAGCGTGCCAAACTTTGGGGAAAAGTATGGACAGAAAGACATACATAAATAAATAAATATGAGCGATAACAATAAGTTGCCTGTTCTTGCATAACAGGCACACTTAACTAGAATTGACATGGTCAATTTTGACAAGTGTGCCTGCAGTGCAGCTCGCTAAATGCGCGACCTTGTGCAGCGGTTCGGACCGTGAGACCGTCCGCCGAGTCGTCCGCGTTTCGTCGCGAGAGGGTCGGTCCCCGTGAAAAACGCGTTTTGGCACGAAACGGTTACGTTTCGCGCGTTTGTGACGCCCCCTAGGGGTCGAAGTGGAAATTCTTTTGGGGATCTGTTGAGTATGCCACCCCCGACCTGTGGTTGAAATTCAGTGTCGACTCGACCTATTGTTTGTGAGTTAGGGCAATTTTTTGCCAAACGGGCCCCTCCCGCTAACTTTGGAAGCACGTTACGAACGAACGGTATGGACTATCGAAATATCCCTTGAGTATGTTCATTGCATGGGTTCATGGATCATGTGTACCGCTTTTTGTGACATTTGAAGAAAATATGTGGGAAAAGGAGCAAAAAGTGTGTTTTGGAGAAAATTCAAGATGGCGGAAAATCTATCCTGGCGCAAATGGGCGTGGCCTATATCGGGAGATGCGTCTTGACCCAAGGAATCCAGGGAAAAAATAATTTTAATTTTCCGACCTACGGTTCAACAGTTATGGGCCAAAACGTAAACTGGGCTGTTATAGCGCCACCATGAGGCCAAATGACACTATTATTTTTTATTTAATCCTTGCAATCATTATGAACCTCCTCTCCAAGTCCTGAAACTGTAGCCCCTATGGTTTGCGAGAGAAAAATAATTGAATGTGTTTTTTTGCGATTCCCATTATAAGTCAATGGGGAAAATTAATTCACTAATAAATTCATATCAATTAAACTATAGAACCTTTCTCTTAGCAAGTTACTAGCACACGATTCCCGCGTAAGCCGGTCGATTTGACATATGGCGCGAGTGTGTGGTGCAAAAACTGTGGGAGGAGTAGCGTGCCAAACTTTGGGAAAGTGTGCTTGTAGATTCAACACTAGAATTGACGGAGTCAATTTTGACAAGTGTGCCTGCAGCGCGCTAAATGCGCGACCTTGTGCGGCGGTTCGGACTGTGAGACAGTCTGCCGAGTCGTCCGTGTGTCGTTGTGAGAGGGTCGGTCCCCTCGAAAAACGCGTTCTGGCACGAAACGGTTACGTTTCGCGCGTTTGTGACGCCCCCTAGGGGTCGAAGTGGAAATGCTTTTGGGGATTCGTTGAGTATGCCACCCCCGACCTGTGGTTGAAATTCAGTGTTGACTCGACCTATTGTTTGTGATTTATGGCTATCGTTTGCGAAACTTGCCCCTCCCGCTAACTTTGGAAGCACGTTACGAACGAACGGTACGAACTATCAAAATATCCTTTGACTATGTTTATCGCGTGGCTTCATAGATCATGTGTACCGGTTTTTAAGACATTTGAAGAAAATATGTAGGAAAAGGAGCAAAAAGTGTGTTTTGGACAAAATTCAAGATGGCGGAAAATCTATCCATACGCAAATGGGCGTGGCCTATATGGGGAGATGCGTCATGACCCAAGGAATCCAGGGAAAAAATAATTTTCATTTTCCGACCTACGGTTCAAGAGTTACGGGGCAAAACGTAAAGTTGGCCGTTATAGCGCCACCATGAGGCCGAGTGATGTAATTATTTTTTGATTAATTCTTACAATCATTATGAACCTCCTCTCCAAGTCTTGAAACTGTAGCCCCTATGGTTTGCGAGAGAAAAATAATTGAATGCGATTCCCATTATAAGTCAATGGGGAAAATTAATTCACTAATAAATTAATATCAATTAAACTATAGAACCTTTCTCTTAGCAACTTGATAGCACACCATTCCCGAGTAAGCCGGTCCATTTGACATATGGCGCGAGTGTGTGGTGCGAAAACTGTGGGAGGAGTAGCGTGCCAAACTTTGGGGAAAAGTATGGACAGACTTAAGTAAGTAAATAAATAAATATGAGCGATAACAATAAGTCTGCCCATGCTATGCATAGGCACACTTAACTAGAATTGACAGAGTCAATTTTGACAAGTGTGCCTGCAGCGCGCTAAATGCGCGACCCCGTGCGGCGGTTCGGACCGCGAGACCGTCCGCCGAGTCGTCCGCGTTTCGTTGTGAGAGGGTCGGTCCCCGTGAAAAACGCGTTCTGGCACGAAACGGTTACCTTTTGCGCGTTTGTGACGCCCCCTAGGGGTCGAAGTGGAAATGCTTTTGGGGATCTGTTGAGTATGCCACCCCCGACCTGTGGTTGAAATTCAGTGTTGACTCGACCTATTGTTTGTGAGTTAGGGCAATTTTTTGCCAAACGGGCCCCTCCCGCTAACTTTGGAAGCGCATTACGAACGAACGGTACGAACTATCGAAATATCCTTTGACTATGTTTATCGCGTGGCTTCATAGATCATGTGTACCGGTTTTTAAGACATTTGAAGAAAATATGTAGGAAAAGGAGCAAAAAGTGTGTTTTGGAGAAAATTCAAGATGGCGGAAAATCTACCCATACGCAAATGGGCGTGGCCTATATGGAGAGATGCGTCATGACCCAAGGAATCCAGGGAAAAAATAATTTTAATTCTCCGACCTACGGTTCAAGAGTTACGAGGCAAGTGGTCCGTTATAGCGCCACCATGTGGCCAAGTGAAATGCTTTTGGGGATTCGTTGAGTTTGCCACCCCCGACCTGTGGTTGAAATTCAGTGTTGACTGGACCTTTTGTTTGTGATTTATGGCTATTGTTTGCCAAACAAGCCCATCCCGCTAAATTTAGAAGCGCTTTACGAACGAACGGTACGGACGATCAAAATATCCCTTGAGTATTTTCATTGCATGGCTTCATAGGTCAGGTATACCGCTTTTCGTGACATTTGAAGAAAAAATTTAGGAAAATGAGCAAAAAGTGTGTTTTGGAGAAAATTCAAGATGGCGGAAAATCTATCCTGGCGCAAATGGGCGTGGCCTATATGGCGAGATGCGTCATGACCCAAGGAATCCAGGGAAAAAAGAATTTTAATTTTCCGATCTACGGTTCAAGAGTTACAGGCCAAAACGTAAAGTGGGCTGTTACAGCGCCACCATGAGGCCAAATGACACTATTATTTTTTATTTAATCCTTGAAATCATTATGAACCTCCTCTCCAAGTCTTGAAACTCTAGCCCCTATGGTTTGCGAGAGACAAATAATTGAATTTGAGTTTTTGCCATTCCCATTATAAGTCAATGGGGGGAAATTAATTCACTAATAAATTAATATCAATTAAACTATAGAACCTTTCTCTTAGCAAGTTACTAGCACACGATTCCCGAGTAAGCCGGTCGATTTCACATATGGCGCGAGTGTGTGGTGCGAAAACTGTGGGAGGAGTAGCGTGTCAAACTTTGGGGAAAAGCATGGACATAAGTAAACTAGAATTGACAGAGTCAATTTTGACAAGTGTGCCTGCAATGCACGACCTTGTGTAACGGTTTGGACGGTGAGACCATCCGCCAAGTTGTCTGCGTTTCGTTGTGAGAGGGTCGGTCCCCGTGAAAAACGCGTTCCGGCACGAAACGGTTACGTTTCGCGCGTTCGTGATGCCCCCTAGGGGTCGAAGTGGAAATGCTTTTGGGGATTCGTTGAGTATGCCACCCCCGACCTGTGGTTGAAATTCAGTGTTGACTCGACCTATTGTTTGTGATTTATGGCTATCGTTTGCGAAACGGGCCCCTCCCGCTAACTTTGGCAGCGCGTTACGAAGGTACGGTATGGACTATCGAAATATCCTTTGACTATGTTTATCGCATGGCTTCATAGATCACGTGTACCGGTTTTTAAGACATTTGAAGAAAATATGTAGGAAAAGGAGCAAAAAGTGTCTTTTGGAGAAAATTTGAAATGGTGAAAAATCTTCCCATGTGCAAATTGGCGTGTCCTATATGGAGAGATGCGTCGTGACCCAAGGAATCCAGGGAAAAAATAATTTTAATTCTCCGACCTATGGTTCAAGAGTTACGAGGCAAGTGGTCCGTTATAGCGCCACCATGTGGCCAATTGGAAATGCTTTTGGGGATCGTTGAGTATGCCACCCCCGACCTGTGGTTGAAATTCAGTGTTGACTGGACCTTTTGTTTGTGATTTATGGCTATTGTTTGCAAAACGGGCCCCTCCCGCTAACTTTGGAAGCGCGTTACGAACGAACGTAATGGACTATCGCAATATCCCTTGAGTATGTTCATTGCATGGGTTCATAGATCATGTGTACCGTTTTTTGTGCAATTTGAAGAAAATATGTCGGAAAAGGAACAAAAAAGTGTGTTTTGGAGAAAATTCAAGATGGCGGAAAATCTATCCTGGCGCAAATGGGCGTGGCCTATATCGGGAGATGCGTCTTGACCCAAGGAATCCAGGGAAAAAATAATTTTAATTTTCCGACCTACGGTTCAACAGTTACAGGCCAAAACGTAAAGTGGGCTGTTATAGCGCCACCATGAGGCCAAATGACACTATTATTTTTTATTTAATCCTTGAAATCATTATGAACCTCCTCTCCAAGTCTTGAAACTCTAGCCCCTATGGTTTGCGAGAGACAAATAATTGAATTTGAGTTTTTGCCATTCCCATTATAAGTCAATGGGGGGAAATTAATTCACTAATAAATTAATATCAATTAAACTATAGAACCTTTCTCTTAGCAAGTTACTAGCACACGATTCCCGAGTAAGCCGGTCGATTTCACATATGGCGCGAGTGTGTGGTGCGAAAACTGTGGGAGGAGTAGCGTGTCAAACTTTGGGGAAAACCATGGACATAAGTAAATAAATATGAGCGATTGCAATAAGTCTGCCAATGCTATGCATAGGCACACTTAACTAGAATTGACAGAGTCAATTTTGACAAGTGTGCCTGCAGCGCGCTAAATGCGCGACCTTGCGTAGCGGTTCGGACTGTGAGACCGTCCGCCGAGTCGTCCGCGTTTCGTTGTGAGAGGGTCGTTCCCCGTGAAAAACGCGTTTTGGCACGAAATGGTTACGTTTTGCGCGTTTGTGACGCCTCCTAGGGGTCGAAGTGGAAATGCTTTTGGGGATTCGTTGAGTATGCCACCCCCCACCTGTGGTTAAAATTCAGTGTTGACTCGACCTTTTGTTTGTGATTTATGGCTCTCGTTTGCGAAACGGGCCCCTCCCGCTAACTTTGGAAGGCCGTTACGAACGAACGGTATGGACTATCAAAATATCCTTTGACTATGTTTATCGGATGGCTTCATAGATCATGTGTACTGGTTTTTAAGACATTTGAAGAAAATATGTAGGAAAAGGAGCAAAAAGTGTGTTTTGGAGAAAATTCAAGATGGCGGAAAATCTATCCCTACGCAAATGGGCGTGGCCTACATGGGGAGATGCGTCTTGACCCAAGGAATCCAAGGAAAAAATATTTTTCATTTTCCGATCTACGGTTCAAGAGTTACGGGGCAAAACGTAAAGTGAGCCGTTATAGCGCCACCATGAGGATGAGTGGTGTAATTATTTTTCGATTTATTCTTAAAATCATTATGAATCTCCTCTCCGAGGTTTGAAACTGTAGCCCCTATGGTTTGCGAGAGAAAAATACTTGAATGTGACTTTTTGCATTGTCCCATTATAAGTCAATGGGGAAAAATTAATTCACTAATAAATTAATATCAATTAAACTATATAACCTTTCTCTTAGCATGTTACTAGCACACGATTCCCGCGTAAGCCGGTCAATTTGACATATGGCGCGAGTGTGTGGTGCAAAAACTGTGGGAGGAGTAGCGTGCCAAACTTTGGGGAAATCCATGTGCGTTCTGGCACGAAACGGTTACCTTTTGCGCGTTTGTGACGCCCCCTAGGGGTCGAAGTGGAAATGCTTTTGGGGATCTGTTGAGTATGCCGCCCCCGACCTGTGGTTGAAATTCAGTGTTGACTCGACCTATTGTTTGTGAGTTAGGGCAATTTTTTGCCAAACGGGCCCCTCCCGCTAACTTTGGAAGCGCGTTACGAACGAACGGTATTGACTATCGAAATATCCTTTGACTATGTTTATCGCGTGGCTTCATAGATCATGTGTACCAGTTTTTAAGACATTTGAAGAAAATATGTAGGAAAAGGAGCAAAAAGTGTGTTTTGGAGAAAATTCAAGATGGCGGAAAATCTACCCATACGCAAATGGGCGTGGCCTATATGGGGAGATGCGTCTTGACCCAAGGAATCCAGGGAAAAAATAATTTTCATTTTCCGACCTACGGTTCAACAGTTACAGGCCAAAACGTAAACTGGGCTGTTATAGCGCCACCATGAGGCCAAATGACACTATTATTTATTATTTAATCCTTGAAATCATTATGAACCTCCTCTCCAAGTCTTGAAACTGTAGCCCCTATGGTTTGCGAGAGAAAAATAAGTTTTGCGATTCCCATTATAAGTCAATGGGGAAAATTAATTCACTAATAAATTATTATCAATTAAACTATAGAACCTTTCTCTTAGCAACTTGATAGCACACGATTCCCGATGAAGCCGGTCGATTTGACATATGGCGCGAGTGTGTGGTGCCAAAACTGTGGGAGGAGTAGCGTGCCAAACTTTGGGGAAAAGTATGGACAGAAAGACTTAAATAAATATATATGAGCGATAACAATAAGTCTGCCCATGCTATGCATAGGCACACTTAACTAGAATTGACAGAGTCAATTTTGACAAGTGTGCCTGCAGCTCGCTAAATGCGCGACCTTGTGCGGCGGTTCGGACCGTGAGACCGTCCGCCGAGTCGTCCGTGTTTCGTTTTGAGAGGGTCGGTCCCCCTGAAAAACGCGTTCTGGCACGAAACGGTTACGTTTCGCGCGTTTGTGACGCCCCCTATGGGTCGAAGTGGAAATGCTTTTGGGGATTAGTTGAGTATGCCGCCCCCGACCTGTGGTTGAAATTCGGTGGTGACTCGACTTATTGTTTGTGATTTATGGCTATCGTTTGTGAAACGGGCCCCTCCCGCTAACTTTGGAAGCGTGTTACGAACGAACGGTATGGACTATCGAAATATCCTTTGACTATGTTTATCGCGTGGCTTCATAGATCATGTGTACCGGTTTTTAAGACATTTGAATAAAATATGTAGGAAAAGGAGCAAAAAGTGTGTTTTGGAGAAAATTCAAGATGGCGGAAAATCTACCCATACGCAAATGGGCGTGGCCTATATGGGGAGATGCGTCTTGACC
The DNA here is from genome assembly GCF_963921795.1 of Nannobrachium achirus. Classification (NCBI taxonomy): domain Eukaryota; kingdom Metazoa; phylum Chordata; class Actinopteri; order Myctophiformes; family Myctophidae; genus Nannobrachium; species Nannobrachium achirus. The sequence continues at coordinate 65,913,032 of NC_137819.1, read as the reverse complement.
CAAGGAATCCAGGGAAAAAATAATTTTCATTTTCCGACCTACGGTTCAACAGTTACAGGCCAAAACGTAAACTGGGCTGTTATAGCGCCACCATGAGGCCAAATGACACTATTATTTATTATTTAATCCTTGAAATCATTATGAACCTCCTCTCCAAGTCTTGAAACTGTAGCCCCTATGGTTTGCGAGAGAAAAATAAGTTTTGCGATTCCCATTATAAGTCAATGGGGAAAATTAATTCACTAATAAATTATTATCAATTAAACTATAGAACCTTTCTCTTAGCAACTTGATAGCACACGATTCCCGATGAAGCCGGTCGATTTGACATATGGCGCGAGTGTGTGGTGCCAAAACTGTGGGAGGAGTAGCGTGCCAAACTTTGGGGAAAAGTATGGACAGAAAGACTTAAATAAATATATATGAGCGATAACAATAAGTCTGCCCATGCTATGCATAGGCACACTTAATAAATATGAGCGATTGCAATAAGTCTGCCAATGCTATGCATAGGCACACTTAACTAGAATTGACAGAGTCAATTTTGACAAGTGTGCCTGCAGCGCGCTAAATGCGCGACCCCGTGCGGCGGTTCGGACCGTGAGACCGTCCGCCGAGTCGTCCCGCGTTTCGTCGTGAGAGGGTCGGTCCCCGTGAAAAACGCGTTCTGGCACGAAACGGTTACCTTTTGCGCGTTTGTGACGCCCCCTAGGGGTCGAAGTGGAAATGCTTTTGGGGATCTGTTGAGTATGCCACCCCCGACCTGTGGTTGAAATTCAGTGTTGCCTCGACCTATTGTTTGTGAGTTATGGCTATCGTTTGCGAAACGTGGCCCTCCCGCTATCTTTGGAAGCGCGTTACGAACGAACGGTAGGGACTATCGAAATATCCTTTGACTGTGTTTATCGCGTGGCTTCATAGATCATGTGTACCGGTTTTTAAGACATTTGAAGAAAATATGTAGGAAAAGGAGCAAAAAGTGTGTTTTGGAGAAAATTCAAGATGGCGGAAAATCTATCCCTACGCAAATGGGAGGGGCCTATATCGAGAGATGCGTCTTGACCCAAGGAATCCAGCGAAAAAAGAATTTTAATTTTCCGACCTACGGTTCAACAGTTACAGGCCAAAACGTAAACTGGGCTGTTATAGCGCCACCATGAGGCCAAGTGACACTATTATTTTTTATTTAATCCTTGAAATCATTATGAACCTCCTCTCCAAGTCTTGAAACTGTAGCCTCTATGGTTTGCGAGAGGAAAATAATTGAATGTGAGTTTTTGCCATTCCCATTATAAGTCAATGGGGAAAATTAGTTCACTAATAAATTCATATCAATTAAACTATAGAACCTTTGTCTTAGCAAGTTACTAGCACACGATTCCCGAGTAAGCCGGTCGATTTGACATATGGCGCGAGTGTGTGGTGCAAAAACTGTGGGAGGAGTAGCGTGGCAAACTTTGGGAAAGTGTGCTTGTAGATTCAACACTAGAATTGACAGAGTCAATTTTGACAAGTGTGCCTGCAGCGCGCTAAATGCGCGACCTTGTGTGGCGGTTCGGACCGTGAGACCGTCCGCCGAGTCGTCCGCGTTGCGTTGTGAGAGGGTCGGTCCCCGTGAAAAACGCGTTCTGGCACGAAACGGTTACGTTTTGCGCGTTTGTGACGCCCCCTAGGGGTCGAAGTGGAAATGCTTTTGGGGATTCGTTGAGTATGCCACCCCCGACCTGTGGTTGAAATTCAGTGTTGACTCGACCTATTGTTTGTGATTTATGGCTATCGTTTGCGAAACGGGCCCCTCCCGCTAACTTTGGAAGCGCGTTACGAACGAACGGTACGGACTATCGAAATATCCTTTGACTATGTTTATCGCATGGCTTCATAGATCATGTGTACCGGTTTTTAAGACATTTGAAGAAAATATGTAGGAAAAGGAGCAAAAAGTGTGTTTTGGAGAAAATTCAAGATGGCGGAAAATCTATCCTGGCGCAAATGGGCGTGGCCTATATGGGGAGATGCGTCTTGACCCAAGGAATCCAGGGAAAAAAGAATTTTCATTTTCCGACCTACGGTTCAAGAGTTACGGGGCAAAACGTAAAGTTGGCCGTTATAGCGCCACCATGAGGCCGAGTGATGTCATTATTTTTTGATTAATTCTTACAATCATTATGAACCTCCTCTCCAAGTCTTGAAACTGTAGCCCCTATGGTTTGCGAGAGAAAAATAATTGAATGCGATTCCCATTATAAGTCAATGGGGAAAATTAATTCACTAATAAATTAATATCAATTAAACTATAGAACCTTTCTCTTAGCAACTTGATAGCACACCATTCCCGAGTAAGCCGGTCGATTTGACATATGGCGCGAGTGTGTGGTGCAAAAACTGTGGGAGGAGTAGCGTGCCAAACTTTGGGGAAAAGTATGGACAGACTTAAGTAAGTAAATAAATAAATAAATATGAGCGATAACAATAAGTCTGCCCATGCTATGCATAGGCACACTTAACTAGAATTGACAGAGTCAATTTTGACAAGTGTGCCTGCAGCTCGCTAAACGCGCGACCTCGTGCGGCGGTTCGGACCGTGAGACCGTCCGCCGAGTCGTCCGCGTTTCGTCGTGAGAGGGTCGGTCCCCGTGAAAAACGCGTTCTGGCACGAAACGGTTACCTTTTGCGCGTTTGTGACGCCCCCTAGGGGTCGAAGTGGAAATGCTTTTGGGGATCTGTTGAGTATGCCACCCGCGACCTGTGGTTGAAATTTAGTGTTGACTCGACCTTTTGTTTGTGAGTTAGGGCAATTTTTTGCCAAACGGGCCCCTCCCGCTAACTTTGGAAGCGCGTTACGAACGAACGGTATTGACTATCGAAATATCCTTTGACTATGTTTATCGCGTGGCTTCATAGATCATGTGTACCGGTTTTTAAGACATTTGAAGAAAATATGTAGGAAAAGGAGCAAAAAGTGTGTTTTGGAGAAAATTCAAGATGGCGGAAAATCTATCCTGGCGCAAATGGGCGTGGCCTATATGGGGAGATGCGTCTTGACCCAAGGAATCCAGGGAAAAAAGAATTTTAATTTTCCGACCTACGGTTCAACAGTTACAGGCCAAAAGGTAAAGTGGGCTGTTATAGCGCCACCATGAGGCCAAACGACACTATTATTTTTTATTTAATCCTTGAAATCATTATGAACCTCCTCTCCAAGTCTTGAAACTGTAGCCCCTATGGTTTGCGAGCGAAAAATAATTGAATGTGAGTTTTGGCAATTCCCATTATAAGTCAATGGGGGAAATTAATTCACTAATAAATTCATATCAATTAAACTATAGAACCTTTCTCTTAGCAAGTTACTAGCACACGATTCCCGAGTAAGCCGGTCGATTTCACATATGGCGCGAGTGTGTGGTGCGAAAACTGTGGGAGGAGTAGCGTGTCAAACTTTGGGGAAAACCATGGACATAAGTAAGTAAATAAATATGAGCGATTGCAATAAGTCTGCCAATGCTATGCATAGGCACACTTAACTAGAATTGACAGAGTCAATTTTGACAAGTGTGCCTGCAGCTCGCTAAACGCGCGACCTCGTGCGGCGGTTCGGACCGTGAGACCGTCCGCCGAGTCGTCCGTGTTTCGTCGTGAGAGGGTCGGTCCCCGTGAAAAACGCGTTCTGGCACGAAACGGTTACCTTTTGCGCGTTTGTGACGCCCCCTAGGGGTCGAAGTGGAAATGCTTTTGGGGATCTGTTGAGTATGCCACCCGCGACCTGTGGTTGAAATTTAGTGTTGACTCGACCTTTTGTTTGTGAGTTAGGGCAATTTTTTGCCAAACGGGCCCCTCCCGCTAACTTTGGAAGCGCGTTACGAACGAACGGTATTGACTATCGAAATATCCTTTGACTATGTTTATCGCGTGGCTTCATAGATCATGTGTACCGGTTTTTAAGACATTTGAAGAAAATATGTAGGAAAAGGAGCAAAAAGTGTGTTTTGGAGAAAATTCAAGATGGCGGAAAATCTATCCTGGCGCAAATGGGCGTGGCCTATATGGGGAGATGCGTCTTGACCCAAGGAATCCAGGGAAAAAAGAATTTTAATTTTCCGACCTACGGTTCAACAGTTACAGGCCAAAAGGTAAAGTGGGCTGTTATAGCGCCACCATGAGGCCAAACGACACTATTATTTTTTATTTAATCCTTGAAATCATTATAAACCTCCTCTCCAAGTCTTGAAACTGTAGCCCCTATGGTTTGCGAGCGAAAAATAATTGAATGTGAGTTTTGGCAATTCCCATTATAAGTCAATGGGGGAAATTAATTCACTAATAAATTCATATCAATTAAACTATAGAACCTTTCTCTTAGCAAGTTACTAGCACACCATTCCCGAGTAAGCCGGTCGATTTGACATATGGCGCGAGTGTGTGGTGCGAAAACTGTGGGAGGAGTAGCGTGCCAAACTTTGGGGAAAAGCATGGACATACATAAATATGAGCGATTGCAATAAGTTGCCAATGCTATGCATAGGCACACTTAATAAGTAAATAAATATGACGCCCCCTACGGGTCGAATTGGAAATGCTTTTGGGGATTCGTTGAGTAAGCCACCCGCAACCTGTGGTAGAAATTCAGTGTTGACTCAACGTTTTGTTTGTGATTTATGGCTATTGTTTGCAAAACGGGCCCCTCCCGCTAAATTTGGAAGCCCGTTACGAACAAACGGTATGGACTATCAAAATATCCCTTGACTATGTTCATTGCATGGGTTCATAGATCATGTGTACCCATTTTCGTGACATTTGAAGAAAATATGTAGGAAAAGGAGCAAAAAGTGTGTTTTGGAGAAAATTCAAAATGGTGAAAAATCTCGCAGTGTTCGAATTTGCGTGGCCTATATGGAGAGATGCGTCGTGATCCAAGGAATCCAGGGAAAAAATAATTTTAATTCTCCGACCTACGGTTCAAGAGTTACGAGGCAAGTGGTCCGTTATAGCGCCACCATGTGGCCAAGTGAAATGCTTTTGGGGATTCGTTGAGTTTGCCACCCCCGACCTGTGGTTGAAATTCAGTGTTGACTGGACCTTTTGTTTGTGATTTATGGCTATTGTTTGCCAAACAAGCCCATCCCGCTAACTTTAGAAGCGCGTTACGAACGAACGGTACGGACGATCAAAATATCCCTTGAGTATGTTCATTGCATGGCTTCATAGGTCAGGTATACCGCTTTTCGTGACATTTGAAGAAAAAATTTAGGAAAATGAGCAAAAAGTGTGTTTTGGAGAAAATTCAAGATGGCGGAAAATCTATCTTGGCGCAAATGGGCGTGGCCTATATGGCGAGATGCGTCATGACCCAAGGAATCCAGGGAAAAAAGAATTTTAATTTTCCGATCTACGGTTCAAGAGTTACAGGCCAAAACGTAAAGTGGGCTGTTACAGCGCCACCATGAGGCCAAATGACACTATTATTTTTTATTTAATCCTTGAAATCATTATGAACCTCCTCTCCAAGTCTTGAAACTCTAGCCCCTATGGTTTGCGAGAGACAAATAATTGAATTTGAGTTTTTGCCATTCCCATTATAAGTCAATGGGGGGAAATTAATTCACTAATAAATTAATATCAATTAAACTATAGAACCTTTCTCTTAGCAAGTTACTAGCACACGATTCCCGAGTAAGCCGGTCGATTTCACATATGGCGCGAGTGTGTGGTGCGAAAACTGTGGGAGGAGTAGCGTGTCAAACTTTGAGGAAAACCATGGACATAAGTAAATAAGTAAATAAATATGAGCGATTGCAATAAGTCTGCCAATGCTATGCATAGGCACACTTAACTAGAATTGACAGAGTCAATTTTGACAAGTGTGCCTGCAGTGCAGCTCCATAAATGCGCGACCTCGTGCGGCGGTTCGGACCGCGAGACCGTCCGGCGAGTCGTCCGCGTTTCGTTGTGAGAGGGTCGGTCCCCGTGAAAAACGCGTTCCGGCACGAAACGGTTACGTTTCGCGCGTTTGTGACGCCCCCTAGGGGTCGAAGTGGAAATGCTTTTGGGGATTCGTTGAGTATGCCACCCCCCACCTGTGGTTGAAATTCAGTGTTGACTCGACTTATCGTTTGTGATTTATGGCTATCGTTTGCGAAACGTGCCCCTCCCGCAAACTTTGGAAGCGCGTTACGAACGAACGGTAGGGACTATCGAAATATCCTTTGACTGTGTTTATCGCGTGGCTTCATAGATCATGTGTACCGGTTTTTAAGACATTTGAAGAAAATATGTAGGAAAAGGAGCAAAAAGTGTGTTTTGGAGAAAATTCAAGATGGCGGAAAATCTATCCCTACGCAAATGGGCGGGGCCTATATCGAGAGATGCGTCTTGACCCAAGGAATCCAGGGAAAAAAGAATTTTAATTTTCCGACCTACGGTTCAACAGTTACAGGCCAAAACGTAAACTGGGCTGTTATAGCGCCACCATGAGGCCAAGTGACACTATTATTTTTTATTTAATCCTTGAAATCATTATGAACCTCCTCTCCAAGTCTTGAAACTGTAGCCTCTATGGTTTGCGAGAGGAAAATAATTGAATGTGAGTTTTTGCCATTCCCATTATAAGTCAATGGGGAAAATTAATTCACTAATAAATTCATATCAATTAAACTATAGAACCTTTCTCTTAGCAAGTTACTAGCACACGATTCCCGAGTAAGCCGGTCGATTTGACATATGGCGCGAGTGTGTGGTGCAAAAACTGTGGGAGGAGTAGCGTGCCAAACTTTGGGAAAGTGTGCTTGTAGATTCAACACTAGAATTGACATGGTCAATTTTGACAAGTGTGCCTGCAGTGCAGCCCCATAAATGCGCGACCTCGTGCAGCGGTTTTGACCGTGAGACCGTCCGCCAAGTGGTCTGTGTTTCTTTTTGAGAGGGTCAGTCCCCCTGAAAAACGCGTTTTGGCACGAAACGGTTACGTTTTGTGCGTTTATGACGCCCTCTACGGGTCGAATTGGAAATGCTTTTGGAGATTCGTTGAGTAAGCCACCCGCAACCTGTGGTAAAAATTCAGTGTTGACTCGAGATTTTGTTTGTGATTTATGGCTATTGTTTGCAAAACGGGCCCCTACCGCTAACTTTGGAAGCCCGTTACGAACGAACGGTATGGACTATCAAAATATCCCTTGACTATGTTCATTGCATGGGTTCAGAGATCATGTGTACCCATTTTCGTGACATTTGCAGAAAATATGTAGGAAAAGGAGCAAAAAGTGTGTTTTGGAGAAAATTCAAAATGGCGGAAAATCTATCCTGACGCAAATGGGCGTGGCCTATATGGGGAGATGCGTCTTGGCCCAAGGAATCCAGGGAAAAAAGAATTTTCATTTTTCGACCTACGGTTCAAGAGTTACAAGGCAAGTGGTCCGTTATAGCGCCACCATGTGGCCAAGAGGAAATGCTTTAAGGGATTTGTCGAATATGCCACCCCCGACCTGTGGTTGAAATTCAGTGTTGACTCGACCTATTGTTTGTGAGTTAGGGCAATTTTTTGCCAAACGGGCCCCTCCCGCTAACTTTGGAAGCGCGTTACGAACGAACGGTACGAACTATCGAAATATCCTTTGACTATGTTTATCGCGTGGCTTCATAGATCATGTGTACCGGTTTTTAAGACATTTGAAGAAAATATGTAGGAAAAGGAGCAAAAAGTGTGTTTTGGAGAAAATTCAAGATGGCGGAAAATCTATCCTGGCGCAAATGGGCGTGGCCTATATCAGGAGATGCGTCTTGACCCAAGGAATCCAGGGAAAAAATAATTTTAATTTTCCGACCTACGGTTCAACAGTTACAGGCCAAAACGTACACTGGGCTGTTATAGCGCCACCATGAGGCCAAATGACGCTATTATTTTTTATTTATTCCTTGTAATCATTATGAACCTCCTCTCTGAGTCTTGAAACTGTAGCCCCTATGGTTTGCGAGAGAAAAATTATTGAATGCGATTCCCATTATAAGTCAATGGGGACAGGTAAGGGTTAATTAATTTCTTAATAAATTCATATCAATTAAACTATAGAACCTTTCTCTTAGCAAGTTGATAGCACACGATTCCCGCGTAAGCCGGTCGATTTGACATATGGCGCGAGTGTGTGGTGCAAAAACTGTGGGAGGAGTAGCGTGCCAAACTTTGGGGAAATACATGTGTGTGTCCATGTCTGGCTTAAGTATGAGTGATAACAATAAGTCTGCCCATGCTATGCATAGGCACACTTAACTAGAATTGACAGAGTCAATTTTGACAAGTGTGCCTGCAGCGCGCTAAACGCGCGACCTCGTGCGGCGGTTCGGACGGTGAGACCGTCCGCCGAGTCGTCTGCGTTTCGTTGCGAGAGGGTCGGTCCCCGTGAAAAACGCGTTCTGGCACGAAACGGTTACGTTTCGCGCGTTTGTGACGCCCCCTAGGGGTCGAAGTGGAAATGCTTTTGGGGATCCGTTGAGTATGCCACCCCCGACCTGTGGTTGAAATTCGGTGTTGACTCGACCTATTGTTTGTGATTTATGGCTATTGTTTGCGAAACGTGCCCCTCCCGCTAAGTTTGGAAGCGCATTACGAACGAACGGTATGGACTATCGAAATATCCTTTGACTATGTTTATCGCGTGGCTTCATAGATCAAGTGTACCGGTTTTTAAGACATTTGAAGAAAATATGTAGGAAAAGGAGCAAAAAGTGTGTTTTGGAGAAAATTCAAGATGGCAGAAAATCTATCCCTACGCAAATGGGCGTCGCCTATATCGAGAGATGCGTCTTGACCCAAGGAATCCAGGGAAAAAATAATTTTAATTTTCCGATCTACGGTTCAAGAGTTACGGGGCAAAACGTAAAGTGGGCCGTTATAGCGCCACCATGAGGATGAGTGATGTAATTATTTTTTGATTTATTCTTAAAATCATTATGAATCTCCTCTGCAAGCTTTGAAACTGTAGCCCCTATGCTTTGCGAAAGAAAAATACTTGAATATGAATTTCTGCTTTCTCCCATTATAAGTCAATGGGGACATTTACGTTTTGCGCGTTTGTGACGCCCCCTACGGGTCGAATTGGAAACGCTTTTGGGGATTCCTTGAGTAAGCCACCCGCAGCCTGTGGTTGAAATTCATTGCTGACTCAACGTTTTGTTTGTGATTTATGGCTATTATTTGCAAAACGGGCCCCTCCCGCTAACTCTGGAAGTCCGTTACGAACGAATGGTATGGACTATAGACATATCCCTTGACTATGTTCATTGCATGGGTTAGTAGATCATGTGTACCCATTTTTGTGACATTTGAAGAAAATATGTAGGAAAAAATGCAAAAAGTGTGTTTTGGAGAAAATTTGAAATGGTGAAAAATCTTCCCATGTGCAAATTGGCGTGTCCTATATGGAGAGATGCGTCGTGACCCAAGGAATCCAGGGAAAAAAGAATTTTAATTCTCCGACCTATGGTTCAAGAGTTACGAGGCAAGTGGTCCGTTATAGCGCCACCATGTGGCCAATTGGAAATGCTTTTGGGGATCGTTGAGTATGCCACCCCCGACCTGTGGTTGAAATTCAGTGTCGACTCGACCTATTGTTTGTGATTTATGGCTATTGTTTGCAAAACGGGCCCCTCCCGCTAAATTTGGAAGCCCGTTACGAACAAACGGTATGGACTATCAAAATATCCCTTGACTATGTTCATTGCATGGGTTCATAGATCATGTGTACCCATTTTCGTGACATTTGAAGAAAATATGTAGGAAAAGGAGCAAAAAGTGTGTTTTGGAGAAAATTCAAAATGGTGAAAAATCTCGCAGTGTTCGAATTTGCGTGGCCTATATGGAGAGATGCGTCGTGATCCAAGGAATCCAGGGAAAAAATAATTTTAATTCTCCGACCTACGGTTCAAGAGTTACGAGGCAAGTGGTCCGTTATAGCGCCACCATGTGGCCAAGTGAAATGCTTTTGGGGATTCGTTGAGTTTGCCACCCCCGACCTGTGGTTGAAATTCAGTGTTGACTGGACCTTTTGTTTGTGATTTATGGCTATTGTTTGCCAAACAAGCCCATCCCGCTAACTTTAGAAGCGCGTTACGAACGAACGGTACGGACGATCAAAATATCCCTTGAGTATGTTCATTGCATGGCTTCATAGGTCAGGTATACCGCTTTTCGTGACATTTGAAGAAAAAATTTAGGAAAATGAGCAAAAAGTGTGTTTTGGAGAAAATTCAAGATGGCGGAAAATCTATCCTGGCGCAAATGGGCGTGGCCTATATGGCGAGATGCGTCATGACCCAAGGAATCCAGGGAAAAAAGAATTTTAATTTTCCGATCTACGGTTCAAGAGTTACAGGCCAAAACGTAAAGTGGGCTGTTACAGCGCCACCATGAGGCCAAATGACACTATTATTTTTTATTTAATCCTTGAAATCATTATGAACCTCCTCTCCAAGTCTTGAAACTCTAGCCCCTATGGTTTGCGAGAGACAAATAATTGAATTTGAGTTTTTGCCATTCCCATTATAAGTCAATGGGGGGAAATTAATTCACTAATAAATTAATATCAATTAAACTATAGAACCTTTCTCTTAGCAAGTTACTAGCACACGATTCCCGAGTAAGCCGGTCGATTTCACATATGGCGCGAGTGTGTGGTGCGAAAACTGTGGGAGGAGTAGCGTGTCAAACTTTGGGGAAAACCATGGACATAAATAAATAAATAAATATGAGCGATTGCAATAAGTCTGCCAATGCTATGCATAGGCACACTTAACTAGAATTGACAGAGTCAATTTTGACAAGTGTGCCTGCAGTGCGCGACCTTGTGCAGCGGTTTGGACGGTGAGAATATCCGCCGAGTCGCCCGTGTTTCGTTGTGAGAGGGTCGGTCCCCGTGAAAAACGCGTTCTGGCACGAAACGGTTACGTTTCGTGCGTTTGTGACGCCCCCTAGGGGTCGAAGTGGAAATGCTTTTGGGGATTCATTGAGTATGCCACCCCCGACCTATGGTTGAAATTCGGTGTTGACTCGACCTATTGTTTCTGATTTATGGCTATCGTTTGCCAAACGGACCCCTCCCGCTAACTTTGGAAGCGCGTTACGAACGAACGGTACAGACTATCGAAATATCCTTTGACTATGTTCATCGCGTGGCTTCATAGATCATGTGTACCGGTTTTTAAGACATTTGAAGAAAATATGTAGGAAAAGGAGCAAAAAGTGTGTTTTGGAGAAAATTCAAGATGGCGGAAAATCTATCCTGGCGCAAATGGGCGTGGCCTATATCGGGAGATGCGTCTTGACCCAAGGAATCCAGGGAAAAAATAATTTTAATTTTTCGACCTACGGTTCAACAGTTACAGGCCAAAACGTAAAGTGGGCTGTTATAGCGCCACCATGAGTCCAAATGACACTATTATTTTTTATTTAATCCTTGAAATCATTTTGAACCTCCTCTCCAAGTCTTGAAACTGTAGCCCCTATGGTTTGCGAGAGAAAAATAATTGAATGCGATTCCCATTATAAGTCAATGGGGAAAATTAATTCACTAATAAATTAATATCAATTAAACTATAGAACCTTTCTCTTAGCAACTTACTAGCACACCATTCCCGAGTAAGCCGGTCGATTTGACATATGGCGCGAGTGTGTGGTGCGAAAACTGTGGGAGGAGTAGCGTGCCAAACTTTGGGGAAAAGTATGGACAGAAAGACATACATAAACTAGAAGAGAAAATTTCTAAGAAATTTTAAGTGTGCCTGCAGCTCGCTAAGTCTGTGCAACCTTGTGTAGCGGTTGGTGTTAGCATTAGCGTTATTTCATTTGACGCAACCCGCGTGTCTGTATGACAAACGGTTCACGAGATCAAGGGTCACTTCCTGTTTGGTGAGGGGCACTTCCTGTTTGGCGAAATAGGCCCCAATTAAGGTCATGGACGATTAATGAATTAAAGCTGCAAGCAGCGATGACCAGGCCCTCGCAGCTCTACCCACGTCACAAGGCCAGCAGCCAATCAGAAACCAAACAGGAAGTCAGCCATTTCGACTAATTAGTGGCGTTTTGGAGCATTTTTGGCCGTTATCACGGGTCGCACTTTAACGACAGTTTTTTGAGAAAAAATTGTTTTGTGAGAAAAAAAAATTGAGAAAAAAACTTTTGAGAAAAAGAAATTTTGAAAAAAAAATTGTGAGAAAAAAATAATTTTGAGAAAACAATTTTGAGAAAAAAAATTTTTGAGAAAAAAAAAATTTTGAGAAAAAAAAAATTGAGAAAAAATTTTTTTGAGAAAAAAAAAAATTGAGAAAAAAATTGAGAAAAAATTTGAGAAAAAAAAATTTTTGAGAAAAAAAAATTTTTGAGAAAAAAAAAATTTGAGAAAAAAAATTTGAGAAAAAAAAATTTGAGAAAAAAAAAATTTTGAGAAAAAAAAATTGAGAAAAAAAAAATTTTGAGAAAAAAAATTTTTGAGAAAAAAAAATTTGAGAAAAAAAATTTTTGAGAAAAAAAATTTTTTGAGAAAAAAAAATTTGAGAAAAAAAAAATTGAGAAAAAAAAAAATTGAGAAAAAAAGAAAAGGTATGACACCAGCCGCAAGTCTGTACGACAAACGGTTCATGAGTTATAGAGGCACTTCCTGTTTGGTGAAGGGCACTTCCTGTTAAAGAGGGGGCGAGGCTTAATCAATTACAGCTCATCCCTATTGGTCGGAAAAAGACTAAAGTTGTGTGAGCATTTTACATTTTAAATGACGTTGCTAGGCAAAAGTATGGCAGAGTTATGTGGCGCCAAAGTTTCTGGTTTTTTTTCGGAGTCCCCCATTCAAAGTCAATGGAGTTTTTGGGCGTTGTTTTTTGCGAATTACATCGCAATCGTAAAGCGGATCGGAAAGAAAAGTAATAGCACACCATTCCCGGCCGAGCCGCACATTTTGATGTATATATTGCGGGGGTGGCGTAAATCGTGCGGCAGTTATTACGTGCCGAAGTTTCCCCCATTCTAAGTCAATGGGGTTTTTTGGCGTCGTTTTTTGCGTATTACGTCGCAATGGTAACGCGGATCGGAAAGAAAAGTAATAGCACACCATTCCCGGCCGAGCCGCACGTTTTGATGTATATATTGCGGCGGTGGCGTAAATTGTGCGGCAGTTATTACGTGCAGAAATTCGTGGCGAAAGACTTAATTAATGACTTAATGACTTAAGTATGGCGGATTACAATAAGTGTTTTGCTATTGCATAGCAGGCACACTTAATAAATAAATATGAGCGATAACAATAAGTTGCCTGTTCTTGCATAACAGGCACACTTAACTAGAATTGACAGAGTCAATTTTGACAAGTGTGCCTGCAGCTCGCTAAATGCGCGACCTTGTGCAGCGGTTTGGACTGTGAGACCGTCCGCCGAGTCGTCCGCGTTTCGTTGTGAGAGGGTCGTTCCCCGTGAAAAACGCGTTCTGGCACGAAACGGTTACGTTTCGCGCGTTTGTGATGCCCCCTAGGGGTCGAAGTGGAAATGCTTTTGGGGATCTGTTGAGTATGGCACCCGCGACCTGTGGTTAAAATTCAGTGTTGACTCGACCTTTTGTTTGTGATTTATGGCTGTTTTTTGCCAAACGGGCCCCTCCCGCTAAATTTGGTAGCCCGTTACGAACGAACGATATGGACAATCGAAATATCCCTTGACTATGTTCATCGCATGGGGTCATAGATCGTGTGTACCGCTTTTTGTGTGATTTGAAGAAAATATGTAGGAAAAGGAGCAAAAAGTGTTTTTTGGAGAAAATTCGAAATGGTGAAAAATCTTCCCATGTGCAAATTGGCGTGTCCTATATGGAGAGATGCGTCGTGACCCAAGGAATCCAGGGAAAAAAGAATTTTAATTCTCCGACCTACGGTTCAAGAGTTACGAGGCAAGTGGTCCGTTATAGCGCCACCATGTGGCCAAGTGGAAATGCTTTTGGGGATTCGTTGAGTATGCCACCCCCGACCTGTGGTTGAAATTCAGTGTTGACTGGACCTTTTGTTTGTGATTTATGGCTATTTTTTGCAAAACGGGCCCCTCCCGCTAACTTTGGAAGCACGTTACGAACGAACGTAATGGATTATCGCAATATCCCTTGAGTATGTTCATTGCATGGGTTCATAGATCATGTGTACCGTTTTTTGTGCAATTTGAAGAAAATATGTCGGAAAAGGAACAAAAAGTGTGTTTTGGAGAAAATTCAAGATGGCGGAAAATCTATCCTGGCGCAAATGGGCGTGGCCTATATGGGGAGATGCGTCTTGACCCAAGGAATCCAGGGAAAAAAGAATTTTAATTTTCCGACCTACGGTTCAAGAGTTACAGGCCAAAACGTAAAGTGGGCTGTTATAGCGCCACCATGAGGCCAAATGACACTATTATTTTTTATTTAATCCTTGAAATCATTATGAACCTCCTCTCCAAGTCTTGAAACTGTAGCCCCTATGGTTTGCGAGAGAAAAATAATTGAATGCGATTCCCATTATAAGTCAATGGGGAAAATTAATTCACTAATAAATTAATATCAATTAAACTATAGAACCTTTCTCTTAGCAACTTACTAGCACACGATTCCCGAGTAAGCCGGTCGTTTTGACATATGGCGCGAGTGTGTGCTGCAAAAACTGTGGTAGGAGTAGCGTGCCAAACTTTGGGGAAAAGCATGGACATACATACATACATACATACATACATAAATATGAGCGATTGCAATAAGTTGCCCATGCTATGCATAGGCACACTTAACTAGAATTGACAGAGTCAATTTTGACAAGTGTGCCTGCAGTGCGCGACCTTGTGCAGCGGTTTGGACGGTGAGACAATCCGCCGAGTCGCCCGTGTTTCGTCGTGAGAGGGTCGGTCCCCGTGAAAAACGCGTTCTGGCACGAAGCGGTTACGTTTCGTGCGGTTGTGACGCCCCCTAGGGGTCGAAGTGGAAATGCTTTTGGGGAATCGTTGAGTATGCCACCCCCAACATGTGGTTGAAATTCAGTGTTGACTCGACCTATTGTTTGTGATTTATGGCTATTGTTAGCGAACGGGCCCCTCCCGCTAACTTTGGAAGCGTGTTACGAACGAACGGTACGGATTATCAAGATATCCTTTGACTATGTTTATCGCATGGCTTTAAAGATCATGTGTACCGGTTTTTAAGACATTTGAAGAAAATTTGTAGCAAAAGGAGTAAAAAGTGTGTTTAGGAGAAAATTCAAGATGGCGGAAAATCTTCCCATGTGCAAATTGGCGTATCCTATATGGAGAGATGCGTCGTGACCCAAGGAATCCAGGGAAAAAAGAATTGTAATTCTGTGACCTACAGTTCAAGAGTTACGAGGCAAGCGGTCCGTTATAGCGCCACCATGTGGCCAAGTGGAAATGCTTTTTGGGATTCGTTGAGTATGCCACCCCCGAACTGTGGTTGAAATTCAGTGTTGAATGGACCTTTTGTTTGTGATTTATGGCTATTGTTTGCAAAACGGGCCCCTCCCGCTAACTTTGGAAGCACGTTACGAATGAACGGTATAGACTATCGAAATATCCTTTGACTATGTTTATCGCGTGGCTTCATAGATCACGTGTACCGGTTTTTAAGACATTTGAAGAAAATATGTAGGAAAAGGAGCAAAAAGTGTGTTTCGGAGAAAATTCAAGATGGCGGAAAATCTATCCTGGCGCAAATGGGCGTGGCCTATATGGGGAGATGCGTCTTGGCCCAAGGAATCCGGGGAAAAAATAAGTTTAATTTTCCGACCTACGGTTCAACAGTTACAGGCCAAAACGTACACTGGGCTGTTATAGCGCCACCATGAGGCCAAATGACGCTATTATTTTTTATTTATTCCTTGTAATCATTATGAACCTCCTCTCTGAGTCTTGAAACTGTAGCCCCTATGGTTTGCGAGAGAAAAATTATTGAATGCGATTCCCATTATAAGTCAATGGGGACAGGTAAGGGTTAATTAATTTCTTAATAAATTCATATCAATTAAACTATAGAACCTTTCTCTTAGCAAGTTGATAGCACACGATTCCCGCGTAAGCCGGTCGATTTGACATATGGCGCGAGTGTGTGGTGCAAAAACTGTGGGAGGAGTAGCGTGCCAAACTTTGGGGAAATACATGTGTGTGTGTGTGTGTGCATGTCTGGCTTAAGTATGAGTGATAACAATAAGTCTGCCCATGCTATGCATAGGCACACTTAACTAGAATTGACAGAGTCAATTTTGACAAGTGTGCCTGCAGCTCGCTAAATGCGCGACCTCGTGCAGCGGTTCGGACCGTGAGACCGTCCGCCGAGTCGTCCGCGTTTCGTTGCGAGAGGGTCGGTCCCCGTGAAAAACGCGTTCCGGCACGAAACGGTTACGTGTCGCGCGTTTGTGACGCCCCCTAGGGGTCGAAGTGGAAATGCTTTTGGGGATCCGTTGAGTATGCCACCCCCGACCTGTGGTTGAAATTCAGTGTTGACTCGACCTATTGTTTGTGATTTACGGCTATCGTTTGCGAAACGTGCCCCTCCCGCTAACTTTGGAAGCGCGTTACGAACGAACGGTACGGACTATCGAAATATTCTTTGACTATGTTTATCGCGTGGCTTCATAGATCATGTGTACCGGTTTTTAAGACATTTGAAGAAAATATGTAGGAAAAGGAGCAAAAAGTGTGTTTCGGAGAAATTTCAAGATGGCGGAAAATCTATCCTGGCGCAAATGGGCGTGGCCTATATGGGGAGATGCGTCTCGACCCAAGGAATCCGGGGAAAAAATAATTTTAAGTTTCCGACCTACGGTTCAACAGTTACAGGCCAAAACGTACACTGGGCTGTTATAGCGCCACCATGAGGCCAAATGACGCTATTATTTTGTATTTATTCCTTGTAATCATTATGAACCTCCTCTCCGAGTCTTGAAACTGTAGCCCCTATGGTTTGCGAGAGAAAAATACTTGAATGTGACTTTTTGCATTGTCCCATTATAAGTCGATGGGGAAAAATTAATTCACTAATAAATTAATATCAATTAAACTATAGAACCTTTCTCTTAGCAAGTTACTAGCACACCATTCCCGAGTAACCCGGTCGGTTTGACATATGGCGCGAGTGTGTGGCGCAAAAACTGTGGTCTGTGAAACGTGTCAAACTTTGGGGAAAAGCATGGACATACATAAATATGAGCGATTGCAATAAGTTGCCCATGCTATGCATAGGCACACTTAATAAATATGAGCGAGGTTCGGACGGTGAGACCGTCCGCCGAGTCGTCTGCGTTTCGTTGCGAGAGGGTCGGTCCCCGTGAAAAACGCGTTCTGGCACGAAACGGTTACGTTTCGCGCGTTTGTGACGCCCCCTAGGGGTCGAAGTGGAAATGCTTTTGGGGATCCGTTGAGTATGCCACCCCCGACCTGTGGTTGAAATTCGGTGTTGACTCGACCTATTGTTTGTGATTTATGGCTATCGTTTGCGAAACGTGCCCCTCCCGCTAAGTTTGGAAGCGCATTACGAACGAACGGTATGGACTATCGAAATATCCTTTGACTATGTTTATCGCGTGGCTTCATAGATCAAGTGTACCGGTTTTTAAGACATTTGAAGAAAATATGTAGGAAAAGGAGCAAAAAGTGTGTTTTGGAGAAAATTCAAGATGGCGGAAAATCTATCCCTACGCAAATGGGCGTGGCCTATATCGAGAGATGCGTCTTGACCCAAGGAATCCAGGGAAAAAATAATTTTAATTTTCCGATCTACGGTTCAAGAGTTACGGGGCAAAACGTAAAGTGGGCCGTTATAGCGCCACCATGAGGATGAGTGATGTAATTATTTTTTGATTTATTCTTAAAATCATTATGAATCTCCACTGCAAGGTTTGAAACTGTAGCCCCTATGCTTTGCGAAAGAAAAATACTTGAATGTGAATTTCTGCTTTCTCCCATTATAAGTCAATGGGGACAATTACGTTTTGCGCGTTTGTGACGCCCCCTACGGGTCGAATTGGAAACGCTTTTGGGGATTCCTTGAGTAAGCCACCCGCAGCCTGTGGTTGAAATTCATTGCTGACTCAACGTTTTGTTTGTGATTTATGGCTATTATTTGCAAAACGGGCCCCTCCCGCTAACTCTGGAAGCCCGTTACGAACGAATGGTATGGACTATAGACATATCCCTTGACTATGTTCATTGCATGGGTTAGTAGATCATGTGTACCCATTTTTGTGACATTTGAAGAAAATATGTAGGAAAAAATGCAAAAAGTGTGTTTTGGAGAAAATTTGAAATGGTGAAAAATCTTCCCATGTGCAAATTGGCGTGTCCTATATGGAGAGATGCGTCGTGACCCAAGGAATCCAGGGAAAAAAGAATTTTAATTCTCCGACCTATGGTTCAAGAGTTACGAGGCAAGTGGTCCGTTATAGCGCCACCATGTGGCCAATTGGAAATGCTTTTGGGGATCGTTGAGTATGCCACCCCCGACCTGTGGTTGAAATTCAGTGTTGACTGGACCTTTTGTTTGTGATTTATGGCTATTGTTTGCAAAACGGGCCCCTCCCGCTAACTTTGGAAGCGCGTTACGAACGAACGTAATGGACTATCGCAATATCCCTTGAGTATGTTCATTGCATGGGTTCATAGATCATGTGTACCGTTTTTTGTGCAATTTGAAGAAAATATGTCGGAAAAGGAACAAAAAGTGTGTTTTGGAGAAAATTCAAGATGGCGGAAAATCTATCCTGGCGCAAATGGGCGTGGCCTATATCGGGAGATGCGTCTTGACCCAAGGAATCCAGGGAAAAAATAATTTTAATTTTCCGACCTACGGTTCAACAGTTACAGGCCAAAACGTAAAGTGGGCTGTTATAGCGCCACCATGAGGCCAAATGACACTATTATTTTTTATTTAATCCTTGAAATCATTATGAACCTCCTCTCCAAGTGTTGAAACTGTAGGCCCTATGGTTTGCGAGAGAAAATTAATTGAATGTGAGTTTTTGCCATTCCCATTATAAGTCAATGGGGGAAATTTAATTCACTAATAAATTAATATCAATTAAACTATGGAACCTTTCTCTTAGCAAGTTACTAGCACACCATTCCCGAGTAAGCCGGTCGATTTGACATATGGCGCAAGTGTGTGGTGCAAAAACTGTGGGAGGAGTAGCGTGCCAAACTTTGGGGAATCGTATGGACAGACATAAATAAATATGAGCGAGAACAATAAGTGTCCCATGCTATGCATAGGCACACTTAACTAGAATTGACAGAGTCAATTTTTACAAGTGTGCCTGCAGCGCGCTAAACGCGCGACCTCGTGCGGCGGTTCGGACGGTGAGACCGTCCGCCGAGTCGTCTGCGTTTCGTTGCGAGAGGGTCGGTCCCCGTGAAAAACGCGTTCTGGCACGAAACGGTTACGTTTCGCGCGTTTGTGACGCCCCCTAGGGGTCGAAGTGGAAATGCTTTTGGGGATCCGTTGAGTATGCCACCCCCGACCTGTGGTTGAAATTCGGTGTTGACTCGACCTATTGTTTGTGATTTATGGCTATTGTTTGCAAAACTTGCCCCTCCCGCTAAGTTTGGAAGCGCATTACGAACGAACGGTATGGACTATCGAAATATCCTTTGACTATGTTTATCGCGTGGCTTCATAGATCAAGTGTACCGGTTTTTAAGACATTTGAAGAAAATATGTAGGAAAAGGAGCAAAAAGTGTGTTTTGGAGAAAATTCAAGATGGCGGAAAATCTATCCTGACGCATATGGGCGGGGCCTATATGGGGAGATGCGTCTCGACCCAAGGAATCCAGGGAAAAAAGAATTTACATTTTTCGACCTACGGTTCAAAAGTTACGAGGCAAGTGGTCCTTTATAGCGCCACCATGTGGCCAAGTGGAAACGCTTTTGGGGATTCGTTAAGTATGCCACCCCCGACCTTTGGTTGAAATTCAGTGTTGATTCGACGTTTTGTTTGTGATTTATGGCTATTGTTTGCAAAACGGGCCCCTCCCGCGATAACTTTGGAATCGCGTTACGAACGAATGGTATGGACTATCGAAATATCCCTTGAGTATGTTCATGGCATGGGTTCATAGATCACGTGTACCGCTTTTTGCGACATTTGAAGAAAATATGTAGGAAAAGGTGCCAAAAGTGTGTTTTGGAGAAAATTCAAGATGGCGGAAAATCTATCCTGGCGCAAATGGGCGTGGCCTATATGGAGAGATGCGTCATGACCCAAGGAATCCAGGGAAAAAAGAATTTTAATTTTCCGAGCTACGGTTCAAAAGTTACAGCCCAAAACGTAAAGTGGGCTGTTATAGCGCCACCATGAGGCCAAATGACACTATTATTTTTCCTTTAATCCTTGAAATCATTATGAACCTCCTCTCCAAGTCTTGAAACTGTAGGCCCTATGGTTTGCGAGAGACAAATAATTGAATGTGAGTTTTTGCGATTCCCATTCTAAGTCAATGGGGAAAATTAATTCACTAATAAATTAATATCAATTAAACTATAGAACCTTTCTCTTAGCAAGTTACTAGCACACCATTCCCGAGTAACCCGGTCGGTTTGACATATGGCGCGAGTGTGTGGCGCAAAAACTGTGGTCTGTGAAACGTGTCAAACTTTGGGGAAAAGCATGGACATACATACATACATACATACATACATACATAAATATGAGCGATTGCAATAAGTTGCCCATGCTATGCATAGGCACACTTAACTAGAATTGACAGGGTCAATTTTGACAAGTGTGCCTGCAGCTCGCTAAATGCGCGACCTTGTGCGGCGGTTTGGACTGTGAGACCGTACGCCGAGTCGTCTGCGTTTCGTCGTGAGAGGGTCGGTCCCCGTGAAAAACGTGTTCTGGCATGAAACGGTTACGTTTCGCGCGTTTGTGACGCCCCCTAGGGGTCGAAGTGGAAATGATTTTGGGGATCCGTTGAGTATGCCACCCCCGACCTGTGGTTGAAATTCAGTGTCGACTCGACCTATTGTTTGTGATTTATGGCTATCGTTTGCGAAACGTGCCCCTCCCGCTAACTTTGGAAGCGCGTTACGAACGAACGGTACGGACTATCGACATATCCTTTGACTATGTTTATTGCGTGGCTTCATAGATCATGTGTACCGGTTTTTAAGACATTTGAAGAAAATATGTAGGAAAAGGAGCAAAAAGTGTGTTTTGGAGAAAATTCAAGATGGCGGAAAATCTACCCATACGCAAATGGGCGTGGCCTATATGGGGAGATGCGTCATGACCCAAGGAATCCAGGGAAAAAAGAATTTTCATTTTCCGACCTACGGTTCAACAGTTACAGGCCAAAACGTAAACTGGGCTGTTATAGCGCCACCATGAGGCCAAATGACACTATTATTTTTTATTTAATCCTTGAAATCATTTTGAACCTCCTCTCCAAGTCTTGAAACTGTAGCCCCTATGGTTTGCGAGAGAAAAATATTGAATGCGATTCCCATTATAAGTCAATGGGGAAAATTAATTCACTAATAAATTAATATCAATTAAACTATAGAACCTTTCTCTTAGCAAGTTACTAGCACACCATTCCCGCGTAAGCCGGTCGATTTGACATATGGCGCGAGTGTGTGGTGCAAAAACTGTGGGAGGAGTAGCGTGCCAAACTTTGGGGAAAAGTATGGACAGAAAGAAAGACCTAAATAAATATGAGCGAGAACAATAAGTGTCCCATGCTATGCATAGGCACACTTAACTAGAATTGACAGGGTCAATTTTGACAAGTGTGCCTGCAGCTCGCTAAATGCGCGACCTTGTGCGGCGGTTTGGACTGTGAGACCGTACGCCGAGTCGTCTGCGTTTCGTCGTGAGAGGGTCGGTCCCCGTGAAAAACGCGTTCTGGCATGAAACGGTTACGTTTCGCGCGTTTGTGACGCCCCCTAGGGGTCGAAGTGGAAATGATTTTGGGGATCCGTTGAGTATGCCACCCCCGACCTGTGGTTGAAATTCAGTGTCGACTCGACCTATTGTTTGTGATTTATGGCTATCGTTTGCGAAACGTGCCCCTCCCGCTAACTTTGGAAGCGCGTTACGAACGAACGGTACGGACTATCGACATATCCTTTGACTATGTTTATTGCGTGGCTTCATAGATCATGTGTACCGGTTTTTAAGACATTTGAAGAAAATATGTAGGAAAAGGAGCAAAAAGTGTGTTTTGGAGAAAATTCAAGATGGCGGAAAATCTACCCATACGCAAATGGGCGTGGCCTATATGGGGAGATGCGTCATGACCCAAGGAATCCAGGGAAAAAAGAATTTTCATTTTCCGACCTACGGTTCAACAGTTACAGGCCAAAACGTAAACTGGGCTGTTATAGCGCCACCATGAGGCCAAATGACACTATTATTTTTTATTTAATCCTTGAAATCATTTTGAACCTCCTCTCCAAGTCTTGAAACTGTAGCCGCTATGGTTTGCGAGAGAAAAATATTGAATGCGATTCCCATTATAAGTCAATGGGGAAAATTAATTCACTAATAAATTAATATCAATTAAACTATAGAACCTTTCTCTTAGCAAGTTACTAGCACACCATTCCCGCGTAAGCCGGTCGATTTGACATATGGCGCGAGTGTGTGGTGCAAAAACTGTGGGAGGAGTAGCGTGCCAAACTTTGGGGAAAAGTATGGACAGAAAGAAAGACCTAAATAAATATGAGCGAGAACAATAAGTGTCCCATGCTATGCATAGGCACACTTAACTAGAATTGACAGAGTCAATTTTTACAAGTGTGCCTGCAGCTCGCTAAATGCGCGACCTCGTGCAGCGGTTTGGACGGTGAGACAATCCGCCAAGTGGTCTGCGTTTCGTTTTGAGAGGGTCGGTCCCCCTGAAAAACGCGTTCTGGCACGAAACGGTTACGTTTGGCGCGTTTGTGACGCCCCCTACGGGTCGAAGTGGAAATGCTTTCGGGGATCTGTTGAGTATGCCACCGGCTATCCGTGGTTAAAATTCAGTGTTGACAAGATCTTTTGTTTTTGATTTATGGCTATTTTTTGCCAAACTGGCCCCTCCCGCTAAATTTGGCAGCCCGTTACGAACGAACGGTACGGACTATCAAAATATCCCTTGACAATGTTCATTGCATGGGTTTATAGATCATGTGTACACATTTTTGTGACATTTGACGAAAATATGTAGGAAAAGGAGCAAAAAGTGTGTTTTGGAGAAAATTCAAGATGGCGGAAAATCTATCATGACGCAAATGGGTGTGGCCTATATGGGGAGATGCGTCTTGACCCAAGGAATCCAGGGGAAAAAAAAATTTCATTTTCCGATCTACCGTTCCAGAGTTACGGGGCAAAACGTAAAGTGGGTCGTTATAGCGCCACCAAGAGACCGAGTGATGTAATCATTTTTTAATTCATTCTTAAAATCATTATGAATCTCCTCTCCGAGGTTTGAATCTGTAGCCCCTATCGTTTGCGAGAGAAAAATACTTGAATGTGACTTTTTGCATTGTCCCATTATAAGTCAATGGGGAAAATTAAGCGTCGTTTTTTGCCGATTACGTCACCATTGTAAGGCGGATCGGAAAGAAAGTTAATAGCACACCATTCCCGGCCGAGCCGCACGTTTTGATGTATATATTGCGGGGGTGGCGTAAATGGTGCGGCAGTAGTTACGTGCCGAAGTTTAGAGAGTGTGCTTGTAAGTTCAACACTAGAATTGACAGAGTCAATTTTGACAAGTGTGCCTGCAGTGCAGCTCCTAAATGCGCGACCTCGTGCAGCGGTTTGGACTGTGAGACCATCCGCCAAGTTGTCTGCGTTTCGTTGTGAGAGGGTTGTTCCCCCTGAAAAACATGTTTTGGCACGAAACGGTTACATTTTGCGCGTTTGTGACGCCCCCTACGGGTCGATTTGGAAATGCTTTTGGGGATTCGTTGAGTAAGCCACCCGCGACCTGTGGTAGAAGTTCAGTGTTGACTTGACGTTTGGTTTGTGATTTATGGCTATCGTTTGCGAAACGGGCCCCTCCCGCTAACTTTGGAAGCCCGTCACAAACAAACGCTATGGACTATCGAAATTTCCCTTGACTATGTTCATGCCATGGGTTCATAGATCACGTGTACCCATTTTCGTGACATTTGAAGAAAATATGTAGGAAAAGGAGCAAAAAGTGTGTTTTGGAGAAAATTCAAAATGGCGGAAAATCTATCCTGACGCAAATGGGCGGGGCCTATATGGGGAGATGCGTCTCGACCCAAGGGATCCAGGGAAAAAAGAATTAAAATTTTTCGACCTACGGTTCAAGAGTTACGAGGCAAGTGGTCCGTTATAGCGCCACCATGTGGCCGAGTGGAAACGCTTTTGGGGATTCGTTGAGTTTGCCACCCGCGACCCTTGGTTGAAATTTGGTGTTGACTCGACAATGTGTTTGTGCTTTACGGCTATTGTTTGCCAAACAAGCCCATCCCGCTAACTTTAGAAGCGCGTTACGAACGAACGGTACGGACGATCAAAATATCCCTTGAGTATGTTCATTGCATGGCTTCATAGGTCAGGTATACCGCTTTTCGTGACATTTGAAGAAAAAATTTAGGAAAATGAGCAAAAAGTGTGTTTTGGAGAAAATTCAAGATGGCGGAAAATCTATCCTGGCGCAAATGGGCGTGGCCTATATGGCGAGATGCGTCATGACCCAAGGAATCCAGGGAAAAAATAATTTTAATTTTCCGATCTACGGTTCAAGAGTTACAGGCCAAAACGTAAAGTGGGCTGTTACAGCGCCACCATGAGGCCAAATGACACTATTATTTTTTATTTAATCCTTGAAATCATTATGAACCTCCTCTCCAAGTCTTGAAACTCTAGCCCCTATGGTTTGCGAGAGACAAATAATTGAATTTGAGTTTTTGCCATTCCCATTATAAGTCAATGGGGGGAAATTAATTCACTAATAAATTAATATCAATTAAACTATAGAACCTTTCTCTTAGCAAGTTACTAGCACACGATTCCCGAGTAAGCCGGTCGATTTCACATATGGCGCGAGTGTGTGGTGCGAAAACTGTGGGAGGAGTAGCGTGTCAAACTTTGGGGAAAAGCATGGACATACATAAATACTAGAATTGACAGAGTCAATTTTGACAAGTGTGCCTGCAGCGCGCTAAATGCGCGACCCCGTGCGGCGGTTGGGACCGTGAGACTGTCCGCCGAGTCGTCCGCGTTTCGTTGTGAGAGGGTCGGTCCCCGTGAAAAATGCGTTCTGGCACGAAACGGTTACCTTTTGCGCGTTTGTGACGCCCCCTAGGGGTCGAAGTGGAAATGCTTTTGGGGATTCGTTGAGTATGCCTCCCCCGACCTGTGGTTGAAATTCAGTGTTGACTCGACCTATTGTTTGTGATTTATGTCTATCGTTTGCGAAACGTGCCCCTCCCGCTAACTTTGGAAGCGCGTTACGAATGAACGGTACGGACTATCGAAATATCCTTTGACTATGTTCATCGCGTGGCTTCATAGATCATGTGTACCGGTTTTTAAGACATTTGAAGAAAATATGTAGGAAAAGGAGCAAAAAGTGTGTTTTGGAGAAAATTCAAGATGGCGGAAAATCTATCCTGGCGCAAATGGGCGTGGCCTATATGGGGAGATGCGTCATGACCCAAGGAATCCAGGGAAAAAATAATTTTCATTTTCCGACCTACGGTTCAAGAGTTACGGGGCAAAACGTAAAGTTGGCCGTTATAGCGCCACCATGAGGCCGAGTGATGTAATTATTTTTTGATTAATTCTTACAATCATTATGAACCTCCTCTCCAAGTCTTGAAACTGTAGCCCCTATGGTTTGCGAGAGAAAAATAATTGAATGCGATTCCCATTATAAGTCAATGGGGAAAATTAATTCACTAATAAATTAATATCAATTAAACTATAGAACCTTTCTCTTAGCAACTTGATAGCACACCATTCCCGAGTAAGCCGGTCGATTTGACATATGGCGCGAGTGTTTGGTGCGAAAACTGTGGGAGGAGTAGCGTGCCAAACTTTGGGGAAAAGTATGGACAGACTTAAGTAAATAAATAAATATGAGCGATAACAATAAGTCTGCCCATGCTATGCATAGGCACACTTAATAAATAAATATGAGCGTGGCTATTGTTTGCGAAACGTGCCCCTCCCGCTAAGTTTGGAAGCGCATTACGAACGAACGGTATGGACTATCGAAATATCCTTTGACTATGTTTATCGCGTGGCTTCATAGATCAAGTGTACCGGTTTTTAAGACATTTGAAGAAAATATGTAGGAAAAGGAGCAAAAACTGTGTTTTGGAGACAATTCAAGATGGCGGAAAATCTATCCCTACGCAAATGGGCGTGGCCTATATCGAGAGATGCGTCTTGACCCAAGGAATCCAGGGAAAAAATAATTTTAATTTTCCGATCTACGGTTCAAGAGTTACGGGGCAAAACGTAAAGTGGGCCGTTATAGCGCCACCATGAGGATGAGTGATGTAATTATTTTTTGATTTATTCTTAAAATCATTATGAATCTCCTCTGCAAGGTTTGAAACTGTAGCCCCTATGCTTTGCGAAAGAAAAATACTTGAATGTGAATTTCTGCTTTCTCCCATTATAAGTCAATGGGGACAATTACGTTTTGCGCGTTTGTGACACCCCCTACGGGTTGAATTGGAAACACTTTTGGGGATTCCTTGAGTAAGCCACCCGCAGCCTGTGGTTGAAATTCAGTGCTGACTCAACGTTTTGTTTGTGATTTATGGCTATTATTTGCAAAACGGGCCCCTCCCGCTAACTCTGGAAGCCCGTTACGAACGAATGGTATGGACTATAGACATATCCCTTGACTATGTTCATTGCATGGGTTAGTAGATCATGTGTACCCATTTTTGTGACATTTGAAGAAAATATGTAGGAAAAAATGCAAAAAGTGTGTTTTGGAGAAAATTTTAAATGGTGAAAAATCTTCCCATGTGCAAATTGGCGTGTCCTATATGGAGAGATGCGTCGTGACCCAAGGAATCCAGGGAAAAAAGAATTTTAATTCTCCGACCTATGGTTCAAGAGTTACGAGGCAAGTGGTCCGTTATAGCGCCACCATGTGGCCAATTGGAAATGCTTTTGGGGATCGTTGAGTATGCCACCCCCGATCTGTGGTTGAAATTCAGTGTTGACTGGACCTTTTGTTTGTGATTTATGGCTATTGTTTGCAAAACGGGCCCCTCCCGCTAACTTTGGAAGCGCGTTACGAACGAATGTAATGGACTATCGCAATATCCCTTGAGTATGTTCATTGCATGGGTTCATAGATCATGTGTACCGTTTTTTGTGCAATTTGAAGAAAATATGTCGGAAAAGGAACAAAAAGTGTGTTTTGGAGAAAATTCAAGATGGCGGAAAATCTATCAAGGCGCAAATGGGCGTGGCCTATATCGGAAGATGCGTCTTGACCCAAGGAATCCAGGGAAAAAAGAATTTTCATTTTCCGACCTACGGTTCAACAGTTACAGGCCAAAACGTAAAGTGGGCTGTTATAGCGCCACCATGAGGCCAAATGACACTATTATTTTTTATTTAATCCTTGAAATCATTATGAACCTCCTCTCCAAGTGTTGAAACTGTAGGCCCTATGGTTTGCGAGAGAAAATTAATTGAATGTGAGTTTTTGCCATTCCCATTATAAGTCAATGGGGAGAAATTAATGCACTAATAAATTAATATCAATTAAACTATAGAACCTTTCTCTTAGCAACTTAATAGCACACCATTCCCGAGTAAGCCGGTCGATTTGACATATGGCGCGAGTGTGTGTTGCAAAAACTGTGGGAGGAGTAGCGTGCCAAACTTTGGGGAATCGTATGGACAGACATAAATAAATAAATAAATATGAGCGAGAACAATAAGTGTCCCATGCTATGCATAGGCACACTTAACTAGAATTGACAGAGTCAATTTTGACAAGTGTGCCTGCAGCGCGCTAAATGCGCGACCCCGTGCGGCGGTTCGGACCGTGAGACCGTCCGCCGAGTCGTCCGCGTTTCGTCGCGAGAGGGTCGGTCCCCGTGAAAAACGCGTTCTGGCACGAAACGGTTACCTTTTGCGCGTTTGTGACGCCCCCTAGGGGTCGAAGTGGAAATGCTTTTGGGGATTCGTTGAGTATGCCACCCCCGACCTGTGGTTGAAATTCGGTGGTGACTCGACTTATTGTTTGTGATTTATGGCTATCGTTTGTGAAACGGGCCCCTCCCGCTAACTTTGGAAGCGCGTTACGAACAAACGGTATGGACTATCGAAATATCCTTTGACTATGTTTATCGCGTGGCTTCATAGATCATGTGTACCGGTTTTTAAGACATTTGAAGAAAATATGTAGGAAAAGGAGCAAAAAGTGTGTTTTGGACAAAATTCAAGATGGCGGAAAATCTATCCATACGCAAATGGGCGTGGCCTATATGGGGAGATGCGTCATGACCCAAGGAATCCAGGGAAAAAATAATTTTCATTTTCCGACCTACGGTTCAAGAGTTACGGGGCAAAACGTAAAGTTGGCCGTTATAGCGCCACCATGAGGCCGAGTGATGTCATTATTTTTTGATTAATTCTTACAATCATTATGAACCTCCTCTCCAAGTCTTGAAACTGTAGCCCCTATGGTTTGCGAGAGAAAAATAATTGAATGCGATTCCCATTATAAGTCAATGGGGAAAATTAATTCACTAATAAATTAATATCAATTAAACTATAGAACCTTTCTCTTAGCAACTTGATAGCACACCATTCCCGAGTAAGCCGGTCGATTTGACATATGGCGCGAGTGTGTGGTGCAAAAACTGTGGGAGGAGTAGCGTGCCAAACTTTGGGGAAAAGTATGGACAGACTTAAGTAAGTAAGTAAATAAATATGAGCGATAACAATAAGTCTGCCCATGCTATGCATAGGCACACTTAACTAGAATTGACAGAGTCAATTTTGACAAGTGTGCCTGCAGCGCGCTAAATGCGCAACCTCGTGCAGCGGTTCGGACCGTGAGACCGTCCGCCGAGTCGTCCGCGTTTCGTCTTGAGAGGGTCGGTCCCCGTGAAAAACGCGTTCTGGCACGAAACGGTTTCGTTTGGCGCGTTTGTGACGCCCCCTAGGGGTCGAAGTGGAAATGCTTTTGGGGATCCGTTGAGTATGCCACCCCCGACCTGTGGTTGAAATTCAGTGTTGACTCGACCTATTGTTTGTGATTTATGGCTATCGTTTGCGAAACGGGCCCCTCCCTTTAAATTTGGAAGCGCGTTACGAACGAACGGTATGGACTATCGAAATATCCTTTGACTATGTTTATCGCATGGCTTCATAGATCATGTGTACCGGTTTTTAAGACATTTGAAGAAAATATGTAGGAAAAGAAGCAAAAAGTGTGTTTTGGAGAAAATTCAAGATGGCGGAAAATCTATCCCTACGCAAATGGGCGTGCCCTATATGGGGAGATGCGTCTTGACCCAAGGAATACAGGGAAAAAATAATTTTCATTTTCCGATCTACGGTTCAAGAGTTACGGGGCAAAACGTAAAGTGAGCTGTTATAGCGCCACCATGAGGATGAGTGATGTAATTATTTTTTGATTTATTCTTAAAATCATTATGAATCTCCTCTGCAAGGTTTGAAACTGTAGCCCCTATGCTTTGCGAAAGAAAAATACTTGAATGTGAATTTCTGCTTTCTCCCATTATAAGTCAATGGGGACAATTACGTTTTGCGCGTTTGTGACACCCCCTACGGGTTGAATTGGAAACGCTTTTGGGGATTCCTTGAGTAAGCCACCCGCAGCCTGTGGTTGAAATTCAGTGCTGACTCAACGTTTTGTTTGTGATTTATGGCTATTATTTGCAAAACGGGCCCCTCCCGCTAACTCTGGAAGCCCGTTACGAACGAATGGTATGGACTATAGACATATCCCTTGACTATGTTCATTGCATGGGTTAGTAGATCATGTGTACCCATTTTTGTGACATTTGAAGAAAATATGTAGGAAAAAATGCAAAAAGTGTGTTTTGGAGAAAATTTGAAATGGTGAAAAATCTTCCCATGTGCAAATTGGCGTGTCCTATATGGAGAGATGCGTCGTGACCCAAGGAATCCAGGGAAAAAAGAATTTTAATTCTCCGACCTATGGTTCAAGAGTTACGAGGCAAGTGGTCCGTTATAGCGCCACCATGTGGCCAATTGGAAATGCTTTTGGGGATCGTTGAGTATGCCACCCCCGATCTGTGGTTGAAATTCAGTGTTGACTGGACCTTTTGTTTGTGATTTATGGCTATTGTTTGCAAAACGGGCCCCTCCCGCTAACTTTGGAAGCGCGTTACGAACGAATGTAATGGACTATCGCAATATCCCTTGAGTATGTTCATTGCATGGGTTCATAGATCATGTGTACCGTTTTTTGTGCAATTTGAAGAAAATATGTCGGAAAAGGAACAAAAAGTGTGTTTTGGAGAAAATTCAAGATGGCGGAAAATCTATCCAGGCGCAAATGGGCGTGGCCTATATCGGAAGATGCGTCTTGACCCAAGGAATCCAGGGAAAAAAGAATTTTCATTTTCCGACCTACGGTTCAACAGTTACAGGCCAAAACGTAAAGTGGGCTGTTATAGCGCCACCATGAGGCCAAATGACACTATTATTTTTTATTTAATCCTTGAAATCATTATGAACCTCCTCTCCAAGTGTTGAAACTGTAGGCCCTATGGTTTGCGAGAGAAAATTAATTGAATGTGAGTTTTTGCCATTCCCATTATAAGTCAATGGGGAGAAATTAATGCACTAATAAATTAATATCAATTAAACTATAGAACCTTTCTCTTAGCAACTTAATAGCACACCATTCCCGAGTAAGCCGGTCGATTTGACATATGGCGCGAGTGTGTGTTGCAAAAACTGTGGGAGGAGTAGCGTGCCAAACTTTGGGGAATCGTATGGACAGACATAAATAAATAAATAAATATGAGCGAGAACAATAAGTGTCCCATGCTATGCATAGGCACACTTAATAAATAATGACAATATCTAAAGTGTGCTCGCCTTATAGGCGAGCCCACAACTAGAAAAATATTGTTCCTTCGAAACAATTGTGGGCTCGCTTCAAGCCAGAAAACAATGGCTATAAAAGCACAAAATGTCAATATCGCAGGCAGTGCTCTCTTTGACGTTACTGACGTCAAAGATTGGTCCATTTTGTTCCAAAAATGTGTTGTGCAAAAGTTGACCCGCTGGTGGCGCTATAACAGGCCAATGTGAGAAGGTTGGTATCCGTTCCTTGACCTATTGGGAATGTGCTTGCAAGATTTCACGCACATCCCAGGCTGTGTTCATGATTTGAGGTGTTTTTGGCTTTGGCCACTTTATCGCTGCTTGCAGCTATATTTATTATTATTATTTTATTATTTTATTGTATGCACTTCATAGGCATGTTAGATAAAGGTCCTTAGATTGCGTGTAGAATGTTTCATGCAAATTGCTAAAAAGAAATCCTAGAATAAAAACGGTTTTAAGCGTTTCACAAACTGCTCAAAATGATATAGCGCCCCCCTTTGGTCAATTGGGGTATGATTGGTTTTAGTGATATTTGGAATAACACTCTACATCTTTGCCAAATGCCATGAACATGCTACTTTGTATGTATGATTTAGAGGCAGAAGAATAATTTGCATAAAAATGCAATATTCATTGAATTATTTAAAAAAGCATGTTTCAATTTTAAAGAAATCCAATCTGACAGATCTTTAGATATCGGTCCAAAGTTCACGTAAAAAAAGTGTTGTGCACGTGACGCGAAAATTTCAGAATAAAAGCGGGTTTACGCGTTTTACAAACTGCTCAAATTGGCGGAAAATCTAAGGGCGGAGCTTACTTAACAACGACACAGATGTCTTCCGCTTGAGTCAAAGCACGCGTGTAACAAGTTGCATGTCTTCAAACGAAACGAGTCAAGACTTATGTCCATTTGAAGTTTGAATTTTCAAACGCTTCGTATAGCGCCCCCCTTTGGCCAATTGGAATAAGATTGGTTTCAGGGATATTTGGACTAACCCTCTACATGTTTGCCAAATGCCATGAAAGTAACACTTTGCATGTTTGATTTAGAGGCAGAATAATAATTTGCATAAAACCGCAATATGAATTGAATTATTAAAAATTAATGGTTTAACGTACAAACTTCTCACCACATAGACTGTATAGGTATTGGTCCAAAGTCCATGTGAAAAAAGTTTTGTGCGCTTAACTCAAAAATCCCAGGAGGAGATAGATTTTTACTGTATTTCATATAATTCAAAATTGTGGGAGACCTAAAGGTCAGAGGTCAAAAGTCAGAGGGTAAAAGTTGTTCGGCATGAGGAGACGCATACGTGTATACAGGTTTCATGGCTGTATGTATAACACAGCATGAGCTATACCTGTTCAAAGATCGTACTTTCGAAGGCTTCCTACAGCGCCACCATTTGGCCGATTGCTGTAAAAAGTAATAGCACACTTCCCCACTGTAAGCTGAACACATTGATGTTTTTATTTTCATTTTCTCACTAAGTATGTAGGAGTAGAAAGGAACCGAAAATCCCGTCTACTTACTAGATAAATAAATAAATAATGACAATATCTAAAGTGTGCTCGCCAGGTACTGGCGAGCCCACAACTAGAAAAATATTGTTCCTTCGAAACAATTGTGGGCTCGCTTCAAGCCAGAAAACAATGGCTATAAAAGCACAAAATGTCAAGATCGCAGGCAGTGCTCTCTTTGACGTTACTGACGTCAAAGATTGGTCCATTTTGTTCCAAAAATGTGTTGTGCAAAAGTTGACCCGCTGGTGGCGCTATAACGGGCCAATTTGAGAAGGTTGGTGTCTGTTCCTTGACCTATTGGGAATGTGCTTGCAAGATTTCACGCACATCCCAGGCTGTGTTCATGGTTTGAGGTGTTTTTGGCTTTGGACACTTTATCGCTGCTTGCAGCTATATTTATTATTATTATTTTTATTTTTTTTTGTGTGCACTTCATAGGCATGTTAGATAAAGGTCCTTAGATTGCGTGTAGAATGTTTCATGCAAATTGCAAAAAAAATCCTAGAATAAAAACGGGTTTAAGCGTTTTACAAACTGCTCAAAATGATATAGCGCCCCCCTTTGGCCATTTGTGGTAAGATTGGTTTCAGTGATATTTGAACTAACCCTCTACACTATTTTGTCATGAAAATGTGACTTTGCATGTATGTTTTAGAGGCAGAAGAATAATTTGCATAAAAATGCAATATTGTTTCAATTATTTAAAAAAGCATGTTTCAATGTTAAAGAAATCCGATCTGACAGATCTTTAGATATCGGTCCAAAGTTCACGTAAAAAAAGTTTTGTGCACGTGACGCGAAAATTTCAGAATAAAAGCGGGTTTACGCGTTTTACAAACTGCTCAAATTGGCGGAAAATCTAAGGGCGGAGCTTACTTAACAACGACACAGATGTCTTCCGCTTGAGTCAAAGCACGCGTGTAACAAGTTGCATGTCTTCAAACGAAACGAGTCAAGACTTATGCCCGTTTGAAGTTTGAATTTTCAAACGCTTCGTATAGCGCCCCCCTTTGGCCAATTGGAATAAAATTGGTTTCAGTGATACTTTGACTAACCCTCCACATCTTTGCCAAATGCCATGAACGTGTAACTTTGCATGTATGATTTAGAGGCCGAAGAATAATTTGCATAAAACCGCAATATTGATAAAATTATTAAAAAATTATATTTCACTTTAAAAAAAATCTGGTTGATCAATCTGACCGTATTGGTCCAAAGTTCATTTGAAAAAAGTTTTGTGCACTTGACGCGAAAATCCCAGGAGGAGATAGATTTTTACTGTTTTTCATATAATTCCGAATTGTGGGAGACCTAAAGGTCAGAGGTCAAAAGTTAGAGGGTAAAAGTTGTTCGGCATGAGGAGACGCATACGTGTATACAGGTTTCATGGCTGTATGTATAACACAGCATGAGCTATACCTGTTCAAAGTTCGCACTTTCGAAGGCTTCCTACAGCGCCACCATTTGGCCGATTGCTGTAAAAAGTAATAGCACACGTCGCCACTGTAAGCTGAACACATTGATGTTTTTATTTTCATTTTCTCACTAAGTATGTAGGAGTAGAAAGGAACCGAAAATCCCGTCTACTTACTAGATAAATAAATAAATAAACTAGAAAATATTGTTCCTTCGAAACAATTGTGGGCTCGCTTCAAGCCAGAAAACAATGGCTATAAATGTACAAAATGTCAAGATCGCAGGCAGCGCTCTCTTTGACGTTACTGACGTCAAAGATTGGTCCATTTTGTTCCAAAAATGTGTTGTGCAAAAGTTGACCCGCTGGTGGCGCTATAACAGGCCAATGTAAGAAGGGTGGTATCTGCTCCTTGACCTATTGGGAATGTGCTTGCAAGATTTCACGCACATTGCAGGCTGTCTTCATGATTTGAGGTGTTTTTGGCTTTGGCCACTTTATCGCTGCTTTCAGCTATATTTATTATTTTTATTTTTTTGTGTGTGTGCACTTCATAGGCATATTACATAAAGGTCCTTAGATTGTGTGTAGAATGTTTCATGCAAATTGCTAAAAAAAATCCTAACGGGTTTAAGCGTTTCACAAACTGCTCAAAATGATATAGCGCCCCCCTTTGGCCAATTGGAGTAAGATTGGTTTTAGTGATATTTGGACTAACACTACATCTTTGCCAAATGCCATGAACATGTTACTTTGCATGTATGATTTAGAGGCAGAAGAATAATTTGCATAAAACTGCAATATTCATTGAATTTATTTAAAAAAGCATGTTTCAATTTTAAAGAAATCCGATCTGACAGATCTTTAGATATCGGTCCAAAGTTCACGTAAAAAAAGTTTTGTGCACGTGGAGCGAAAATTCCAGAATATAAGCGGGTTTACGCGTTTTACAAACTGCTCAAAATGGCGGAAAATCTAAGGGCGGAGCTTACTTAACAACGACATAGATGTCTTCCGCTCGAGTCAAAGCACGCGTGTAACAAGTTGCATGTCTTCAAATGAAACGAGTCATGACTTATGCCCGTTTGAAGTTTGAATTTTCAAACGCTTCGTATAGCGCCCCCCTTTGGCCGATTGGAATAAAATTGGTTTCAGTGATACTTTGACTAACCCTCCACATCTTTGCCAAATGCCATGAACGTGTAACTTTGCATGTATGATTTAGAGGCCGAAGAATAATTTGCATAAAACTGCAATATTGATTGAACTATTAAAAAATTATATTTCACTTTAAAAAAAATCTGGTTGATCAATCTGACCGTATTGGTCCAAAGTTCATGTGAAAAAAGTTTTGTGCACTTGACGCGAAAATCCCAGGAGGAGATAGATTTTTACTGTTTTTCATATTATTCCGAATTGTGGGAGACCTAAAGGTCAGAGGTCAAAAGTTAGAGGGTAAAAGTTGTTCGGCATGAGGAGACGCATACGTGTATACAGGTTTCATGCCTGTACCTCAAACACAGCATGAGCTATACCTGTTCAAAGTTCGCACTTTCGAAGGCTTCGTGCAGCGCCACCATTTGGCCGATTGCTATAAAAAATAATAGCGCACTTCGCCACTGTAAACTGAACACATTGATGTTTTTATTTTCATTTTCTCACTAAGTATGTAGGAGTAGAAAGGAACCGAAGTTCCCGTCTACTGTCTGACTGACTGACTGACTGATAGATAAATAATGACAATATCTAAAGTGTGCTCGCCTTATAGGCGAGCCCACAATAATGACAATATCTAAAGTGTGCTCGCCAGGTACTGGCGAGCCCACAACTAGAAAAATATTGTTCCTTCGAAACAATTGTGGGCTCGCTTCAAGCCAGAAAACAATGGCTATAAAAGCACAAAATGTCAAGATCGCAGGCAGTGCTCTCTTTGACGTTACTGATGTCAAAGATTGGTCCATTTTGTTCCAAAAATTTGTTGTGCAAAAGTTGACCCGCTGGTGGCGCTATAACAGGCCAATGTGAGAAGGTTGGTATCTGTTCCTTGACCTATTGGGAATGTGCTTGCAAGATTTCACGCACATCCCAGGCTGTGTTCATGATTTGAGGTGTTTTTGGCTTTGGACACTTTATCGCTGCTTGCAGCTATATTTATTATTATTATTATTATTTTTTTTTGTGTGCACTTCATAGGCATGTTAGATAAAGGTCCTTAGATTGCGTGTAGAATGTTTCATGCAAATTGCAAAAAAAATCCTAGAATAAAAACGGCTTTAAGCGTTTTACAAACTGCTCAAAATTATATAGCGCCCCCCTTTGGCCATTTGGGGTAAGATTGGTTTCAGTGATATTTGAAATAACCC
Source organism: Nannobrachium achirus (assembly GCF_963921795.1). Classification (NCBI taxonomy): domain Eukaryota; kingdom Metazoa; phylum Chordata; class Actinopteri; order Myctophiformes; family Myctophidae; genus Nannobrachium; species Nannobrachium achirus. Next base: position 65,876,639 of record NC_137819.1, on the reverse strand, counting down.
TCTACACTATTTTGTCATGAAAATGTGACTTTGCATTTATGTTTTAGAGGCAGAAGAATAATTTGCATAAAAATGCAATATTGTTTGAATTATTTAAAAAAGCATGTTTCAATGTTAAAGAAATCCGATCTGACAGATCTTTAGATATCGGTCCAAAGTTCACGTAAAAAAAGTTTTGTGCAAGTGACGCGAAAATTCCAGAATAAAAGCGGGTTTACGCGTTTTACAAACTGCTCAAAATGGCGGAAAATCGAAGGGTGGAGCTTACTTAACAACGACACAGATGTCTTCCGCTTGAGTCAAAGCACGCGTGTAACAAGTTGCATGTCTTCAAACGAAATGAGTCATGACTTATGCCCGTGTGAAGTTTGAATTTTCAGACGCTTCGTATAGCGCCCCCCTTTGGCCGATTGGAATAAAATTGGTTTCAGTGATACTTTGACTAACCCTCCACATCTTTGCCAAATGCCATGAACGTGTAACTTTGCATGTATGATTTAGAGGCCGAAGAATAATTTGCATAAAACCGCAATATATATTGAATTATTAAAAGATTGGTCCATTTTGTTCCAAAAATGTGTTATGCAAAAGTTGACCCGCTGGTGGCGCTATAACAGGCCAATGTGAGAAGGTTGGTATCTGTTCCTTGACCTATTGGGAATGTGCTTGCAAGATTTCACGCACATCCCAGGCTGTGTTCATGATTTGAGGTGTTTTTGGCTTTGGACACTTTATCGCTGCTTGCAGCTATATTTATTATTATTATTTTATAATTTTTTTGTGTGCACTTCATAGGCATGTTAGATAAAGGTCCTTAGATTGCGTGTAGAATGTTTCATGCAAATTACAAAAAAAATCCTAGAATAAAAACGGGTTTAAGCGTTTTACAAACTGCTCAAAATTATATAGCGCCCCCCTTTGGCCATTTGGGGTAAGATTGGTTTCAGTGATATTTGAACTAACCCTCTACACTATTTTGTCATGAAAATGTGACTTTGCATGTATGTTTTAGAGGCAGAAGAATAATTTGCATAAAAATGCAATATTGTTTGAATTATTTAAAAAAGCACGTTTCAATGTTAAAGAAATCCGATCTGACAGATCTTTAGATATCGGTCCAAAGTTCACGTAAAAAAAGTTTTGTGCACGTGACGCGAAAGTTCCAGAATAAAAGCGGGTTTACGCGTTTTACAAACTGCTCAAAATGGCGGAAAATTGAAGGGCGGAGCTTACTTAACAACGACACAGATGTCTTCCGCTTGAGTCAAAGCACGCGTGTAACAAGTTGCATGTCTTCAAACAAAACGAGTCATGACTTATGCCCGTTTGAAGTTTGAATTTTCAGACGCTTCGTATAGCGCCCCCCTTTGGCCGATTGGAATAAAATTGGTTTCAGTGATACTTTGACTAACCCTCCACATCTTTGCCAAATGCCATGAACGTGTAACTTTGCATGTATGATTTAAAGGCCGAAGAATAATTTGCATAAAACCGCAATATAAATTAAATTATTAAAAAATCATTATTTAACGTACAAACTTCTCACCACATAGCCTGTGTAGATATAGGTTCAAAGTTCATGTGAAAAAGGTTTTGTGCACTTGACGCGAAAATCCCAGGAGGAGATAGATTTTTACTGTTTTTCATATAATTCCGAATTGTGGGAGACCTAAAGGTCAGAGGTCAAAAGTTAGAGGGTAAAAGTTGTTCGGCATGAGGAGACGCATAAGTGTATACAGGTTTCATGGCTGTATGTATAACACAGCATGAGCTATACCTGTTCAAAGATCGCACTTTCGAAGGCTTCCTACAGCGCCACCATTTGGCCGATTGCTGTATAAAATAATAGCACACTTCGCCACTGTAAGCTGAACACATTGATGTTTTTATTTTCATTTTCTGCCTGAGTATGTAGGAGTAGAAAGGAACCGAAGTTTTTTGATACTTGCACTGACTGCCTGCCTAGTAAATAATGACAATATCTAAAGTGTGCTCGCCTTATAGGCGAGCCCACAATGACAATATCTAAAGTGTGCTCGCCTTATAGGCGAGCCCACAATAACTAGAAAATTTGCAATTTGTGAAATTGCGAGTGTGGTTGCCTGCCCTGCCCCGGCGCGAGTCGTGGGGATGCGCCACCGGGACCCTGAGCAAAACGACGTCGGGACGGATAGCGTCGGGGCCGTGCGACGCGCGATTAGAAAAGGTGCCGGTCGGATCCTGCGTTCCTGAAGTAAGGATATGGTTTCTTGTTTTTAAGAAATAGGCTCCTCCCACAAGTTCCGCAAGGCGATTACGTTGTCACGTCGCTCCCGAGATCGTTTGTGTTTCGTATTGAGAGGGTCGTTCCCCCTTAAAAACACGTTTTGGCATGAAACGGTTACGTTTTGCGCGTTTGTGGCGCCCCCTATGGGTCGAAGTGGAAATGCTTTTGGGTATATGTTCAGTATAGCGCCCGCCACTTGTGGTTAAAATTTGGTGTTGACTGGATGTTTCGTTTGTTATTTATGGCTACTTCTTACAAAACGGGCTCCTCCCGCTAACTTTGGAACCCTGTTACGGAAGAACGGTATGGACTATCGAAATATCGTTTGAATATGTTTATCGCATGAGTCCATAGATCATGTGTACCGATTTTTGTGACATTTGGAGAAAATATGTAGGAAAAGGAGCAAAAAGTGTGTTTTGAAGAAAATTCAAAATGGCGGAAAATCTATCCTGACGCAAATGGGCGTGGCCTATATGGGGAGATGCGTCATGACCCAAGGAATCCAGGGAAAAAGGAATTTTAATTTTCCGACCTACGGTTCAAGAGTTACAGGCCGAAACGTAAAGTGGACTGTTATAGTGCCACCATGAGGCCGACTGACATAATTATTTTTCAGTTAATCCTTGAAATCATTATAAATCTCCTCTCCAAGTTTTGAAACTGTACACCTTATGGTTTGCGAGAGAAAAATACATGAATGTGAGTTTTTTTTATTCCCATTATAAGTCAATGGGGGAAATTAATTCACTAATAAATTAATATCAATTAAACTATACAACCTTTCTCTTAGCAAAATGCAAGCACACGATTCCCGACGAAGCCGGTCGATTTGACATATGGCGCGAGTGTGTGGCGCAAAAACTGTGGGAGGAGATAGCGGACAAACTTTTGGTTACCCTAGTTAGTAATAAAGTTTCCCTAGGACTATAGTGTGTTGCCCTGTTGGGCAACCACACTAACTAGAAAATTTGCAATTTGGGAAATTGCGAGTGTGGTTGCCCGACCCGCCCCGGCGCGAGCGGCGGGGATGCGGCGCCGTGACCCCGAGCAAAACACAGGGGTCCGAGGGAGACGACGTCGGGACGGATAGCGTCGGGGCCGTGCGACGCGCGATTAGAAAAGGTGCCGGTCGGATATGGTTTTTGTTTTAAGAAATATGCTCCTCCCACAAATTGATTCCTACTGGGGACGCTGTGGGTGCTATAAGGATATGTTTTTTGTTTTAGGCTCCTCCCACAAATTTCTCAAGCCAATTACATTGACACATCACTCTTGAGATCGCTTGTATTTCATTTTGAGTATTCCCCCCCAAAAAACATGTTTTTGCATAAAATGGTTAAAGGGGCACTCCACCACTTTTCAACCTATGTTCATATAATTGATCCTCACTCAAAAATAGCTTTTCTTTTTTTTTTTTTTTTTTTTTCAGAGGAGGGCTGTGGGCAGGTCAGAAACCCATAGTCTTGTGACATCATCGATTGCCAATCCAGCTTATAGAAACTGCAGGCTTTCTATTCCTGAAAAGTTGCAATTTTAAAGTGGAAGCCATTGTTCTCGCGATAATAAAAATATTTTTTTTTTTCAAAAATATTGATAAAAAATCTTTTTTTGGAAAATGATGATGTCACAAGACTATGGATTCTGAACTTCCCACAGCTCTCCTAGGAGACTTGGACTAAGTAGAAAAAAATTGTGATATTTTATCATGACCATTAGTGAGGACCTATTATATGAAGACAGGTTGAAAATTGGTGAACTACTCCTTTAAGTTTTGCGCATTTGTGGCGCCCCCTATGGGTCGAAGTGGAAATGCTTTTGGGGATTTGTTGAGTATCCCAACCACAATGTGTGGTTAAAATTTGGTGTTGACTGGATTTTTCGTTTGTGATTTATGGCCATTTTTTGCGAAACGGCCCCTCCCGCTAACTTTGGAAGCCTATTACGGGCGAACGGTATGGACTATCGAAATATCGCTTGAATATGTTCATCGCATCGGTCCAGAGATCATGTGTACTGATTTTTGTGACATTTGGAGAAAATATGTAGGAAAAGGAGCAAAAAGTGTGTTTTGAAGAAAATTCAAAATGGCGGAAAATCTATCCTGACGCAAATGGGCGGGGCCTATGTAGGGAGATGCGTCATGACCCAAGGCATCCAGGGAAAAAGGAATTTTAATTTTCCGACCTACGGTTCAAGAGTTATAGGGCAAAACGTAAAGTGGGGTGTTATAGCGCCACCATGTGGCCGACTGATGTAATTATTTTTTAATTAATTCTTACAATTATTATGAATCTCCTCTCCAAGTTTTGAAACTGTAGCCCTTATGGTTTCCGAGAGAAAAAATAATGAATGTGAGTTTTTGCAATTCCCATTATAAGTCAATGGGGAAAATTAATTCACTGATAAATTAATATCAATTAAACGATACAACTTATCTCTTAGACAAGTAATAGCACACGATTCCCGATTAAGCCGGTCGATTTGACATATGGCGCGAGTGTGTGGTGCAAAAACTGTGGGAGGAGTAGCGCGCCATACTTTTGGTTACTCTAGTAAGTAAAGAAAAAGAATAAAGTTTCCCTAGGACTATAGTGTGTTGCCCTGTAAGGGCAACCACACTAACTAGAATTGACAGAGTCAATTTTTACAAGTGTGCCTGCAGCTCGCTAAATGCGCGACCTTGTGTAGCGGTTTGGACTGTGAGACCATCCGCCAAGTTGTCTGCGTTTCGTTGTGAGAGGGTCGTTCCCCGTGAAAAACGCGTTCTGGCACGAAACGGTTACGTTCCGCGCGTTTGTGACGCCCCCTAGGGGTCGAAGTGGAAATGCTTTTGGGGATTCGTTGAGTATGCCACCCCCGACCTGTGGTTGAAATTCAGTGTTGACTCGACCTATTGTTTGTGATTTATGGCTATTGTTTGCGAAACGTGCCCCTCCCGCTAACTTTGGAAGCGCGTTACGAACGAACGGTATGGACTATCGAAATATCCTTTGACTATGTTTATCGCATGGCTTCATAGATCATGTGTACCGGTTTTTAAGACATTTGAAGAAAATGTGTAGGAAAAGGAGCAAAAAGTGTGTTTTGGAGAAAATTCAAGATGCCGGAAAATCTATCCTGGCGCAAATGGGCGTGGCCTATATCGGGAGATGCGTCTTGACCCAAGGAATCCAGGGAAAAAATAATTTTAATTTTCCGACCTACGGTTCAACAGTTACAGGCCAAAACGTAAACAGGGCTGTTATAGCGCCACCATCAGGCCAAATGACACTATTATTTTTTATTTAATCCTTGAAATCATTATGAACCTCCTCTCCAAGTCTTGAAACTGTAGCCCCTATGGTTTGAGAGAGAAAAATAATTGAATGTGAGTTTTTGCCATTCCCATTATAAGTCAATGGGGAAAATTAATGCACTAATAAATTAATATCAATTAAACTATAGAACCTTTCTCTTAGCAAGTTACTAGCACACGATTCCCGATGAAGCCGGTCGATTTGACATATGGCGCGAGTGTGTGGTGCAAAAACTGTGGGAGGAGTAGCGTGCCAAACTTTGGGGAAAACCATGTGTGTCCGTCCGGCTTAAATATGAGCGAGAACAATAAGTCTGCCCATGCTATGCATAGGCACACTTAACTAGAATTGACAGAGTCAATTTGAAATGCGCGACCCTCGTGCAGCGGTTTGGACCGTGAGACCATCCGCCGAGTGGTCTGTGTTTCTTTTTGAGAGGGTCAGTCCCCCTGAAAAACGCGTTTTGGCACGAAACGGTTACGTTTTGCGCGTTTGTGACGCCCTCTACGGGTCGAATTGGAAATGCTTCTGGGGATTCGTTGAGTAAGCCACCCGCAACCTGTGGCAGAAATTCAGTGTTGACTCGACATTTTGTTTGTGATTTATGGCTATTGTTTGCATAACGGGCCCCTCCCGCTAACTTTGGAAGCCCGTTACGAACGAACGGTATGGACTATCAAAATATCCTTTGACTATGTTCATTGCATGGGTTCAGAGATCATGTGTACCCATTTTCGTGACATTTGAAGAAAATATGTAGGAAAAGGAGCAAAAAGTGTGTTTTGGAGAAAATTCAAAATGGCGGAAAATCTATCCTGACGCAAATGGGCGGGGCCTATATGGGGAGATGCGTCTTGACCCAAGGAATCCAGGGAAAAAAGAATTTTCATTTTTCGACCTACGGTTCAAGAGTTACAAGACAAGTAGGCCGTTATAGCGCCACCATGAGGCCGAGTGGAAATGCTTTTGGGGATTCGTTGAGTATGCCACCCGCGACCCTTGGTTAAAATTCATTGTTGACTCGACAATTTGTTTGTGCTTTACGGCTATTGTTCGCGAAACGGGCCCATCCTGCTAATAACTTTGGAAGCCCGTTACGAACGAACGGTACGGACTATCGACATATCCCTTGAGTATGTTCATTGCATGGGTTCATAGATCATGTATACCGCTTTTTGCGACATTTGAAGAAAATATGTAGGAAAAGGAGCAAAAAGTGTGTTTTGGAGAAAATTCAAGATGGCGGAAAATCTATCCTGGCGCAAATGGGCGTGGCCTATATGAGGAGATGCGTCATGACCCAAGGAATCCAGGGAAAAAGGAATTTTAATTTTCCGACCTACGGTTCAAGAGTTACAGGCCGAAACGTAAAGTGGACTGTTATAGCGCCACCATGAGGCCAACTGACGATTTTTTTTTTTTTTTTAATCCTTGATATCATTATAAATCTCCTCTCCAAGTTTTGTAACTGTAGCCCCTATGGTTTGCGAGAAAAAAAATATTGAATGTGAGTTTTTGCGATTCCCATTATAAGTCAATGGGGGAAATTAATTCACTAATAAATTAATATCAATTAAACGATACAACTTTTCTCTTAGAAAAGTAATAGCACACGATTCCCGATGAAGCCGGTCGATTTGACATATGGCGCGAGTGTGTGGTGCAAAAACTGTGGGAGGAGTAGCGGGACAAACTTTGGGGAAATACATGTCTGTCCGCCTGTCCGTCCGGCTTAAATATGAGCGATTACAATAAGTCTGCCCATGCTTAATGACACTTAATGACAATATCTAAAGTGTGCTCGCCTTATAGGCGAGCCCACAATGATACAGCTATATCCCAAGACTTGTGCTTACATTTCAGACACCTTAAGGGCGTTAGCTGAGTCCAAACTTAGATCAAATTAGCAGGGAGGAAACTAGAAAATGGAAAACAAATGAAATATCCAAAACCTTAAAAAATAAGTAAAGATCATCCCTACATTAATCTATGTTCATCTTCAGTTCAGAGCTCACAGTTCTTCGACCATTTTCCTGGGAAGAAAGAAATGTCACTCCCCATCTCTCTCCCCATTCCTGTCAGCCTGTTGTCCTTAGAAGGATTGTTTAGAGATATCATAGCGCTGTGATGCATGGTGAGCTTGTAGATCTGCTATTTTCCAGTGGCTTGTAGTTCCAACCATTTTTGTTGAATGTTCCACCCAGAATAGGGATGCTGGGGTTAAGATACTGTTCTGAAATTGTTCTTCAATGTTTTATGTTTTAATTTTTCTGCTTTATTGTATTCATGTGTATTTTATTTTTTTCTGTTAAGTAATTGTGCTTCATTTTCTGCTCTGTAAAGCACTTTGAGCTGCATTTCATGTCATGAAAGGTGCTATACAAATAAAGCTTTATTATTATTATTATTATTAAGTGGTTGCCTGGTTCCAGACCACAGACCCCGCCCACTCTCAGAGTGGACTGTTTCTCTGAAATCAGGCTAAAAGTGGTTAAAGGAGTAGTTCATCCCAAAATGAAAATGTTTCTATTGATTAGTCACACCATGAAGACTTGAGTTCAAAAATATTTATAGTTTTTTGTCACTTTTCTAAGACACAATATCTTGTATAACAATAAATGTATCCCATTGACTCCGGATGGGGACCCAAATGCATTTGGGTCCCCTTCGGAATCAATGGGGGTACATTTACTATAATCAGATTTTGTCTTATAGGAATGTGATGAATACAAAACGATATTAAGTCTCCCGGGCGTGAATAATCAATAGAAACATTTTCATTTTGGGGTGAACTACTCCTTTAAGTCATCAAATATGATCATTGCTCGCTCACTGCGCTCCGTTTTGGCCGTCGGAGCAGGTCTGGAATCAATTCACTTTGCAGTTTACAGATCCGGTGTAGGACGGATACGGAATTGGCCTTGTGTGCAGTATGCAAATGACCGGATACAGTAGGCGGGCTCTGGACCGGATGTGGGTACTGAACAGTGAATAGAGTCCATAGTATCCATACTACCTTGCACACTGAGCTCCGTTCTGCTAGAAGCACTAACGTTTCCGGTTTTTGGAAGAATTTACACTAAGGCCTTCAAAATAAGATAATATGAACTATTTATTTTATTTTTATTATTATTACCCTTATTATATTTTTTAATACATTTATGATGTATGTTTTTATTCTAGTGTAGCCTACTTCTAAGTGCCCTAGCACACTTTTCGGGTTCTTTCATATTAGGCACTTAACACATTGACTATAGGCGTTACATGTTGTTCAGGTTTCCATTTAAAAAGAGAATAATAAAAGTGTGGGGTTTATAAGTTTATCTTACCTAAGACCAAAATACAATACAAATAGGAATGTATAGGCTAATCAGATAAATACATTATTTAATTTAACATTGATTGATTGATTGATTGATTGAAGACTTTATTAGAGGTTTGCATAGGAAACTAAACACCACAGGAAAGCTTTTGGGCTTGTTTCAGTTGTGGTCCTTTTTAACTTTTATATAATTTATTACATTGAATGACAGACACAATAGTGTACAACATAGTTACACAGATAGGACATACATATTAGAAGATTAGTGTGCAATTCAGTGAACATTTTTAACTAAAGTAGGTCTAGGCCTATTTGCTTCTGGGGGGTCCCTGGAACAACACATTTTGAGATGGGGGTCCGCGGCTGAATGGGGCTTTTAAGCCGTGACATCATTTTGTAGGCAGAGGAGAATCTGCCCCCAGAGCATTTTCTGTCCCTCGCTATTTTCAACAGATCTGAGACAAAAATAACGGCTAAAGTATAACTCTAACACTTTCCTTTCAACAACAAAGAGAAGAAAAATGTGTAAATAGTAAAAAGATTCACGGAAACTGGGGGCAGAAATGCTCCTCTGCCTACAAAATGATGTCATACTTAACAGCCCCATAGCCTATTGTTGTGGGTCCTTGACATCACTAAGTTTGAGAACCACAATTTCTGAAAATGTCTTCATCTACACTTTTCAGAGAGAGAGAGAGAAAAAATAAAAATAAAAGATTGCTATATTATCAATGCTCCTCAAAATGTGTCATGTCAAGGACCCCCGAAATATTGGCCGCGGACCCCCATCTCAAAACATGTTGTTCAAGGGACCCCCCAGAAACAAAGATTAAATGTTCACTCTAAATTGTGTGTCTTCTTGCCTAAGCTAGATGCAGAATAGAGACACGCTGCTGAGCCACGTACAGCCGCCCACTGCGTTACTGGGTACTCTTATTGTGAAGAGACTTCTCATTCACGGACCGGACGTCTCAGTGCTGCTGACAGAACAGATCTTCATGACTCCATCACTGTGAGCATAACAACAACAACACGGCTGTTCTCTCTGGTAAATGTTCATTTAAACCCTGTTTATTCCGTTTTAATCCTCATGTTATCCGTCATTAATGAAGCAGAGCGTGGAGATGTTCATCTGAGTGGCTCCAGTAAACTGATAGAGAGTTTAATTAATGAAGAGGTTCGGTTTGACTGTCTGTTGTTGACAGTTAGCACTGTAGCTAGCTACTGTAGCTAGCCAGCTACAGTAGCTAGACAGCTATAGCTTGTTGCTACATAACCTAGCTGTTGTTGTTGATGATGATGTTTTGATTGATTGATTGATTGATTGATTGATTGACTGACTGACTGACTGACTGACTGACTGAAGACTTCATTAGAAGGTTGCACAGAAAAAAGTACAGTTTCATGCCACTGGTACAAGGTCAACTAAAAGGAGATCCTAGTAAGCTTTTCTTCTCATTTACACAGGAGCCACTTAATGTATCTCATATAACATTGAAAGACAGACGGATAGAACACAGTACTATGCATAGGATAACATCTATTACAAAAGCAGAAATAATAAAACAATAAAAGGTAAGTAAAAATAAACAGAAGAAGCAGATATTTAGTTATTTACAATGGAAATGGTAGCTGAGTATGGGCTTAGACCAGGGGTTCCCAAACTTTTTTTGTCTCAGGGCACCCCATGAATATTCTTTTAATCCGAGGCACCCCTACATTATAATGTTCACTCCCAGCACCTTATATTTATAGCATATCGTTGTTGTCGGGTGGAAACCTTGTATGTCCAAACTGTTTGTTTTGTATTTATCATCTATAAAATGTACTAAACTAGTGAAAACAGCAGATCTACAAGCACACAACGTGCTTGTAGATCGGCTGTTTTCACTAGTTTTGTGTTACAGAGGTTTCTGCCCGACAGTGACGATATTTTAGTGATTATGTTGCAAGGAAAACGTTGAGATAACAGCCATTTTGGTTAGAACTGAACTGACTGACAATAACTTTGTACTTCAAGTTTAAAGATACTAAATATTTTTTCATAAATTCCAAATATTATCAAACGATCTCGCGGCACCCCAGGGTGCCCCGTCACCCACTTTGAAAAGCCCTGGCTTAGACTATATACAAGTTTCTATTTACAAGCTTGTAGATCTGCTAGTTTTTGGTGTAGAGAGTTGGCCGTAGATGGAAAAAGAAATCATGAAGTACAGTGCAGATCAGGTCTGTTTTACTAATCATGATGAAGTGATATTGATGAATTCCAAATATTATCAGATTATTCTGAGGCACCCCTGGAGTGGCGACACGGCACCCTAGGGTGCCACGGTCGGCACCCACTTTGAGAACCCCTGGTCTATATCACGGCACCCCAGGGTGCCATGGCACCCTGGTCTAGGTGCTGTGTCAGTGTACTGGGCGATATGTAGGTCAGGCCTGTCATCATCATTACATAATCGTCTGACCCCAAATATTTGACACAATCACAATCGTTTTGTTATAATCATCATACTCATTTCCAGGTGGAAAAAATTATTATATAGTTAAAACATAAAAATAAAAATAAAATACAGATTTAACAGATGTGAGCTTGTAGATCGGCTATTTCCTCTATCAGCGTCCTGTTTTAAGTATGACGTCAAATATGTCAGTCATTTATTTGTATATTTAGGTTACGTGTCATATCTGCCATGTGCAACTTCAAAGCCTACAAGCCGAACAGAAATGTAATTGTCAACGAACGACAAAAACACAATTGAATCGTCACAATTATTTGAGTGACAATTAATGGTCATGTAGACATGTACAATGTCATAATGGTGACAGGTGCAGAGTCAGTGTACTGGACGATTAGTCGATATTATGTTGTTGTGAATCTTATGATATGAGACCACCTGATGCATGTGTTTCAGGGCTAAGCTGATGTTATGAGGGATTTGAGGATGACAGTGTTGTTTTTCCTGGTGATGTTCAGATTATGACTGTTCTATAACTTCTCTGTTAGCTGCCTTATCAGAGGTAAGGGATGTCATGATTGTGACATTTTACCTGACCATTAATTGTCACTCAAATAATTACGATTAACGATTTAATTGTGTTTTTGTCGCTGACAATTACATTTCTGTTTTGCTTGTAGGCTTTGAAGCTGCACATGGCAGATTATGACAAATCACCCAAATATACAAAGAAATGACTGACACGTTTGACAACTTCATACAATGACATAACATTGCAGAACAAATTGCAGATCTACAAACTCACAACGCGTCGCATCACGACCCATTGTGAGCTTGTAGATCGGCTATTTCCACTATTTTTGAAAACCTTTGAAAATATATGAAGAGTTTTCAACATGGAAACGATTATGAGGATTATGACAAAATAATTGGGATTAGACAATTATTACACAATCGTCTGCATCAGGAGGTCTTGATATCATAACATCAATACAACTAGGCTAGTTATATTGATGTTGTGAATGATGGGAGACCACCTGATGCAGATGTTTCAGGGCTAAGCTGTTATGTGGGATTTGAGGATGTCAGTGTTGTGTTTTTTCCTGGTGATGTAATGTTCACATTATGACTGTTCTCTAACCTCTCTGTTAGCTGCCTTATCATAGACTTTAGTTATTCTCATACAGGATGAGCTTCTACAAAATGTGTACAAAAACAGTGGTTTTACTTAATAAAATCCAACTCAACTCAAGTTCTACAAATTTGCCCAAAAGACAGATTGAATGTTTTCTCTGCTTCTATGTGTTAATGTGCAGCTTTTATAACAGACAGCAGTCTGTTGTGCAATGTTTTGATTGGCACAATGACATACCAACAACATGACGACATGTTGGCTGCTCCATCTACCCAGGATCAACACGCTGTTAGCATTACATCTGCAATCTGGCACTTAGTATTTCAATAAACAAAACACTATTTTAACCAATCTGTGGTATATCTAGTACCATTTAAACCTTTTATAATTGGTAAAATGGACCTGGAAATAACATTCTTTTCACTCTCTACCAAATGTCTTTGCCAAATAAATAGCCGATCTACAAGCTCACAACGCGTTGTGAACTTGCATGTGCGTCCGTCCGTCCGTCCGTCCAAACAAAATTCCACATCCACTTGCCTGTTCACCTAACAGGGGAGCTGCCCACTGACCAACTAACTGGGTTTAAACTCATTTACACACATTTATTGTAAAATGAACATACATGAAAGCTAGATCGCATTCTTAGGTTTTATATAATTTTTTTGCTGATTAGGTGCTCGTCTAACTATGCTATTTTCTTTCCTATATTGATATTTCTATGCATTTGATTAGTGATGTTGATGTACTAATTGCGGCTGTACTAATCGCAGTTACTATCAAAACCTCCACCAGCTGTCTGTCAGTCTGTCAGTCACACGTCACACTTATGCCCTTCTCATATCTCCGCCACCGTTGCCCCGATCCATGCCAAACTTTGCACACACACTCCTTGGCTGCCCAACCACTCAATTCTCACACGGCCCTCTTCTAGCGCCACCATGAGGCCGATTCTTGCAAAACACATCTTTGGACACTGCTCCTACAAAAATCACGCTGCGACCTGACGGTCGCTTATCTCCCGATTAGGGAGTCTTACTGGTGTATTACCATGCTTATTGTAAGTCGCTCTGGATTAAAAGCATCTGCTAAATGCCTAAATTGTAAACTGTAATTGTGTGTGTGTGTGTGTGTGTGTGTGTGTGTGTGTGTGTGTGTGTGTGTGTGTGTGTGTGCGCGCGTGCGTGTGCGTGTGCGTGTGTGTGTGCGCTCCTCCTAGGTGTGACCATGGGGAAGTCCCTGTCTCGTCTCACCAAACAGTCGTCTCATGACGAGTGCCAGGACAGCCTGACGTCTCCTCTGGAGGGGGAGGAGGGGAAGGGAGGGGGGGGGAGGGGGGGACGTGTCCCAGTTCCCCTATGTGGAGTTCACAGGACGGGACAGCGTCACCTGTCCCACCTGTCAGGGTACCGGGAGGATACCTAGAGGTACACTAACCCTAAACCTAACCCTGAACCTAAACCTAACCCTAACCCTGCCCCACCTGCCAGGGTACCGGCAGGATACCTAGAGGTACACAGATGATCATGAAAACCTTTAGACAGGAACTTAAAGGACAACTCCGCCCTAAATCACTTCTAGGCTCATTTTCCTACACACAAGTCTGTCCCACACAAGCCATCACACTCTGCTAAACAGATGTTATGCTTTTATGTGTTTTGCCAAGTCCCGGAAAAGAAGCCCTGTGATTGGCCAGTGCAGTCACTTTGATTGACGGTTGTTCAGAATGCTCACCCCAAAACATTATTTATGAGATTGTGGTGGTTTGTGTGGGACAACCAAGACATGGATGTGTTTGTAATGACAACTAGTAACACATTCATGAAAAAATAAATCACTTTTGAGCTCAACAGTGTAGTGTAAAAGCGATAGGCTTATAGGCTCCACTCTATGCTATGAGAGCTGCTGGGGAAACTGGACCACAGGGGCATTTCTGCCTAATAGACCCCATGGACAGTCATTTAGGATCAATATAAGTAGGAAAATGAGCCTAGAAGTGATTTAGGGCGGAGTTGTCCTTTAACTGATTCATGCTGCAATTATTCTATTGTATTGTATCTGTGGTTCTCAACCTGTGGTACGAGTGTAGGCTTGTGCAGTGCTGCGTTGCTGCTCGCTAACAAGCCTGGATCTTTGGCTGACTGGTTAACGTACACGCCCTGTTATAGTAGCGGCCCGGGTTCGATATCCCATATATGTCATTCGATATGTCATTACAAACACATCCATGCCTTGGTTGTCCCACACGAGCCACCACAGTCTCATAAATCATGTTATTGGGGTGAGCATTCTGCACAACTGCCAATCAAAGTGACTGCACTGGCCAATCACAGGGTGTCTTTTCCGGGACTTGGCAAAACACATAACAGCCATAGCAGAGTGTGGTGTCTCTTGACATATATTATATAGAGCAGTGAAGTCATGATGTCACTCGCTCATCCCCCGGTTCCACAGAAGTAATTCTCTATGGAGAATAACATTGAGTCACCTTAAAGAGGTGGTGCCATAGTTTTGTACTTTTCCTGTTTTTCATGTGTCTAGGAGGTTGAAAGTACTTCATTAGACCCCCTTATGTGTTTTTTTTTAGAAATGATTATTCTCTTAGTATTTGTTTGTTTTCTCTTGGAGGCTGCCACCTTGTGGTGAAAAGTGTCAGTTAAAAAACACAGATAAGATGACATCACACAATCAACTCCTCCCCTATTTACCATTCACCCAACACTGTGGGGTGTGGCTATATCAGCTGGGTCACCACCCACCATGCCATCCATGCATACTTAATGAACTGGGGGTGTGTCCACATAAAAACCCAATTCTAACTCTTTCTGTATACTTTTTTGGAAAAAATCTTCCTCCTAGTATAATCATAATACCTGATAATCATGTTTTAGAGGGGGGGAAATCATGGCACCACCTCTTAAAATCGTCTCATATAAGCATTGTGGTCCAAAAATAAACAAACGGTTTTGCGATATTGTCAGGGAGGAGGCTCTGTATGGTTTATGATAGTCAGTCACTCATATTTGATACAGTCTGTTTCTGGTGAAAATGTAACTAATTGGGCGACAGTAACATTAGCGTTTTCTCACCATCATTTGATTCTTCATATCCATATGAGTCAAACCGCTGAGATAATTTGTTTATAATTGGAACACAGTTCTTATATGACCCGATATGAAAAAGGTCTATGGGAATTCAGAATGGGGGAAGAAAACCGTGAACCAGGTAGGATGGGTAAATTACATCACACTTCACTGCTCCATTTGACGGATGATCTTTTGTTTGTGTTTTCTCAGGTCAGGAGAATCAACTGGTGGCTCTGATCCCTTACAGTGACCAGAGGCTGCGGCCCAGACGCACGTACGTGACATTTCTGTTGTTTTCGGGGAGAAGGGGGATGGCGTGTCTTGCTATTTCCGCTCACCATGGGTGCTTATATTCCCACCGAAGGTGTGATGAAATACATGAGAAATACAGGAGCTGAGCGAGACCAGTTCATGAACAAACACCGTAATTGCCGGACTATAAGCCGCTGCTTTTTTCCCATGTTTTGAACCCTGCGGCTTATACAACGGTGCGGCTTATATAGAGATTTCTACCACATATTGCGGTCACGTGTTCAAATACTGGATTCTGATTGGCTAAATTCCGGAGGTTATGGCAGAACAACCGCCGCAGTTGTGTGAGGACTTGCTTCCAGGAAGAACTTTGCAAGTTACAACTGTGTTTTCTTTCGTGTATATGGTAGATGTGGTAGAAAAGCTATTTACCACTCGGGGTCGGACATTATGCTCTCATAATGTCCTGTGTGAGGGTGTTATCGGACTCGGCTGCGCCTCGTCCGATAACACCCTCACACAGGACATTATGAGAGCATAATGTCCTCTCACTCGGGGTAAATTGCTTACTTTTACAGCAAATGGACAGTTAGTTAGTTTTACAATGGTCTTTAACAAGGATTTATATATAGATTTGTACAGCTAATGGCCTCCAGAGGAGCTCTAGCGGGAAGCAGGAAGGACACCTGCGGCTTATAGTCAGGTGCGGCTTATATATGTAAACATTCGTTTTTTGTTCTAAATTTAGCTGGTGCGGCTTATATTCAGGTGCGGCTTATAGTCCAGCAATTACGGTATTTATGAACAACTGAGACCTCTGGCATATAATCTGTTCAGGAATATAAAAGAAGACATAACAGATTTTCTTTCTCTTTCCCCCCCCCCCTTCTAATCACTTGTTTTTCAACATGCACGGCGCATAGTTTAATTGGGGCATCTAAACAGCGTCAGGTATCGTTTCTGTCACGGAAATATCGTGAGATTTGGTTCCCAGACAGGAAACGGTGGACAGTCTCGCGAAAACTTGGCACGTTCAGAAACACATTTTGTGCTCTTTAGATACCTCTATAAAAGTACACAGTGCACACATCTAAAATCAACACAGCAGAAATAAAATGTGACATGCCTTCTTTTATTTTCCTGAGACAAGTGTTTCATAAAGGTCTGAATGGTTCAGAAATAGTGTTTGTTCATTAGCTGCTCCACTGGCTTCCACTGACTCCACTGCATTCTGCTGAACTCCGCCACCTTCAGGCCGATTTTTTAAAACACATTTTTGGACACTACTCCTACAGATTTGGCCCTAAAATCACGCAAATCGGTACACAGTATGTCTACACTCATGTCATCAACATGGATCTGTCCCATATAGCGCCACCAACAGGCCGATTTTTTCAAACACATTTTTGGACACTGCTCCTACAAATTTTTGGACCTAAAATCACGTTGCGACCTGACGGTCGCTTATCTCCCGATTAGGGAGTCTTACTGGTGTTTACTTTAGTCCCAGGACCAGAGCATCATGCTGTGCAGTGCCATAGACACAATCGGCATAAAACCGGTATTTATGTCAGTGACCTGCCGGTCACCGATTCGGCCGGTTTGATATCATACCTGCCGATTTTTGATATTGGCGATTCCGATTTCCATCCCTACAGGAAGTTGTATGTGACAGCCTCGGTCATGCTGTGTCTGCTGCTGTCCAGTTCTTTAACAGGAAGTTGTGTCTTTAACAGGAAGCTGTACGTGACCTTTAACAGAAAGCTGTGTGTTCATTAACAGGAAGCTGTGTCTTTAACAGGAAGCTGTATGTTTATTAACAGGAAGCTGTGTCTTTAACAGGAATCTGTGTCATTAACAGGAAGCTGTGTGTTCATTAACAGGAAGTTGTGTCTTTAACAGGAAGCTGTATGTTCATTAACAGGAAGCTGTACGTTCATTAACAGGAAGTTGTATGTTCATTAACAGGAAGTTGTATGTTCATTAACAGGAAGTTGTATGTTCATTAACAGGAAGCTGTACGTTCATTAACAGGAAGCTGTACGTTCATTAACAGGAAGTTGTATGTTCATTAACAGGAAGTTGTATGTTCATTAACAGGAAGCTGTACGTTCATTAACAGGAAGCTGTACGTTCATTAACAGGAAGCTGTACGTTCATTAACAGGAAGTTGTATGTTCATTAACAGGAAGTTGTGTCTTTAACAGGAAGCTGTATGCTCATTAACAGGAAGCTGTACGTTCATTAACAGGAAGTTGTATGTTCATTAACAGGAAGTTGTATGTTCATAAACAGGAAGTTGTATGTTCATTAACAGGAAGCTGTATGTTCATTAACAGGAAGCTGTACGTTCATTAACAGGAAGTTGTATGTTCATTAACAGGAAGCTGTACGTTCATTAACAGGAAGTTGTATGTTCATTAACAGGAAGCTGTACGTTCATTAACAGGAAGTTGTATGTTCATTAACAGGAAGTTGTATGTTCATTAACAGGAAGTTGTATGTTCATTAACAGGAAGCTGTACGTTCATTAACAGGAAGCTGTACGTTCATTAACAGGAAGTTGTATGTTCATTAACAGGAAGTTGTATGTTCATTAACAGGAAGCTGTACGTTCATTAACAGGAAGTTGTATGTTCATTAACAGGAAGTTGTATGTTCATTAACAGGAAGTTGTATGTTCATTAACAGGAAGTTGTGTCTTCAACAGGAAGTTGTATGTTCATTAACAGGAAGCTGTGTGTTCATTAACAGGACGTTGTGTCTTTAACAGGAAGCTGTACGTGACCTTTAACAGGAAGTTGTATGTTTATTAACAGGAAGTTGTGTCTTTAACAGGAAGTTGTGTCTTTAACAGGAAGCTGTGTCTTTAACAGGAAGTTGTATGTTTATTAACAGGAAGTTGTGTCTTTAACAGGAAGCTGTGTGTTCATTAACAGGAAGTTGTGTCTTTAACAGGAAGTTGTATGTTTATTAACAGGAAGTTGTGTCTTTAACAGGAAGCTGTGTGTTCATTAACAGGAAGCTGTGTCTTTAACAGGAAGTTGTATGTTCATTAACAGGAAGTTGTGTCTTTAACAGGAAGCTGTGTGTTCATTAACAGGAAGCTGTGTCTTTAACAGGAAGTTGTATGTTCATTAACAGGAAGTTGTGTCTTTAACAGGAAGCTGTGTGTTCATTAACAGGAAGCTGTGTCTTTAACAGGAAGCTGTATGTTTATTAACAGGAAGTTGTGTCTTTAACAGGAAGCTGTGTGTTCATTAACAGGAAGCTGTGTTCATTAACAGGAAGCTGTGTGTTCATTAACAGGAAGTTGTGTCTTTAACAGGAAGTTGTACGTGACAGCCTCGGTCATGCTGTGTCTGCTGCTGTCCAGTCTGGCCGTGTTCTTCCTGTTTCCTCGAACCATCGACGTCTCCTACGTCGGCGTCAAGTCTGTGTACGTCAGCTACGACCAGGAGAAACGCATCGTCTATCTAAACATCACGGTGAGTCAGTTACGATCAGGAGAAACGCATCGTCTATCTAAACATCACGGTGAGTCAGTTACGACCAGGAGAAACGCATCGTCTATCTAAACATCACGGTGAGTCAGTTACGACCAGGAGAAACGCATCGTCTATTTAAACATCACGGTGAGTCAGTTACGACCAGGAGAAACGCATCGTCTATCTAAACATCACGGTGAGTCAGTTACGACCAGGAGAAACGCATCGTCTATTTAAACATCACGGTGAGTCAGCTACGACCAGGAGAAACGCATTGTCTATTTAAACATCACGGTGAGTCAGCTACGACCAGGAGAAACGCATTGTCTATTTAAACATCACGGTGAGTCAGCTACGACCAGGAGAAACGCATTGTCTATTTAAACATCACGGTGAGTCAGTTACGACCAGGAGAAACGCATCGTCTATTTAAACATCACGGTGAGTCAGTTACGACCAGGAGAAACACATCGTCTATTTAAACATCACGGTGAGTCAGCTACGACCAGGAGAAACACATGGTCTATTTAAACATCACGGTGAGTCAGTTACGACCAGGAGAAACGCATTGTCTATTTAAACATCACGGTGAGTCAGCTACGACCAGGAGAAACACATCGTCTATTTAAACATCACGGTGAGTCAGCTACGACCAGGAGAAACGCATTGTCTATTTAAACATCACGGTGAGTCAGTTACGACCAGGAGAAACGCATCGTCTATTTAAACATCACGGTGAGTCAGCTACGACCAGGAGAAACACATGGTCTATTTAAACATCACGGTGAGTCAGTTACGACCAGGAGAAACGCATCGTCTATCTAAACATCACGGTGAGTCAGTTACGACCAGGAGAAACGCATCGTCTATCTAAACATCACGGTGAGTCAGGGGGTCCCCACATTTTGTTTTGTGCGTGCGTGCGTGCGTGTTGTCTGGTCACTCTGAGACTGTGAGAAACCCGACACCGCTCTTCTCTCTCTCACCACGCTGGTTCAGTGCGGTGAAAAGCCTGGCAAAACAAACTCGCTAAGTCCTGCCCCCAAAGTTTCCCCCACTTCACTTGAAAGTTACTTTAAGAAACGTAATCATTGACAACAGCGTGTAGAAAGATTGTTGTCCGTGTCCATCGGTAATGTTATGTAGAAGAATCCTCTCTGCTTCTTTCTGTCGCGACTCAGTGTCAGTGTGCACTGCACGTCTTTGTGGAATGTGGACTGGAAATCTCTCAAACAGCTCAGCATGCTGTAGCTCCGCCCCAGCCGATCTCTAAACCCATAATGCGTTGCTGAGGCAATCTGGTGAGGCTTGTAGATCAGTGTAATTGTTCCATGCCACATTAAGCTACAACATTATAAACGCGAGGTAATACGTTGTGACCTAATATTTCTCTCCTCTTATCAAAAAGCCCCAAAATGAACCTAAATTAAAGCCATCTGATATAGTTGGGTTCACTTTTTTGTTTAGACTGTTATTATAGCATCTGTATATGTGTGGATTTTGGTGTTAATTGTTGTGTAACCATAAATGTTTTAATATAATTATATATTATATTAAATATTCGACTATTTTCGAAAATTAACAATAATAAATGAATGAAATTCGAATTGGATTATAGAGGAGAACTGACAGGCCTAGTGAGCATGTAGATCTGCTATTTTCACAATGGAACCGTGTTATACAAAATGTAATTCCTCAACTCTTAGTGCTCGTCAGGGTGGGGGGGGGTCCCAGTTAAAATATGATTATTTTGGGGGTCGCGGCCTGAAAAGGTTGAGAACCACTGATCTACCTCAACATCACGATGAACTGGAAAACAACCGATCTACAAGCTCCATGACCCGTCTATTTTAAGATACAACCTAGATTCATATAGGTTGCAGTGTTGTAGTCGAGTCCCCTTAAAGCCAGTCCCAAGTCAAGACCGAGACCAACGGGAAGCAGACGGGAAACATGGAGAGATAGTAGAGGGAAGTAGCAAGTAGCAAATGGTCTGAGCGGCCAGGATCTGATCTGGTGTTGTGTTGGGGGGGGGGGGGGGGGTGAGGGGGGGTCAGACCTTGTGGTCAGTGGGTGTTTCCCTTTTCTTTGCATGTGTAAGTTAAATTTGTTGCTCTGCTGCACTTTGAGAGCAAAATGAAGAAAATAAGATCTATGGGATTCTCGGAACATAATTTAACATCTTGAAAAATGTACAGTTCCTGCTATTATTTGCACAAGATTGACACATTTTCCAGACTATGGTTTTCTTACTAAACCATTTACACACATCATCATCTAGTAATGCATCAATGAAAAGCAGCAGACAGCTCTCTTATAACGTTAATGTGAATGGAATCCTCATTATATGGGTTTAATACAATTATTTCATTGCATTGTCGTGACTCTTGACTGGAGTGGACTCGGTGGGGGAAGAGTCCTTTAGTCCGAGACCGAGACGAATTCACGGGGGGAACTGAGACGAGACCAAGATCAATGAAAATTCGGACTCGAGTTGAGTTATTGACTCGACTACTACAGCACTAATAGGTTGTTATCTTAAGTTGGTTTGGCATTTCCCTCCATGTGCTGACCTTCCCATGTCTGTGCCCCCCCCCCCCCCCCCCCCCCCATACAGAACACTCTAAACATCACCAACAACAACTACTACTCGGTGGAAGTGGCCAACATCACGGCTCAGGTTCAGTTCGCCAAGACGGTGATCGGCAAGTCTCGCATCAGCAACTTCACCGCCATCAGCCCTCTGGACATGAAGCAGGTACAGTACAACAGTGTTTCTCAACCACTGTGCCTGGGGACCATAGCTCAGGGGTAGAGAAACCGTTATTAGAGCACGAAGGGTTCCCGAAGGGTTCCCAGTTCGAATCCGGGCTCCTCCTGAGTTAATGTGGAAGGGTCCTTGGGCAAGACTCTGAACCCCTAGTTGCTCCCGGTGAGTAGGTTTGTGCCTTGCATGGTTTCCTCCGCCAGTGATGTTACTAGGTTTTCAATGTAATGGGTCCCGGGACCCACAGGTGGTCATTCAAATGGGTCCCAGAAAAGTTTTATGAGTCCTCAATATAAAGTTTACACACGCAAAATGGCGTCGGACGTCGGTGGAATCAAAACATTGACGTTTCTATCGCCTGTTTAAGACTTTCTACGTGGATTTTATTTGTGTTAACGTAGGGTAAAGTAGGATGCTTTCACCCATGAACAATGGTGGTGTCTGTGGAATTTCTTTTTTTTTTCTTTTACCGCAACGCGGTAAATTATTTTAACATGGACTCCAATGGAGGCGCATCCCCGGGACCCCAGGACCATGACATGAATGAGTCCCTGGGTGACTTGAATGAGTTTTTGATGCGGGATGCGCATGTAATGACATCACTGCTCCGCCACCGGTGTATGAATGTGTGCGTGAATGGGTGAATGTAATGCACAATCTCTGTAAAGCGACTTTGGATAAAAGCGCTATATAAATACGCCATTTACCATTTACCTTTGGTGTGCCCCTGAGAAGGGTCAAGTGTGCCCCTTGAAACTGCTTGAAAGCCAGTATTGTATTTATCATTTTAAAAATGATTTAAACTAGTGAAAACAGCAAATCTACAAGCACACAACGCCTCGCGCCGTTGTGTGCTTGTAGATCTGCTGTTTTCACTACTGTTGTGCGACAGCCTTGTGTGATGAAGCAGGGCTTTGCTTTGCGAAGAAACGTACACATTTGTACATTAGTTTGTTTTTGTGTTTGTGTGGAATGTGCTAATTGCACAGAATTATTAAAAAGAGAGAAAATGTAGCAAATTACTTGGATTACAAATTGTCTCACTGACAGAATATAAATGGAATTGCAAGCCATAAAATAATGCACATTGCACTTGTCTTGCGTTATGCCTTATGTGGAAATAAAGCAAATAAAAGAGACGTTATCAAGTAATGTCATTTTATCAACTTAACTGGCCCGTGGCCCACACGATTAGAAGTTTGAGTATCCCTGAACTATAGGATCTTGAATTACATTTTAACCTTGTGGTCAAGAAACAAAAACATAACACACCAAAATGACCAGTCTGTGTCCGTGTTAAATTGACTGACTGTATTTGTTGTTGTTTGTTCTCAGGTTGATTATACGGTTCCTACTGTCATAGCAGATGAGATGAGCTACATGTAGTGAGTATTCACCAGCCTGCAACACTACACCTGTTACCATACCCTTACCATGTAGTGAGTATTCACCTGCCCACTGCACAGTGTGAAACACCTGTTACCATACCCTTACCATGTAGTGAGTATTCACCAGCCTGCAACACTACACCTGTTCATACTAGCATTAGAATCACAGTGTGCAACACTAAATACCAACGTAATTCATAACATCGTCGTCATGATGTGTCATTTATATTCCTCAATGGGGTCCACCCTATGTTCAAAAAGAGAATAGACAACGCACATCGACTGGTGGGTGCTGGGCTAAAAAAATACTATGAAAAATGGATGGAGCCCGCACACCAGATAAGGTACAAAAAGACTTTCTTTATTTGGACAACGTTTCGATCTATTCAGATCTTCATCAGGTCATGAACCCCACCCTATGTTCCCCAGGTTCTATGTTCCCCACCCACCCTCCCCACAAAAAGGTTCTATGTTCCCAGGGTTCTATGTTCCCCACCCACCCTCCCCACAAAAAGGTTCTATGTTCCCCAGGTTCTATGTTCCCCACCCACCCTCCCCACAAAAAAAGGTTCTATGTTCCCCTCTCAACAAAAACAGGATCTACTGTATGTTCCCCACCCCTAAGTGCCCACTCATCCAAATGCCCACATGTCCCTATTGCCCAGATGTCCAGGTGCCCACTCGTCCAGATGCCTAGTCATAACAAAAGTATGGTGTCCAGATGTCCCTAGTGCCCCCTGTCCCACTAGTATTCGTAATCCCTCCCCATTATTGGGTGTTTTGAGTTGTTATTAATAATTATAAAGGAATGTTTCCTGCATTTTTGGATGAGTGGGGAACATAGAACCTATTGTAAGTTGAGCGGGGAACATAGAACCTTTTTTGTGGGGGTAAGTGGGGAACATAGAACCTGAGGAACATAGGACCTTTTTTGTGGGGGTAAGTGAGGAACATAGAACCTGGGGAACATAGGTACGGCCCGTCATCAATTACTTTGTATTTTTTAATGTTTCAGTTGGTGTTTAATTGTTTTATTACTCCGACTTTACTATTTACATTACCATTTTATAATAATGCAACTTTAGTAGCAGTTGTAAAAATTATGAATGTAACATGTTATTTTTTTCTAGATCAGTGGTTCTCAAACCTCGTAATTTCAAGGACCCAGCGATAACCTCCATCTACAAGCTCGCAACGTGGCACAAAGCGACGCGTTGTGCGCTTGTAGATCTGTCTTAATCTCTCTTTTGGGTCTCAACCTGAAAAGTTTGGGAACCACTGCACTACACCTAGATCACTACACCGTATGGGATCAGTACTCTGTATTGACCAGTATGCACTACACCTAGATCACTACACCGTATGGGATCAGTACTCTGTATTGACCAGTATGCACTACACCTAGATCACTACACCGTATGGGATCAGTACTCTGCATTGACCAGTATGCACTACACCTAGATCACTACACCGTATGGGATCAGTACTCTGTATTGACCAGTATGCACTACACCTAGATCACTACACCGTATGGGATCAGTACTCTGCATTGACCAGTATGCACTACACCTAGATCACTACACCGTATGGGATCAGTACTCTGTATTGACCAGTATGCACTACACCTAGATCACTACCCCGTATGGGATCAGTACTCTGCATTGACCAGTATGCACTACACCTAGATCACTACACCGTATGGGATCAGTACTCTGCATTGACCAGTATGCACTACACCTAGATCACTACACCGTATGGGATCAGTACTCTGCATTGACCAGTATGCACTACACCTAGATCACTACACCGTATGGGATCAGTACTCTGCATTGACCAGTATGCACTACACCTAGATCACTACACCGTATGGGATCAGTACTCTGCATTGACCAGTATGCACTACACCTAGATCACTACACCGTATGGGATCAGTACTCTGCATTGACCAGTATGCACTACACCTAGATCACTACACCGTATGGGATCAGTACTCTGCATTGACCAGTATGCACTACACCTAGATCACTACACCGTATGGGATCAGTACTCTGCATTGACCAGTATGCACTACACCTAGATCACTACACCGTATGGGATCAGTACTCTGCATTGACCAGTATGCACTACACCTAGATCACTACACCGTATGGGATCAGTACTCTGCATTGACCAGTATGCACTACACCTAGATCACTACACCGTATGGGATCAGTACTCTGCATTGACCAGTATGCACTACACCTAGATCACTACACCGTATGGGATCAGTACTCTGTATTGACCAGTATGCACTACACCTAGATCACTACACCGTATGGGATCAGTACTCTGTATTGACCAGTATGCACTACACCTAGATCACTACACCGTATGGGATCAGTACTCTGTATTGACCAGTATGCACTAGACCTAGATCACTGCACCGTATGGGATCAGTACTCTGTATTGACCAGTATGCACTAGACCTAGATCACTACACCGTATGGGATCAGTACTCTGCATTGACCAGTATGCACTACACCTAGATCACTACACCGTATGGGATCAGTACTCTGTATTGACCAGTATGCACTAGACCTAGATCACTGCACCGTATGGGATCAGTACTCTGTATTGACCAGTATGCACTAGACCTAGATCACTACACCGTATGGGATCAGTACTCTGTATTGACCTAGCCTGATTTCAGACTCTACGCTGCAGCTTGAGTCTGAAGTTGCCCCCATTCTATTTGATTGAAAAGGGGAGGGGATTTAAAATTTGAAATTCCCAATCACAAGAGATCTGGTGGGAGGGGTTGTGTTTGACTTTTGCACACAAAACATTCCCTCCTCCCCCTCCTCTCTGTGACATGCACCAAACAGGTCATTGTCTTTGATGTTTCATTGATTAGAGAGAAAGAGTGAAAAAACTGTATCAAGTATGTATATTATAAATACCTTTTACCAATAATAGAGGGTTTAAGTGGTACCAGATATGCAGCTCGGCAAATAAAAGATGAATTGATCCCAGTGCATGACGGAGGACGATATCACGATAAATTAAATCTCCACGATACGATTATCGTGAGTGTTTTTTATCACGATAAACGATAATATCGCTTATGGTCCCATCCCTAATGCAGATGTGTTGTGTTGTTTTCCAGTGACTACTGCACCCTGCAGACCATCAAGGTCCACAACATCGTGGTGATGATGCAGTAAGTGGGCTTTGATCACTCTTATTATACATGTACAGTAAGGCTGTAACCGAACGATCGGACCTTCGTTCGTTACTTGGCAATCGGAGTTCTAAATGAATGGGTTCATGTTTTTTTTTTTTTACAGAGGAAAAAGGTAAAAGTCTCAGCGTGAATGGAAGTTTGGTCGTATGGCTAATAATATCACAGGACGCAGCGGACGGAGAGTGCCGTGGAATGCTAAAGCCACGTCCCATACACTAGATAAACTTTAGCCCCATATAGAACCTCACCCTCTGCTGGCGTGCGATCTGTTACAGAGCTCATTAATACTGCGTTCCGACTTCCAACCGTCCCTTTACCATACAGCCTGCATGCTTATAATGTGACTTTAATCATTCCATGAAGAATATAAAGACACCTTACACGATCCAACTATACCTGGCTTGTTGTAGGGCTGCACGATTTTGGGAAAAAACCTAATTGCGATTTTTCTGACTAATATTGCGATTGCGATTTTATTCGCGATATTTACGGGGGCTAAAGCAAAAAAAAAATCCTAAGACGGAAATTTATTTTGACTTGACTAGCAAGTATTATGCTGCATTTTGACGATTTCGGTCATGTTATTAACATCACGGCCATGGCTACACCCCCCCACCCCCATTTTTTGTTTTCTCTTTTTTGGCAAATCTGCCTCGATCTCATAAATGGCCCCTAGAGACTCCTCAGGACGGAAATCCATCCCCAGGACGGAGAACCTTAACCCCTGTATTTATATATGTATTTCAAGGTAGGATAAGTGATAGTTTTTTTTTTTTGTTAAAAGGATATAATACATTATTTTAACCATAGGAAAATCATTTCACTACCTTAGGCCAAGCTTCCGTTGAATATTTATTGTGTAATACATTTAAAAATAAATTGATTATTATTAACTAGGCTAATTGGCAATCATGTAAATGGTTTGATTCAGTTCAGTTATATTTCCAAAAGATTACCTTTTATTTTGCTTTAGCAATATAAAACGTTTTTATATTCAGCAAAATGTCAGTAATGGTTTTGTCTGCCTCTCATTATTGTCAAGGAAGAAAGTACTGTATGTCGCTGCCTTGCTTAAGTTTTATCAAGGCAAAAAAATGCACCCTAAGACACGCCATACGTTTCATGTGTGGAGGAGGAGGAGCAGCCACCGTTGCACTGAAATCACTTTCACTTTCAGCTTACGACAAACGGGAGCATTTAATCTATGCACAAGGATTTAAGGATGTTATATTTATAATGATTACCAGAACATTCACTACCTGTAGCCATGGAGTACTCCGTTGGAAGGGATCATATACGTTTACGTGCTGTTAGACAGACAGTGTGTCATGCCTTGGCTTGGCTCCTCTCCTCTGAGGAGATTGGAGCAACCTGTAATGCTAATCCTCGGTGCGGCCGGCGATGCGCAAAGAAAGACACCACAGTTTGATTTGATCATTCCTTAGTCAATTATGAACGGATTTCTAAAATTAAAACGTCTGCATAATGCTTGGGAAGTCAACTTCGCAGGAAATCGCCAAAACCGCGGCCTTTGCGATTCGCTAATCGCGACATTTCACATCGCGATTTCGGTTTGAAAACGATTAACCGTGCAGCCCTAGCTTGTTGCAAACAAAATTAAATATCCATTTAACTACACATAGTAGGTAGTCCTATGCGATGCTTTACAATGAGTGCTTGAGCCTCATTAACTGTTTATTTTTGCGTTGGGAAGAGCTGTGCGTAGCCTCGTCCAACTAGGCATCTCCCATTAAAGCTCGATTAGTTTGTCATGCGAGTGTGTTGCTGAAAATAGCTGATCTGCAAGCTCACATTGCGTCTCCTTACGACGCGCTGTGAGCTTGCAGAGCAGCTGACAATGACACGTGGAAATTCAGACGATAGGCTATGCAATGTCGCTCACTTTAGGATCTATTATTGCAGCTTTTGGTTGAATGCACGTTCAATGGTTTTAATTTAAAAACAAGAAAAAGAAAAACGATTGAAGGTTTGTCCGAAAATCCCCGGCGAAGTTCAAATCCTAAAAACAGCGCTTGATCACATCCATTCAAAATGTAGCATGGATTGGCCCACACACATTCAGTGAAGGCAGTTCAGAACTTCAGGGAAAACACTCCAAATATTGGTGTGCGCTGCGTGCACACGAACCGTTTCAAAAGTCACATATTGGAACATGGTCTGAAAATAGTTTTCAGTCTTGGGATTTTTTGGGGCTTTAACCCCTGAATGCAACCACACTTGCGCTGCGACTTGGCAGAGTTGCATCTTCTGGTGCTCATGTTGTCCTGTTCTCTTTCTCTCCCATAGTGACTGTTAAGCCGGCATCATAGTCGCCTCGGCGGTGGAAGGCTTTACACCGCGGTGTAGTCTTTTCGAGTCTTTTTGAGTCATGAAACTACAACATTACTGAGTCCCAACACATCTCTCTGTTTTTACTATCAGACAGACAGGCTCTACACCCCGTTCACTGATTGGTCAATCTAGACCAGTCAGTCACGGTGAATAGGACTCCACCGTGGCGTACTATGATGGCCTGCACTTATTTTCTGACTTGAGGTGGAAAGCTTTCCACCTCAAATTTGCGGTGGATAGCTCTCCACCGTACACTCTGATACAGGCTTTAGTTAACACAGCTTATTACCCGGCTTGGTTGACTGCTTGATTCTGATTGGTCGAGCGCTGAAATCAGCGGTGAATTATAGGCGTATAAATAATGACCGCTCCGCTCTATAATTCACCGCTGCTCATCAACGGCTCAGAGCAGCTGCTGTATTCAGGCTGCACTGTGTGGATTTAGTGCCGTATCCAACATGTCAGCCATGTAAACAAACACACAGCGACATTTACAACTAAATGTTGCTCTCAAGAATGTTTTTAAAAACATTGATCAGCACTTCCTTGTTTTCCAAGGCGACCCTCGAGCGCAACACTTGTGGAACAATTTCAGCCGTCTGTAAACAAGGAAATACTTCATTTTGTTTTTTAGTTTTGAGTCAAATTATTAATTGTATTTATTAGCCGGGTAATAAGTGTTATAAGGTCTTGCTGCTTGGTCATTATGGCGTATGTGGACACTTCAGGCTCGGCTAGTGCGTCAGGGAATTATCAGCCCGTCGTGTCCATATACGCCATAATGACCACGCAGCAAGATGTTATCGCATACATACTTCATGTTCTCTGTCTCTCCCAGTGACTGTTAGTTACCACAGCATACTTCATGTTCTCTGTCTCTCCCAGGGTGACGGTGACCACGGCGTACTTCGGCCATGCGGAGCAGGTGTCTCAGGAGATGTATCAGTACGTGGACTGTGGAGGGAACACCACCGCTCTGCGAGGGCTGAGCAAACCATCCAGCATCCTGCAGCCTGTGGAGTGACCGCCCTGCACCGCACGCACGCACGCACGCACACACACACACACACATACACGCGCACACACACACACACACACACACACACACACACACACACAGCCTCTCCATCCCCCCCCTATTCACCTCAGAGGAAGGCCCTGTGTTGTGTTTTACTCCAGTTAGATTCCCTCTCTTCCACGTCATAAATACAGTGTTTTATGACATCATAAATACAGTGTTTTATGACATCATAAATACAGTGTTTAATGACATCATAAATACAGTGTTTAATGACATCATAAATACAGTGTTTTATGACATAAATACAGTGTTTTATGACATCATAAATACAGTGTTTAATGACATCATAAATACAGTGTTTAATGACATCATAAATACAGTGTTTAATGACATCATAAATACAGTGTTTTATGACATCATAAATACAGTGTTGCACAACACCAGTGTCGCGCGCCAAAAATAGCTGATCTCCAAGCCCTGTGGCGACGTTTGGCGGCCGAGTATAAATCATGCTTCAAAGGAAAAAGGTTTGGGGGGAAGAGTTGGGTCTTTATTTTGAAGAATAAGCTTTATTTATGTGTTTGAAGATTCAATCCTTGCGTATTCAAGTCACTACAGAACCATTTGTGTTGCACTTTAACGGCTTTAATTTTGAAATGCGCGTTTCATTGACGAAATCCACCGTATCTTTCAGAAATGAAAAATGTTAAATATTTCTTTATTTTTTGGGTCAAATAAAAAATAATAATAATTGTTATAACGACAAGAGGTGTGCAGATATCGATTCTGTACCTGCATAAATAATAATATTATAATTTAAATGTTCATCTTTTGGGTGCACTTTAAGCTCAATGTGTACGCTCCCATCGCAAGATAACACCATCTACGACGCCACGATGATGGCTTGAAGATCGGTTCTTGCCGTCGGCAAAAGTGTGGTGCAACGGAAGCATACTGTAAATGAGGCGTTACTTTAATATATGCTGTACGTACGACGATTGTGTTCGCTCTGCGCCAAGTTGGCGCTGGATCTCCGTTAAGTGTTTTGTTCACGGCTACTGAACTTATAAAGAACCAAGACGTTTATTTCTTCCCGGTGATGAAATGGTTTCCGTTTGAAAGAAGCTCCTGAACCTTTCAGACCCAGAGTTAAAGCTACTTTTCAGACCCAGAGTTAAAGCTACTTTGTTTAGATATATTTAAGATGTTATTTAGTGGATTCATGTTTTTGTTTTTCAACACTGTTAGCCCTTTCTTCTCCTCTTAGCGCCGATTCATACTCCACTTTTAGAGACAAATTTATTTCGGTTCGGGGAGTCAAAAAATCTCGATACCATGAAATATTTTGAAATTAGATTTTTTTTTTCCAGTACTGGAAAAGTTTTGGAATTGATTCAAGGGTCCAGGAAGGTCCTTCAAAAATAAATAAATAAATAAATGTCGATGCATTGTTTTGGGCTATTGATTTTCTAAAACATGTATAACATCGCACAAGATATATTATGTAACAAACAGTTGTGATTGCAGCCTAAATGTATGTGACAACAACAGATCTACATTCTGTCTCATTCTGTCAGCATTCTATGATTTTTCTTTTGCTACTGTACACTGCCTGTCTTTGGGCGTTGCACATAGGAGTAAGAGACTGCACTGAATGGCTGTCATATAGGCCTGGAAACTGGGCTAAATATTCCAGGAAAGGTTTTGAAAATTCATTGGTTAATTGGTCTGAATATGAGGTCATATTGAGCCCAACAGAAATAAATCTGTCTCTAAAAGTGGAGTATGAATCAGTCCTTAGCTGGGTGTTCTGTTCACCATGCACATACAGTAACTAACTACTTATTTGAATGTCTTTATTGTTTTCCTTCATAATTAATTTAAGTACATTCCACCTAACATTTATTTAATTTATGTTCCTTGTGTAACCATTAAAGATTGTATAGTTTTCCTACTTGTGTAATCATGACACACACATTGGCATATCAGACCGTTTATGGACACTTCAGAGAACTTGGTGGATTATTATTAGATTGCTGTTGAGGTTTTACATAACATTTTAGAATAATTGCCAACTGCACTGACATTTTGGAATCTTTGGAGATGATATAAAACACAAAAAGCTATTTTTTCATCATTAAAAACACTTTTGAAATGTCTGTAATACCTTCATTAAATCTGTTTTAATCATATGAAAGTAGACTGCAACTGTAACATTTTTACCGTTATTTTCCTAACCTAATGAATGTGTACGATGAGTGATTAACATTTAGTTTTTATTTAAGACATTTTGCTGTGGTTTTGACTACTGGTCATTATATTTAACATTCAGAAAGGCTTATTTTTTAGAGACTTAACAAGTATTGATATATGTGTTAGACTTACTTCAGAGTGGTTCTCATTCATCTCATGTGTACCATGTCTTTGAAAGCATGAATAAAGTTTTTAAACCATGGAAGTTTCATATGTTGAGCAGATTGTGTCGTTCAGTAATAAAATAACATTAAAATGTAATGTATGTATGCAGATGCTGGACTCATTGTTTACCTGGTAGAGTTGCTACAAGTAAAACTATAAGGTCTCAGAGGCACTTGCCCGTCGGGCAAGTACAGGTTATGTTATACTTGCCCAAAGGTCATGCCCACTTGCCCCGAAAAGTGAATTGAATCTTCCATTATAAAATGATAGGTAAAAATGGAATACCTAAATATTTATCCAAATACCAATGACTGAATGTGACAACATATTTTATATTTTTAATTGTAGCAACAGTAAAAACAGCACATTATACTGTAGGTAAACAGTGCTCTACTCCACAGAGCAGAAGACGGAGCGATCTGACCACGTTCAGGTGTTTAGACAGATATCTGTGTTTATAGACGCGTCTCCTAATGAAAGCAAACTCCACCTGACCCAAAGATGTATTTACCTGCCAGGGGCAGGTGGGCAAGCCTTAATGTCAATGCCTGCATAGTTTGAGGGTCCAGGCAGGGACCCTCAGGGTTCCTTGAGGAAGGAGATTGTAAATGGAACCCTTACAGACCTGTAAAGTGTCCATTTGGTTCCGTGTAGCCTATAGGGCCTACACTCTTTTACATATCTGTAAAGTCATAGGCGATTCTAGCCTCTTCCAGCAGGGGGTGCACGACCTCTATTACCTCATTAGCGGTTTTGTAATGTTGTTTTAGCGGATTTCTGCAGTTAATTTTGTACCCAAATGTAACACAATATAAACAAAAAAAGTGTAAAACAGGTGCTTCTTTTTCTAGACACCATGAGCATATGTCTATAGGATTTATTTACTTATTTTGCAGACAGAGGCAGCACAGCCAGGACATATAAAGCCAAACATCAAGTTAATCATCATTCATCAAGCAATCAAGCAGTCATTTACATTGGTGGTGTGGCACAACCACACCACCAAAGATCCATAACCAGCAGCTACCAATATTTACAAGCAAGTGAAGCAAGCATGCGCGCTCGCTCGCGCGCGCGCGCGCGCACACACACACACACACACACACACACACACACACACACACGGAGGAGAAGAAAACAGGCTGGCTAACTCCACAGTGAACAGATAGTTAAATAAAGCCATGTCTTACCTTAAGAAAATGACAAGAAAATATCCAATGTTATATTGAGGTGCCCAGAAGAAAGTGTTATTCCTTGGAGGCACAGAACACATTGTGTAATCCAGCCTCTTTGAGCAGCGCCGAAAACTTTAGTTCACGTATGGTAAATGTAAAAGCTATCCACATGTCCTATGGATGTCTGTAGTTAACCCCAGGTAGCATATTCCACTGTGAAACAACTGTTTAATTCTGTTATTTAGATAAATCTGCAGGTGTCATCATCTGCCGTTTGTTTTTCAGCGGTGCTGTCAGAGACGTTCAGACAGTCACTCTGATTGGTTGAGAAACCAGTAGTCCTATTACCTCCCGCCCCCCATTTGCTGTGATTGGTTTAGAAGTCATGCTATGGGTGCTTCAAAGGGTCAAAAAAGGCGAATTTGAGATGTTCTTCTTCTTAATCATATTGCGTGTTTATTATGATCAAAAAAATCAAAATGGCCGCCTGGCGGCCAGGGGGTGCACGTGCACCCTAGGACACCCCTTAAAATCGCCTATGTGTAAAGTTACAGGTCAGGTCTCTAACTCTTAAGAGTGCACACATGGAACCAAAGGGTCCACATGTGTACTCTCCGATTCAGAGTTATTTCGCAGTTCATTGAACATTGAAAAACGCATGATAGCCACATATCAACAGAGCTGCAGTACACACTTTCACCAGAGGACGGCGACAAAGCCTCGATCAAAACCACCACCAGGACCATCATTGTTTGACCCGGAAGATGTTATTCCCCGTGTGGTTTGTTGACGTTGTGCATTCATTAATAAATATACACCGGTTGGGTCGCAGCGGCGGCTAGGATCACTCAGCTCTTTGAAGTCCACAGATCAGCTACAATCAGTCAGCTCTTAGGCCCTGTCCAGACGACAACGTATTTTTAATCCCCGGGGAGGTAAAGCCACGAACGCCCATGGGTGTCCACATGCAGACGCATGCAAACGGAGGACTAGACGAATAGTTTCCAAAACTCCGGCTGCAGTGCATTTTTGTTACCCGGGCGTATTTATTTTGCCTTGTGGACACCGTAAACGGAGAAGTTCTTTGCTTGCATGCTTACGTCACCTTGTGCTTCTCGCCTCCTCCTCCTTGCTATGAGAAAAACCCATGGTTGTCTCTGTAGAATATCCATATTTATGAGCGCATTCACGACATGTGATCATTAGAGAGCTCAGCTGTCTTGTTTAGGGATGGAGCCCTATTTAGCCTAATGAATGATTTTAATTATATGTGTTACTCTTGTCAAATGTCATCTTCATAAATGGTGGTCAGCCACGATCTCACAGTCTCAAAAGATACCAGTTATGTTCTGAATTTGTAGCTTTCCACCGGCTCAATAAGCCGGATCGATAAGGTGCTCATTATCAATAACGAGATACAGCCCTAGTCTTGTTAACGGAGCATATCTGACGCGACGCGCTTGCCTCTTCTCTTTGTCAAAGTTTGCATATCAAATGCCAATATCAAATGATTTCAAGCATAATGGAGACATACGCACGCATGCAGGCATTACTCCTGTCCATTCTCATCAGTTGTCTGACGCTTTGAAGGTGAGAATATGTTGATTATTCACGGCATGTGCCTCCTTTTAAATTATTTCCACGATCAGCGCAAGCAAAAAAAAAGTCCGTCTGAGAGAGCGCACCACTCTCTCTCTCAATACCAAGTGATGCTTGCTTGACCACGAAGTTCTGATTGATAGAGTTACATTCGTTTAATACTGAGAGAGAGAGAGAGAGAGAGAGAGAGAGAGAGAGAGAGAGAGAGAGAGAGAGGGAACACCACGGGGCGCGCCACCCGCTTCGGTGACGCGCAGACAGGGATTTATAGCGTTTTTATAATACCGTGTGGACACACATATTTTTCTACACGAGCCCGTGTGGAGGCGTAGAGGTTTCAAAACAAAGTCAGAAACCCCCGGGGACTTTTTAGGTATAGACAGGGCCTTAGTCTTTGAAGTCCACACAGATCATCCGACACATTGTTGCAGTTTGTTTCTTTGTGGAGTAAACAGTAAGCAGTGTAAAACAATGAGTGACATCCAGACTCTGAAGCTGTTCGTAAATGAACGGATCTCCTCCTGCGCCGAGGACATCCTGGATGTGTTCATTAAAACCTTATCTCAGTATCAGCGGCAGATCGATGAGCAGAAGACTCAGATTAAAACCTTGTCTCAGTATCAGCAGCAGGTTGATCTGCAGAAGACTCAGATGGAGCTGATAATGTTGCTGAATCCTTCTGATGTCAAGAGTAAGACCCAGCCGTCAGGTTAGTTTATAGTTCAGACAGTTGTTGATTTTTTTTAGTCTTTTAGACTAATACACACCATTTAGTTTTCTGACATTGTTGTCTCCACCCGCCGAAGGCTTGGGGGAGAGTATGTTTTCACCTCCGTGTGTCCGTCCGTCCACCGGTCCATCCAGTTTGTTACCAGCTAATCTCCGGCGCCGTTGGCCCGGACAGGTTATAGTGTACGTCGAGACCAGTTTAACTCGAGGCGGCATCAGTCGTCGTCCTAGTAACAGGCTGAGAAGACCGTGCCATCGCTGAAAAATATGGATTTACACATTCCGGAGAGCTTCCTGATGGATAGATTACACTTGGAGCAAGAAGGGAAGACCTTATATTTTGCATTTGTGCATGTTTAGAGCTGTAACAGGATTAAACGGGTTCACCACCTGCCAGTTCAGAACCTCTGAACCACATTTTTCAAAGGGGCCTGTTCTAGCGCCATCATGAGGCCGATGTTTGCAAAACACATTTCTGTACAATACTCTTTAGAGATTTTGTCCACAAATCCTACAACTTGGTAGAAAGTATCTCTAGCAGTCATGTGATCAACATGGATCTGTCCGATTTTCCATATTCCATCCTGATTGGCTACAATTGGCTTCCAAAGTTTGCAGGATTGCTCCATTTTGAACACAATGCCTCAAATCACGTGCAATCTTGGTGAAATTGGGCACGCATGTTCTCACTAGGCTGAGAAAGAAATGCCACTTCAAATTTCTCAAATCAGCCTCATGGTTGCGCTATAACAGGGCAATTTGTGTTTTTACTTTTAACTCCACCGATAAGTGCAAAACTTTGTATGTGCACTCCCTAGAGACTAAGGATAAACCTTTGCTCTGTATTTTTCACATTTGCCTTTTATAGCGCCACCAGGAGGACAACTTATGTAAAACACATTCTTTGATATTACTCCATCAGATTTTCTCCAACAATCATGCAAATCAGTACACAGTAAAGTCATGTGATCAAGTCTGATCCGTCGGATATTTCATATTCCATCCTAAATGGATAATATTGGCTTCCAAAGTTTGCAGGATTGCTCAGTTTTTGAACAAAATGACTCAAATCATCAACGCAGCTTGCGATTACCGTGAAATTTGCCACACATATTCCCACTAGGTCAAGGAACAAATGCTACCCTTTTCACATTGGCCTGTTATAGTGCCACCAGCAGGTAGACTTTAGCAAAACCCATTTTTGGAACACAATGCCTCAAATCATGCATGCAGCGTCCGACTGCCATGAAAGGTCTAAGATTGGCGAAGAACACGTCACGCTTTTTACATTGGCCTATTATACAGTAGCACCACCAGGACGCCTGGCCTGGTGGAGACCTGTGCCTGTGCTTTAGTCTAAATCTAGTCTTGGTAAATCAACATAAAGGTTCAGTTTGTTGTATCGGCCCTAGAATGGTAACCTGACTGCACCATCTGGAGGATCAGCTTACTAGAATGGCTGTGATATTAATAATTAATAAGGCTGGGTACTGTATCGATATCGACTCGAGGAGGTATCAACATGCAAGGTATAGCCTACCTACATATCGAGAAAGCTGGCTTGAAATTAGGTATTGGTGTGTATGTGTCAAATTAATTAAAGGTGATACACCATGAAATTTCACTTTTCCTATTTTAAAACCTTTTTTTGGGGTCCCACTAGCACCTTTTTGGGCTCCTCACAAAGTCCCATTTCTGACCGTTGTGTCTTTCTCTGGTTTTGAGAAGGCAAAGGTTAAAAGTATCCCACGGGTTCTTAAAACAGGCTGTCCAGATTTGCTGCCGATTGTGACGTCATCATCAAAAAAAAATTCCAAAATGATTTTGGGGGGGTGGCGCAGTTCAGGCCAAAGGTGGTACTGCAGCTGACATGCTCTGAGAGCCATTCAAAAATGAGAGAGGCTCTCTATTCAGGAGTGGTAATTTAGCCTCAAACCTTTTGAAAAACGTTTTTGGGACATAAACAATATGACATAAATACTTTTTAAATGCATGGTGTATCACCTTTAACAGACACACGTGCATGCACGTAGCACATGCACAAAAGCAGTGCATCTGTAACCAGGTGTGGTTATTTCAATAAAACCATTGTTGGATAAAGGAAATAATATAATAATGTCTTTATTCTATGTGTACTGTGCAGTATGCATGCATGGATATTAGTGATGCGCGGGTCAGGTTTTTTTCATAACCCGCACGACCCACAGCCCGCACGGAACGTAACCCGCCCGCACCGCAGAACAATATACAAATCAACAATTCCAGACAGCAGATCTACAAGCACACAACGCCTCGCACCGCGAGGCATTGTCAGGCATGCAAACGTGTAGCTTTTCGGCGAAAATCGAATTGGTCATTTGTGTGAATCGTGCAGATTCGTTAAAAAAATGTTTAGGGGGGTGGGGGGTGTCGTGTCGTCAGAGCAGCAGTGAGAAGAGGAGCGTTTATTTCTTATTCTCTGCGCCGTCCATTTTGTCAGGACAATGGTGTTGAAGGTGGAAGGGGAAGTGGGTCGTTTTGTTTTTTAACAAATCAAGCGCTCCCTGAGTCCCTTCTCTTTGTGACGTCGTCGTCAGCTGGCAGCGCTCAGTCAACAACACTGACTGCACTCAAATTAATAGCTGTATTCCAATCCGAAGGGTTTGCACTTTGAAGTGCGCATTTGAAGGGCTATGACGTCACTGGTCACAGATCTACAAGCTCACAATGCGTCGCAACACAACGCATTGTGAGCTTGTAGATTGCTATTTGGCACGGCCCAGTGACGTCATAGTCCTTCAAATGCGCACTTCAAAGTGCAAACCCTTCGGATTGGAATACAGCTAATAGCTGGATTGGAATACAGCTAATAATCCGAAGGGTTTGCACTTTGAAGTGCGCATTTGAAGGGCTATGACGTCACTGGGCCGCGCCAAATAGCAATCTACAAGCTCACAATGCGTTGCGTTGCGATGCATTGTGAGCTTGTAGATCTGTGACCAGTGACGTCATAGCCCTTCAAATGCGCACTTCAAAGTGCAAACCCTTCGGATTGGAATACAGCTAATGCACTGACTGCGAGCGACTGCGAGCCCTGACAGAGGCAGAGCTGAGCGCTCAAAGCTTGCAAAGACAGTTGCCGTAGTTGTGGTGTGACTGTGGACTGTTGGCTGTTTGATTCGCTTGCATCGCGGTCGTGCGCTATTCTGCATCGATGCGTGATGTGATATTATCGGTTATAGCCTTGTTGATTTTACGATGATTCGCTAGCTTAGCCACATGCTAACGCTAGAGTTGCCGTGACTTCTTCCTACAGAAGGAGGAGGCTGAGACAAGTCACAAAAAGTCTGGTCTCTCAACTTAAGAACGGACTAACTGAGCTCGAGTTACAAGTGAAAAGGATCGACCTTTTATTTGACGATGATGGCTAGCTAGATTGCAAAAAGTCAGCCAGGAGAATCCACTAAATGAATCATTTGTGACTGTGATTTACAACTGTTTCCCAAACACTGGGTCGGGACCCATGTGTGGGTCGTGGACACATTTTTATGGGTCCCTTCATTTTTGGTTTCCTACATTTCGTTTTTAATTATTTCAAAACATTTTCAAAAAACATTCCCTCCCCAAAAAAGCTAAACATTTCATGATTTAAAAAAAAAAAAAAAGTAAATTACTTTTTTAATTTCATGAATAAATAATACAAAATGATATAAGAAATGAGCTTAGAAAACAAATAGGCCTATTTAAGAAGTAGTTAAAATAGCCGATCTACAAGCTCACAGTGCACATTGTCACTGTCTATGCCTGTTTATTAAAGACAAGTCCCTAAATATTAAGATATTCCTATAACTACCGGTATATCTGTAGGCTATATTATTGTAGATTTAATTTTCTTTATTATATCTAGAACAATTGGTGGTAGGCAACAAGTCCAATTTTGCTGCATACTGGTATGTATGATATGTATGAGTAAGTCACTGTTTAACCGAGTTAGAAACGTGCAAATTCAGTAAAAAAAGGTCCAAAATTGTGCGCCGCGCGTATTTTGGACCTTTTTTTTGTCTGCATTGTGTGCTTGTAGATCTGCTGTTTTCACTACTGTTGTGCGACAGCCTTGTGTGATGAATAGGGGTGGGCGATATGGCGATAATTATCGTCTCGACGATACAGCTTTGCCACGATAGGCCATTTCAGATTATCGTTTCTCTCGTGATACAAACAGCCATACAGAAAAGGCTCTGGATACAGCGAGTGCACGTTCTATGAGTCGCAGCCAGGTCGCAGCTCTATTGCTTAATTTATACTTCTATAGTACTGTGATGTAATTCGCCAAAAAGAACAGATCTACCAGCTAACAACGTGTCGCGGCTCAACGTGTCAATAGCTTGAGGATCTGTCCCTTTGCTTTCACGGCCCCGCCCCCGGGCAGCACGCAGACAGGTTGCAAGTGTCTATGTTACAGGGTAAATGGGTAACTCAGGGAGACCTCGGTAAGAGCGCTCGTTTTGTAGTTCACCACACACTAATCACCACCAGATGGCGACGTCAGCCACTGGATAAGAGAGTTACGTCACGCTTTGAACTCGCCGCAGACCGGAAGTGTTTACTCTTTATTTACTAGCCTAGCCTAGCCTAGCCTAGCCATTAGCTCCATTGTAGTCACTTGGACAGGGCGTTTAACGTGCGCTTGCCCAGGCCTTACGGCCTGGGCATAAATATAACGATTGCATTCACCACGGCTTCGTAACTCGCGCGGCGCTCCGCCGGCCGCGCGGCCCTGGCCCGCTCTTCGCGGCCACTCGCGCCTGCGGCGCTCGGGGGCGAAGAGCAGGACCAAGGTCCGCTGGCCTTCGCGCCGCTTGGGGCTTCGTGGACCCAGGGGGGCCTCGTAACTCGTTTGGGCTTCGTGGATACAGGGGGGCTTCGGTAGCCGCTCGCAGTGTCGTGGACAATAGAGCGGCGCACCGCCTGGAGTACGTTGTATTGGCGACCGCTTGCTCCGCCCCGTGCCGCACCACGAGTGCTCCGCGTCTCGAATGCCCTGGTTCTCTTTAAAACCGTGACATCTACACTCTACAGTGACTGGCCGGAGCACCGAGCAGCACGGCACACTGGTCCATTTAGTTTCACTTTCACGGGAGTCCGGGACTTTGTAAAGCAGTGATGCCCTGCATTCTTTGAAGCATATTTTTAATAATGGATGCCTTAAACTAACAGGACGCAAACTACTTTATCTGTCCTGCTATCGCTATCAGCCATCTCACTGCACAGCTGAGCTACTGTATATGTGCTGGAGTCTCCACTCCACACAGCTGTGTGTTCTGACAGTATTGATGAGGTGATAGATCGCCTTGTAAATCCATGCTTCTGTTTTTATTAACTACAAACTAGTAGCTATTTGCCGCTATTTGTAAAGTGCTTTGTTTGTTATGCTTTAATCGTTGATGCATGCGTGTGTCTCGCAGTGAAATCGTCGCGTCTATTTCGCGTCTATTTCATAATTGGCTTAGTTATAAAACCATGCCATTATTGTTAGTAGAAAAGCTAAAAGCTAGGATAACTGTATTGTAAAACACGGAGTAATTCTGTAACAAACTTCCTGACTTTGGTTGGTCGTAGGGTAATTTGTTTTCCCCCAAGTTTCAATGGTAAGGCATGGGTTGTTGTCAACCTGTGGGTCGAGACCCCCAGAGAGGTCCCGAAATGATTTAGCCAAATTGTTTTGAAAATAGCCGATCTACAAGCTCACAACACTCAAAAAAACATTTTAAGGGAACCCATAAAACATTTCTGGGACCCATATGAATGACCTGAACCATCATCACACCAACTAGTAAATATTTTGAGGTAAAAAATGTTAATTGTTTAATCAAAAATCAAAATATGTTATCATTAAAAAAATCATAGATTAGGCTATCTATCTTTCTATCTGCAGCATAAAAAATGAATGGATTATCAATAGAATATCTGTGCGGATCTAATAATCATAATAAACCTAAAAACTCGCATAAAACAGTATCGTGATAATATCGTGTATCGTGATACAGCATGAAGAGTATCGTGATAATGTTTTTTTCCAGTATCGCCCACCCCTAGTGATGAAGCAGGGCTTTGCTTTGCGAAGAGACGTACAAATCTGAAACTTGGAGATACGAGGTTTCTTCCAGACAGTGACGACGATATATTTATACCCCCGTATTATGTTGGTGTGCCCATGGATTCTTGGGACATGAAAAGTGTGCCCATGCAGAAAGAAGGTTGAGAAATACTGCTGTGACTGACATCAGTCCTTGTCTCCTCCTAGACACCCGTCACCTCCCTGTCCATGAAGAGGAGGAGAGGAGGCCTCAGGAGGAGGATCCAGGATGTCATCCTCTCTGTGAGGAGAACCCAGAGCCTCCTGCCTGCTCCTCCATGTCAGGAGAGGAGGAGGAGGAGGAGGAGGAGTTCACTGCAGCACCACAGTCGCCCGGTCGTTTAGACGACCACCAAGGTTATTGTACTTTAATAAAACTAACAAAATAACAAAAACTTAAATTAAAAAAAAGAAGAAAAAATAACTGTTAAAGTTATACCATGTAACTTTTTTTATAAAACAAATCTTAAAA
Organism: Nannobrachium achirus; assembly: GCF_963921795.1. Taxonomy (NCBI): domain Eukaryota; kingdom Metazoa; phylum Chordata; class Actinopteri; order Myctophiformes; family Myctophidae; genus Nannobrachium; species Nannobrachium achirus. The sequence goes on along the minus strand of NC_137819.1, from coordinate 65,834,073 downwards.
TTGTCCTAACTGTTAAATCGCTAAAGTTTTAGAACCCCCACTCTGTTATTTTCAGCTTCTGAAGCCTTCTCTTTATATGTTTTCTATGAGTTGTGAGGGGGGGAGAATTTCCCGGCAAAATGATGTCATCTCCCACATGATACACTACCGGCCAATCACAGCGCCGATCATACACCACCGGCCAATCACAGCGAGTCTTGCTGTCTCTAAAGGAAGTAGCTTCCCTCAGCAACTGTGTTTACATTGGTGAAGGAATCTTGCTTGCTACTCCCTCAATCCTGGTCTAAAACTGATGGGAGACGGCTCTACGGAATCGTATCGGCGAGGCGGAGGTGCTCGCGACGGCCGCGGGGGTCCGCGCGGCGACTCCGGCCGAAAAAAGCAATACCGCTACTGACCACTAGTTGAGCAGCTTCCACAGTACAGCTTTAAATAAAAACTATAATAATAGAAAGATGATAACTAACTGAAACTGTATTGTGTGTTTACAAAACTAACTAAAACTAACAGAAATGATAGACGAAATGCCCTTAGTTTTATGTGTTCTGGTTTCCAACAGTAACTGAATATCTTTTTTAATGGGATCTTTTGTTGAGTTTTTATTAAACCTGCCGTGTTGTTAACTCATTAGAGGTCCACAACGTGGCAACGCGTCAATCTCTTTGATGTCTCTGTGTGCCCTTTGACGCGCTTGACGCGTTGTACAGTAAACTATACTGTACTGTAGCTACTGTACCAGGCTACCAGGCTACCGCGGTGACAAAAAACACTCCATTTCCCGAAATGCAGAGCGAGATCACGTGACTGGGAAGTGCTGTATCCCTGATAGACATGCATGCACGCTGCTGCAGAAAAGTGCATTTTTCTCCTAATCTAGCTTTTAAATCAGCTTCATGTTCAAAACACGGGCTTTCCTACCAGCCGTTACATAAACGCTGCGGCCCGCGAATGTTTAAAAGCGGTCCTGACTGAAAGAAAAGATTATCGTGAAAATAAACAGGACATACTTGGATTACATTTACTCGGATTACTTTTTTGCCAGGAGGGCCTCAAAGGTAGGTAAAATGGTGGGTTGCCATGGGCAACTGCCGATTAAATGTTGATTTAATCCTGGGCACGCTACCAGTTAAAAACTCAACAAAAGTCAACATAAAAAAGTGTATTCCTGTCGGGTCCATGCTCAAGCTCCCTCAGCCCTATGTTCCCTCAGCCTTATGTTCCCTCAGCCTTATGTTCCCTCAACCCTATGTTCCCTCAGCCTTATGTTCCCTCAGCCCTATGTTCCCTCAGCCCTATGTTCCCTCATCCCAAAATAGGACCCTATGTTCCCTCAGCCCTATGTTCCCTCAGACCAAACATTTCAGTCCCCCATGGCATTGTTTCCGACGTCTCATTGTTCTGACGCCCCATTCGTCCGATGCTGGCGAATGCTAACCTTGTGAATGCTGACCTGCCGATGCTGGTGAATGCTAACCTGGTGAATGTTAACCTGAAGAATGCTAACTCTTTATATGCCCATATATGGAGATCCCTGATGTCATCATTATTAAGGCCATATCTGTGAATGCATGGGTAACAGGGATCTCCATATATGGGTAACTGGTCCGATATATATTAATAAAGGATAACATAAATTAAAAGTTCACATATGGGTATTCCCAGATGATGCCCTGTTAGGGGAGCCACACCAACAGAATCCATATATGGCCAAGACTGGTGGCCAAGACAGATGGTGTGACCTTGCCCCATTAAGGCTTAATGGGACATCGGAACAATGAGATGTCGGACCAATGCCATGGCACGGTCTATTTTGGGCTGAGGGAACATAGGGCTGAGGGAACATAGGGTCTATTTTTGGGTTGAGGGAACATAGGGCTGAGGGAACATAGGGTCTATTTTGGAATTGAGGGAACATAGGGCTGGGGGAAACATAGGGTTGAGGGAACATAGGGTATAATAAATTGTTAGGGAGTGAGGGAACATAGGGCTGAGGGAACATAGGGCTGAGGGAACATAGGGTTGAGGGAACATAGGGTTGAGGGAGCTTGAGCATGACCCCTCTTATGATACATAAAAACTAACAGAAACCAGTAAACACACTCTAAAAACAAATTAAAACTAACTGAATTAGAAAAAAAAAGAAAATGTCAAGACAACCTAAAGCTAAACTACAATGAAGAAATCAGAAAAAACATACTAACCTTGCCGACCTCCTGTCCTCCTCAGAGCGCTCAGAGAGCGAGGGTCGCTCTGACGACGACGGCGAGGAGGAACCAGCGGGTCCGGGAGACGCTCCGCCCGACGGAGACGCCGACAAGACGGAAGAAGAAGAAGCCGCGTCGCCGCCGGAGGAGCTGAGGTGCAAGGTGTGCAGGCAGAGCTACCCGGACACCGTGGCCCTGCGGAGGCACGTCAGGTACCACTGCAACGACTGTGGGCTGTGTGGGAAGAGACTGGAGCACCCCGAGACGCTCAAGATGCACCTGCAGGTTAGACAGACAAAGACTCCATTTTATCCCATTCAGAATTTATTTTATGCTTTAACTATTGAAAAATAGCAGATATACAAGCTCACAGCGCGGCACCGAGTGCCGCGCTGCGAGCTTGTAGATCTGCTATTTTTGAAAAATCGTGAAAATTAGAATTTTGACCCGATTCTATAAGTGGCTTTTTTTTATAAGGCTTTTTGAAAAACCCTATGTTTCTATGTCAGCAATCTGGCCAGCCATCGTCAAAGAAAAGGTCCTTTTCACTTCAACTGGAGCTCAGTTAGTCTGTTCTTGAGAGACTACTATGTCAGTGGTTCTCAAACCTTTTCATGTGAAGGACCCCCACAATGATATGTATTTGGCTACGGACCCCCCCATCTCAAAATACTTAGTTCCAGGGACCCCCCCAGAAGCAAAATTTTAGTTACGAACGTTCGCTTTGAAAATACATATATTCAAAGATTTGCACACATTTTCATGACTTTTCGTGACTTTCATGAAAAAAAAAAAAAAAAAAAAGATAGCAGATCTACGAGCTCGCAGCACGGCACTCAGTGCGGCGCTGTGAGCTTGTATATCTGCTATTTTCACTGGTTAAAGCATTCAATAATTCTAGGCCTAAATGGGTTTATTTATGGACCCTGAAGCTGCACCTCCAGATGGTGATAGGACCATATGGAAATGTCATGTCATAAAGATTGTCAAATTGTCTTCAAGCTCACAACACGGGCTGTCACCATTATGACATTTTACACAACGATTAATTTATCAAAGACTCAGAACACCTGCTGCAGTCAGGCTGCACTGTGTGAATTTAGTGCTGTATCCAACATGTCAGCCATGTAAACAAACACACAGCGTCATTTACAACTAAACGTTGCTCTCAAGAAGGTTTTTAAAAATATTTGAGGCGAGAAATAGACAAAGTAGTATCAGAAAATGGATTCTATTCAGCACTTCCTTGTTTTCCAAGGCGACCGTGTCGCGCTGGGGGGACGCCCAGCGCAACACTTGTGGAACACTTTCAGCCGTCTGTAAACAAGGAAATACTTTGTTTTGTTTTTAGTTTTTAGTCAAATTATGAATTTTATTGAGTAGCCGGGTTTCGCGTTGGTGGCATATCAACCTGTCGGTCTCCTAATAGCTGAGCGAGATGTTATCCCTCACATAACGATTGAACTGTTTGGCTTGTAGGCTTTGAAGTTGCACATGGCAGATATGACACATAACCTAAATATACAAAGACATGACTGACATATTTGACAACTTTATACTAAATAAAAGAACATTGGTAGTGGAAATAGCCGATCTACAAGCTCACCACGTGTGTCGTTGTGAGCTTGTAGATTGCGATTAGACAATGTGACCGGCCTACTCACAACGCGCTGCGCTGTGAGCTTGTAGATCTGCTATTTTTTGGCAAATAGATTCAGTAGAGAGAGTACGCTATTCCCAGTTCCGTTTTCAATAGAGGGTGTAAATGCTACCAGACGTGCAGCTCGGCAAATAAAAGGTGAATTGATCCCAGTGCATGACGAGGGATGATTTCACCATAAATTAAAAACCTCCACTGCTAAATAAATTATTACGTTAAATAAATATGGATATGGATAAATCCATAACCAAAATAAGACAGAGACGAGCCAAAGGACTATCAATAAATTGCTTTTTTTTAAGAGAGTCAGACAAAGAGACAAAACAGTGAGCTACCATCAGTGACTGCTTGCTAATTCTCTCTTCCAAAGATGGAATTTAACATCCAGTAGGCCTATATAAAGAATACAGTAAGATCGTGGGACTCATTTATTCGTTCCCATTATCATAACAAGAAGTCAGTGATACAGTACAACCAAAACATGATCTGGTACCACTAGCCTGAACTTACAGTACAACCAAAACATGATCTGGTACCACTAGCCTGAACTTACAGTACAACCAAAACATGGTCTCCTTTACTGTAAGTTCAGACAGTAGTTCATATAATATAACCTAATACATTAATCATATAATTATGTATCATAATTCATACCTGCGGTCCCGCCCCCTGCTCCAGGTCCACAGGAAGTGCACGGTGTGCGGCAAAGCCTTCCCCACGAACTCTGCTCTGGACAAACACGCCCGGACGCACACAGGAGAGAAACCCTACGCATGCCAGGTAGGGACCTGAGGGTGATACATACTGTTGAAACGATACAACGTCTCCATGATATGCCTTTTCAGAGATATTGTATGTATCGTGATACGTGATTTTATCTTGTAAAAAATTAATCGTTAATACAGAGATTCATTGCAGAATTCATTTAAACCTGCATTTTGGTCTAAATCAGTAGTTCTCAAACTTAACAATGGCAAGGCCTCCCCTTAACTCTGACAGTGTACAAATGGAACCAAATGGACGCTTACGGGTCCATTTGGTTCCATGTGTATACTGTCAGAGTTACATTGTTGTAAGGGTCAAATTTAGACCTCCCAGAAGGAACCCAGAGAGTCCCTGGACCCCACTTTGAGAACCACTGGTCTAACTCTGTCATTCTAGTTTTGTTACCTTGTAGGTTTTGATTGATTGATTGAAGACTTTATTGTCAGTTTGCATAGAAAAAGGTACAGTTTCATGACGGTACAGTTCACTGGTACAAGGTCTACTAAAAGGAGATCCTAGCTTATTTCCACAGGAAACCATTAAAGTATCTCGTATAACATTGAATGACAGACGGATAGAACACAGTACTATGCAGTAGATATAGTAAAAAAAGTAAATACAAATAAAATAAACAGTGCAAAAAAATATACAGTAGTTAAATACAAAGAAGGGTCAGGGGAGGCTGGGCTAGGTTTGTTATTGCCAGTTGCGAACGGCTGCCGCCTGTAAGTGTTTTTTCAAGGCGATTTTAAAGGATGCTAGGGAACCACACTCCTTTAAGGCCTTCGGTAGGGCGTTCCACATTTTGGTTGTATAGCAGAAGAACGAGTTTGACCCTTTGTTTGATTTGACTCTGGGTTGAACATGATCTTTGGCGCTGCCTCTGGTGTTGTAATTGTGGACATCCGTAACGTTTATAAAGTAAAGAAACTGCTGGCTCATTGAGTCTAAAAAGACATATTTAGCCACTTGTACGCATGCCCCCATGCGTGCGCATGCCCCACGTTTTAGCACGGTAAACGTGATACACTGACTTGTATGGGTCAATTTAGACCCCCCCCTAAAGGAACGAAGTAAATGAAAACATTTTAACACTCACCTTTTCTTTTCTCTAATTACAATCTAAAATATGAACCCTTGTTGTAAAAAAAAAATAAAGTTGTTCTTTAACTCTCAAATACCCGGAACGCGCCCGAGTCGCGTTAGATTTGGGCAGAGCTTCAGTGAGAGTGGCACTCTGAATGTATTGTTGCCCCCTCCCCCCCCCCCCCCCCCCTCCCACCAGGTGTGTGGGCAGAGCTTCAGTGAGAGTGGCACTCTGAATGTATTGTTGCCCCCTCCCCCCCCCCCCCCCCCCCTCCCACCAGGTGTGTGGGCAGAGCTTCAGTGAGAGTGGCACTCTGAATGTATTGTTGCCCCCTCCCCCCCCCCCCCCCCCCCCTCCCACCAGGTGTGTGGGCAGAGCTTCAGTGAGAGTGGCACTCTGAATGTATTGTTGCCCCCTCCCCCCCCCCCCCCCCCCCCCCTCCCACCAGGTGTGTGGGCAGAGCTTCAGTTTACAGTTTAGGCATTTAGCAGACGCTTTTAATCCAAAGCGACTTACAATAAGCAGATCAAATATCACAATAATAAACAAATGTCAGTACATCAACAGCAATATAACAAATGCAAATGAATATCTATCTAGAAAAACAGTATAATCTGTAAAGAAAAATAAAATAATAAAAAAGGTTTCTAAAAAACCTAAAAAACAAATGCTAACTAGCTTCATGTATGGACATTGATTTTCCAGTAGTGCTAAGTGTTTAGGTGGAGTCTGAAAAGGTGAGTCTTCAGTCCACGGCTAAAGCTAGCAAGTGAGTCCGTTGTTCTAAGTGCGACAGGGAGTTTATTCCACAACTTGGGGGCCAGGAGGGCAAACTGTCTCGGACGAGTGGATTTTTGTCCTGGGGTTTTTAGCGAGGGTTCTGTCAGCATCCCTGTGTTGCCTGATCTAAGTGCACGGGTGGGGGTGTACGGGTTGATTCAGTGAGAGTGGCACTCTGAATGTATTGTTGCCCCCCCCCCCCCCCCACACCACCAGGTGTGGGGGCAGAGCTTCAGTGAAAGTGGCACTCTGAAGACCCACCTGTATGTATGTATGTATGTATGTATGTATGTATGTATGTATGTATGTATGTATGTATGTATGTATATATGTATGTATGTATATATGTATATATGTATGTATGTATGTATGTATGTATGTATGTATATATGTATATATGTATGTATGTATGTATGTATGTATGTATGTATGTATGTATGTATATATGTATGTATGTATGTATGTATGTATGTATGTATATATGTATGTATGTATGTATGTATGTATGTATGTATGTATGTATATATGTATATATGTATGTATGTATATATGTATGTATGTATGTATATATGTAATGTATGTATGTATGTATGTATGTATGTATATATGTAATGTATGTATGTATGTATGTATGTATGTATGTATGTATGTATGTATGTATGTATGTATGTATGTATATGTAATGTATCTCTAGGTGTGTGGGCAGAGCTTCAGTGAGAGTGGCACTCTGAAGACCCACCTGCGCAGCCACACGGGGGAGAGACCATTCCACTGCACGTTCTGTGGCAAAGCCTTCAGCCGCCAGGTGGGCATATTATATATACCAGGTGGGCGTATTATATATACCAGGTGGGCGTATTATATATACCAGGTGGGCGTATTATATATACCAGGTGGGCGTATTATATATACCAGGTGGGCATATTATATATACCAGGTGGGCGTATTATATATACCAGGTGGGCATATTATATATACCAGGTGGGCGTATTATATATACCAGGTGGGCGTATTATATATACCAGGTGGGCGTATTATATATACCAGGTGGGCGTATTATATATACCAGGTGGGCATATTATATATACCAGGTGGGCGTATTATATATACCAGGTGGGCATATTATATATACCAGGTGGGCATATTATATATACCAGGTGGGCATATTATATATACCAGGTGGGCGTATTATATATACCAGGTGGGCATATTATATATACCAGGTGGGCGTATTATATATACCAGGTGGGCATATTATATATACCAGGTGGGCGTATTATATATACCAGGTGGGCGTATTATATATACCAGGTGGGCATATTATATATACCAGGTGGGCATATTATATATACCAGGTGGGCGTATTATATATACCAGGTGGGCATGTTATATATACCAGGTGGGCATATTATATATACCAGGTGGGCGTATTATATATACCAGGTGGGCGTATTATATATACCAGGTGGGCATGTTATATATACCAGGTGGGCATATTATATATACCAGGTGGGCGTATTATATATACCAGGTGGGCGTATTATATATACCAGGTGGGCGTATTATATATACCAGGTGGGCGTATTATATATACCAGGTGGGCGTATTATATATACCAGGTGGGCGTATTATATATACCAGGTGGGCGTATTATATATACCAGGTGGGCGTATTATATATACCAGGTGGGCATATTATATATACCAGGTGGGCATATTATATATACCAGGTGGGCGTATTATATATACCAGGTGGGCATATTATATATACCAGGTGGGCGTATTATATATACCAGGTGGGCATATTATATATACCAGGTGGGCGTATTATATATACCAGGTGGGCGTATTATATATACCAGGTGGGCATATTATATATACCAGGTGGGCGTATTATATATACCAGGTGGGCATATTATATATACCAGGTGGGCGTATTATATATACCAGGTGGGCATGTTATATATACCAGGTGGGCATATTATATATACCAGGTGGGCATATTATATATACCAGGTGGGCATATTATATATACCAGGTGGGCATATTATATATACCAGGTGGGCATATTATATATACCAGGTGGGCATGTGAACCAATAGTAGGGCTGTCACAATTATTACATAATTGTCTAATCGTGATTATTTGACATTATCGCAATTATTTTGTCATAATCGTCATAATCGTGAATGTTGAAAAATGTCATAAATAGTGGAAATAGCCGATCTACAAGCTCACAACGCGTCACATCGCGACGCGTTGTGAGCTTGTAGATCTGCTATTTCCACTATCAAAGTTATTTTTTAAGTAGTAAGTTGTCAAATATGTTTAATTTATAATAATTTATTTGTATATTTAGGTTATGTGTCATATCTACCATGTACAACTTCAAAGCCTAAAAGCCAAACAGAAATGTAATTATGAACGACAAATACACAATTAAATCGTTAATCGCCAATTATTTGAGTGACAATTAATCGTCATGTAAAATGTCATATCGTGACAGCCCTAACCAATATTCCATTATACGAATAGTCCTTTATGAGATCAAAGTCGATTTTCAAAATGTGATTAAAAGATTAAAAGATTATTATAATTTTTTTCCCAATGCGGAACCTTTTTCACCGAGTTCTCATTGAAGCTGATCTACAAGCTCACAACGCGACGCAGACGCGGCGCGTTGTGAGCTTGTAGATCGGTTGTTTTCTGGCACGACCACACATGCTGCCACGGCAGCCTTACAACACACGTCTAAAATTAACATCATGGCCCGAAAAGAAAAAAAATCTTATTTAAGCATAATATAGGGGGATAATATACCGTAAGTTATATGAGTGTTGATTTTAAAGAAGGACCTTATAGGAGTTATCGTTCTGCAACTGTTGATAGCAGAATAAAAAAAGGTTTTCCCCACTTGAAAATATTTGTTATCGGGAATTATCAGCCCGAAGTGTCCATATAAGCCATAATGACCAAGCAGCAAGACCTTATAGCACTTATTACCCGGCTAATACATAAAATAAATAATTTGACAAAACTAAAAACAAACAAAGTACTTCCTTGTTTACAGACGGCTGAAAGTGCGTCCCCCCCAGCGTGACACGGTCGCCTTGGAAAACAAAGAAGTGCTGATCAAATAGAATCCATTTTCTGTTACTGCGTCGTCTATTTCTCACCTCAAATGTTTTTAAAAACATTCTTGAGAGCAACGTTTAGTAGTAAATGACGCTGTGTGTTTGTTTACATGGCTGACATGTTGGATACGGCACTAAATTCAAACAGTGCATCTTGACTGCAGCAGCTGCTCTGAGCCGTTGATTAGGCAGCGGTGAATTATAGAGCGGAGCGATCATTATACGCCTATAATTAACCGCTGATTTCAGCGCTCGACCAATCAGAATCAAGCATTCAACCAAGCCGGGTAATAATTGTTAATAATGCAATTATGGTAATCGATTTTAATTGTGGACACCTTTTTACATCCCTGGCGCCAGGCCAAGCTCAACGAGCACGTGCGCGCACACACCGGGGAGAAGCCCTTCGTGTGCACGGTCTGCGACCAGCGCTTCTGCCGCAGCCAGTACCTGAAGATACACCTGCGGCGCCACCTGGAGGAGAAACCCTACGGCTGCACCGTCTGCCACAAGCGCTTCACCAACAACGAGACGCTGAAGGTTAGCAAAGAACAAGTTGGCGACTATGCTATTTTATGGCTTAGTTTCAACCAAAATATGGGCTAATAATAGTATTAATGATAATAGTAAATGGCCATTGGTTTATTATTCACACCAGCACCAACTGTGAACTATAGTGTAGAGTGCACCCCTCACCCCCCCGTCTCAGACACAGGTGTGATTGATTCAGGCTTGATTGTTTAGTAGCCATCATCAAAGAAAAGGGGTAAAAACAGCGCCCTCTGTATTGTAAGCATCACAGAATCTGTTCTTGAGAGTTTAGGTGAACAGTACACCGTCACTGACACACTAAAAAGAAAGATGAAGAGTAGTAGTAAAGCTGGTTGCACACGGCTGCGTTTTTCAGGGCGAATATCGGAGTGAATTTCGGAGCGCGCAAATATAAAAAATCTACCTCACGTTATGTCAGTCACGTTTGCACACTGCCGCCCGTTTCGCGCACCACTCGGTCCCTTGCTCTCTCTCTCTCTCTCTCTCTCTATCTATCTATCTATCTATCTCTCTCTCTATCTATCTATCTATCTATCTATCTCTATCTCTATCTCTATCTCTATCTCTCTCTCTCTCTATCTCTATCTCTATCTCTATCTCTCTCTCTCTCTCTCTCTCTCTCTCTCTCCTTGCCCTGAAAAACGCATTTCGCAACGAAAAACGCAGCAGTGTGCAAAGACCTTTAGGCTACCAATTACCTGAAGAGCCATGTTGCACACATGTAAATGTGCATGGCAATCCAGTAAAAAAAAATGAAAAACAGAAGAAAAAAAAACTTTTTTTTTACATTTTTTTAATTAAAAAAATAATTAATAATCGATTAATAATCGATTATTGCTATAGAATAATCGATTTTGATAAAGGTACATTTTTTACATCCCTATTGGCGACACCCACGGCCAGAGGAGCACACTGGGGATGGGATGATATGAAAATGTCTTATCACACCATTATTGTGACAAAAGATACTTACGATATTTTACGACTTACGATAGTCAGGGTTCCCACACATTTTTACCAATTCATTTCCAAAACTTTTCCAGAATATTTAACCTTTATAACAATAATTCAGCTCAATAACAAGTCGCTTACTCCTATGCGCAATGCCCAAAGACAGGTAGTGTAAGCCAGTGGTTCTCAACCTTTTCAGGCCTTGACCCCCAAAATGATCATATTTTAACTGGGGACCCCCCACCCTGACGAGCACTAAGAGTAGAGGAATTTTGTATAACACGGTTTTATTGTGAAAATAGCCGATCTACATGCTCACAACGCCTCGCAAGATCGGCTATTTTCACAATTTCTGCCTCTAATATTTGACATTTTGGCCAATGTTTAATTTGTCATTTCAGAGGTATTAACAAAATCAATAACCAAAGACAATGCATAGCCATTTTTTTCCAGGACCTTCCAGGACCCTTGATCAATTCCAAAACTTTTCTAATATTTTTCTAATTTATTTTTCTAATATTTTTCAAAATATTTCCAGGAATTTCATGACCGTGGGAACCCTGGATATTATCGTGATAATCAAAATCCATTATCTTGGGGTGAAACATTTGCCAAAGAATAGCAGATCTACAAGCTCACAATGCATATTTGTGACATGTTGTGAGCTTGTAGATCGGCTATTTTTTGGCAAAGATATTTGATAGAGAGTGAAACAAAGACTGTTTTCAAGTATTTATATTATAAGTACCTTCTTATTATAGAGGTCCCTGATGTCATCAATATTAAGCCCATATCTGTGAATGCCAATATATATATTAAAAAATAGTCGCGGCGCGGGTATCTTTGCCCAAACTGAAGCGACCTTCGCTTCACCCCCACCGTTCCACCCATCACGTCCTGACTGACAAGCAGTTTCACCTAGATTGCAACGGGACATGATTTGTTTTACCAACGCAGACCTGCACGACCAAAGTGAAGCGAGGAGAAGTGACTAGAATAGAAGAAATATCTTCAGGTTTGGATGCAGCTTTACTGGTTGTATTCTCCTTTTGCACAAAGTAGTGCATTGCAAGATAGAGGGCGCCAGATCCCTTTGAGTCACACCCTACCACTACTTCCTGTTCATCCACAGAGCATTGATTCTAGTTGTTTTCTACATTAGATTTCTTTTCACTTTTTTCAACTTTTATTACTTGGGATGGTAAAAAGACGAGGCAGACAAATAAAATGTATTTTGACAAGTAGTTGAAAAAAGTGAAAAGAAAGCACTTTAATCTAATGGAGAAAACAACTAGAATCAATGCTCTGTGGATGAACTACTTTGTGCAAAAGGAGAATTGACTATACTTGTACCGTTCTCCATTTCTTTCGTCTTAATAAAATATTCCGATCATTCCAGGGTCACATGCGGACCCACAGCGGCGAGAAGCCCTTCGTCTGCGCCTTCTGTCAGAAGGCCTTCAGCTTGAGGGAGAACCTGAGCGTGCACGTGAGAATGCACACGGGGGAGACGCCCTACGCTTGTACGTCGTGTGAGCAGAGCTTCAGGAGGAAGGAGAGCCTGAAGGCACACGTAGTGGCCAGCCACGCCCAGGTCACCATGGAGCTGCAGGCCAGCTGAGGAGGCCTGGAGGCCACCGTGAGAGAAGAACGTTACTGACTTGGCCACTATATTTTCACACTCACTCCAGAGGGCCACATTGCATATACAGTCAAAAAATAGCCGATCTACAAGCTCAAAACATGTCGCAGTGCGACATGTTTTGAGCTTGTAGATCTGCTATTTAACTCTTTTTGAATTGGAATCCTGAAAATTAACAATTTGATTTAAAGGAGCTATAGTCAACTTTTTCATTGTAGGGCCGACACTTTGTTTACATACTAGTCTATTCACGATATTCCTGGCCCCGCCCCCGGCTTCCTGTTCATATCTCTGAAAGAAAATAAAAAACATAATTTGGTTTCCTGTGTCCTTGCATTAAAGTGTCAGTAGAGGCGCTCTGGGCTCTTGGCTCTGAATGAACCGGTGTTGCCATGTCTGCTTATAATAAGCAATTGGTGTCGTTGTTTATTGGGCTTACTTTCTAATATTTTTTAAACCAGTGGTTCCCAAATCTTTTCATATCAAGGACCCCAGATTAACAGATTTGTCCACAGTCGCAGACCCCCATCTGAAAATATGTGGTGCCAGGGACCGCCACACAGATTTGTGTTGTTAAAATGTTTCAAAAATATTCAAATTATTTTCGTTTTTTCTTTCCTCTATATTTTTTAAATAGCAAATAAACAAGCTCACAATGTGTCACAATGTGACACATTGTGAGCTTGCTGATCTGCTATTTTCAAATGTAAATGTAAAGTAGTAAAACTGAACCTAGTTAATTCTATTGGGCTTATTATTCATAGACCTGGCCGCTTGTCTCTGGCAATATCTGGCAACAGACAATTCTCTGTCACTTCCTTGGGATCTCTTGTTCTTCGACTTGGGAGGAAGTGAAAAGATGTTTAAAAATGCTCCAGCGCCCTCTGTAAAAGGAAAATGGCAGCCTCCATAAAATGGCCAGGAATATCGTGAATAGACTAGAATGTAAACAAAGTGTCGGTCTGACAATGGCCAAAATGATAATTTTATCATTATTTCATGCTTTTTGTGGTCATTTTTGAATAGAAACACATATATGAAGCTTATTTTTGGAGCGGTGAAAGCGCTCCCAATAGACAGGTATGTCCGTGGGTATGTGGGTGGCTGGGTGGCTGGCTGGCTGGCTGGCTGGCTGGCTGGCTGGCCGTGTCCGTAGCCTGGCAATACCTTGAGTGGCCACACACAACACACTAGTTAAAGGAGGGGCGCTGTTTTGTGCAGGCCAGGCACACTCACCACTCACTCACAGGCACAGTTTACAGTTTACAGTTTAGGCATTTAGCAGACGCTTTTAATCCAAAGCGACTCACACACACACACACACACAGGGTATAGCTGCTCAGATTCACCGCTCCACTTCGAACCGAGGTTTGATTTTTTATAAAATATTTTCAAAACATTTTTATTTTAGCATCCGTTTTTCAAGAAAAAGTTGACTATAGCTCCTTTAATTTCAAATGCATTTATATGTATATGTTACCTTTATGAACTATACAAATATATTGGACAAAAAAAAAGACTAGTCATTAAAGGAGTAGTTCACCCCCAAAATGACTTTTTTTCTATTGATTAGTCATGCCATGGAGAGTAGAGTTCAATAATATGTTTTGTTTTTTGTCACATTCCTAAGACAAAAAATTGATTCGAGTAAATTTACCCCCATTGATTCCGGATGGGGACCCGCTTCGAAACGGGTCACCATCCGGAACGAATGGGGGTACATTTATTGTTATCACATTTTTGTCTTAGGAATGTGACAAAAAACTAAAAATATTATTGAACTCTACTCTCCATGGCATGACTGATCAATAGAAAAAAAGTCATTTTGGGGGTGAACTACCTTTAAGCTACAAATATAGACTGAAGTAATTAAAGCGGGTCATGTTTGTAAGTTTGGATTTCTAACTAAATCAATTATCTATCAGTATTCCAATATTAACCTGCGGGCCGCATTCAGTGAGGGTGGGGGCCGCATGTGGCCCCCGGGCCGCCAGTTGCCCATGTATGATGTAGTTCAAACCCTGGGTAGTTCGAGCGGCGCGATTACATACAACGTGAATGCAAAGACGACGCGCGACCGACACAAACGGTCGCCTCGGTATCTTCGCCCCAGTTGGAAAAATCCAACTGAAGAGACCTTGGCTCCTCCCCTACTGACAACTGACAATATAAACCCATTGAACACGTGACATCACATCGAGGACTGGACATAACAATTACACGATTGTTGTGTGATATGATATCGCTATAATCAAAATATGCTCAAACCTTAAAAGGCAAATTCGTTTTTTTTTTCCTAGCCATTTTAACAATTGATTTCAGTGGGTGGGGTCATGCGTACAACTTAAGTGGCTAAATATGTATTTTTAGACACTGTAAGCCCATTCCCAAGATGCACCACAATCTTTCATGGGCAGGTGTGACTTATGAGGCTAGTGGTTTTACTGTAACTAGTAATAAAGAAATCACCAGCATATTGTGTCTAAAAATACATATTTGCCCACATTTAAATCTGAATCGTTTGGTTCCATTTGTACACTCGAGTTACAGACCTGTAAGGGTCCATCTGGATGCAAGCACGCTTTTATCTTCATGCCTTAAGGTGATATATTTACTCTTCTGTTTAATCTAGTATTGTACACAACACAGTTAGTGGTTCTTTTAAGGAACGGTTCATCCCCAAACTAAACCATTTACCATGAGAGGGAGTGGGTTGTTGGCTCATTTACCACTGTTTCAGGGTGGCCGAGTGCCAAACAACCCTAAAAACAGAGTCCATGAGCCAACTCAGGGTTGTTGACTGATTTACCAGTGTTTTAAGCCAATCAGAATCCAGTATCTGAACATGTGACCACAAAAAGTGGTAGAAATGACTTTTCCCATGGATTACCCATCCCAGGGAGACTTGAATTGATGGATTGTTCTGATAATTTGAGGAGGGAACTCAGACTCAGATTCCTTTATTTACCATTGTGTAATAGACATAGGAATTTGTTTTGGCAACAACAAGTGTGCATTCAATCAGTCCACTGTTTTCACATCTAACATGCGAACAACAACACAAAACACTGTGCAAGAAATAAATAAATATATGATATGAGGTAAAGTGCCGTAGTGTTCAGTCCAATAGTGCAACATAGTCACATTATAGTCCTTTTCCTGGTATCCCTAGGGGGCAGGGGAAAACGGGAAACCAGCGTCCGTGAGCAGCCTGGCGGCTGAGGGGAAAAAACTGCGTTTGTGTCGCTCTGTCTTGGCCCCCAGATGCTGCATCCTTCTCCCAGAGGGGAGCAGGGTGAGGAGGCCGTGGCCAGGGTGGGAGGGGTCGGCCATGATCTTTCTTGCCCTCCTCAGCGCCCTGGAGTCGTGCAGGGACTTGAGGGAGGGCAGGGGACGGCCAATCACCCCCTCCGCAGAGCGTATCACCCGCTGCAGCTTGATGAGATCTTTTGCAGCTGCAGCGGGGAACCAGGTGATCACACATTATTGGCTTAGGAATGCTACAAAACATAACATATATATCCACTAATTCAACTCTCCATGTGGTGATTAATCAATAGAGGAAAAAAGGGGGAAAAAAGTTATATTTATTTTGGATGAACGGATATCCGTTTAATTCCCCTGGAATCTACCTTGTTGCCTTTTCTTTCTTTCTTTCTTTCTTTCTTATTAGTAAGCCTATTATATTTTTATTGTTCTAATGTTTTGCCTTTGTTTTAACCAGCATGGTTGAACCCACTAGTTGTCACATTTCTCTCAAGGACAAGGAAAAACGTGACTCGTTGTGAGCTTGTAGATCAGCTAATTCAGAGAGCATCTTCCACAAAACCATAATTAATGGTCTCTCTGATCATTCATAATAAAAGCCAAAGATTTCTCAACTGAATGGCTGGCTGTGTGTACTGTATACAGTTAGGAACTATCCACCTGTTTCAGCAAGACTTTACTGTAGCATTATCTGCGGGATACTTCCGGTTAACAGCAAACATACAAGCTCACGTCGCGTCGCAGATGCAACCGTTGTGAGCTTGTAGATCACACTCGGCTGCAGCGCCGGAAATGCCGCTCGCCTTCTGCGCAATGCATGATGGGATGTTGGAAAGTTGTGGAAAGGTTTTACAACCATATTAACAAAACATAATTTGTAATAAAAGTAATAATAATTTGCAGCAGCTGTGTCAAGAGGCATTTTCATTTTAATATATATTTTAATATTGTCCACTAATTAGCGCGGCATTATTTGAAAATTGTATTTCAAATGATCTTTCATTTATCATTTTAAGTTTTTCATAGAATGAGCACATCATGTAGATTAAATGTAAATGCTATTGCATTTGTCTAAGAAGATGTGTTAATTTCCTGAAAATGTAAAAGCATTTATCTTATTTCAATAGAATTTCTGAATTTGTAATTTCATTCGATTTATGGCAGCTATTCACTTCCTTAGTCCCAAGATCCGTGGGGTCGGTGGTTCGAATCCCGGCTCCTCCTCCTGTCCACATGTGGAAGTGTCCTTGGGCAAGACACTGAACCCCACATTGCCTCCAGTGAGTGGGTCGGTACAAGACACTGAACCCCACATTGCCTCCAGTGAGTGGGTCGGTACAAGACACTGAACCCCACGTTGCCTCCAGTGAGTGGGTCGGTACAAGACACTGAACCCCACATTGCCTCCAGTGAGTGGGTCGGTACAAGACACTGAACCCCACATTGCCTCCAGTGAGTGGGTCGGTACAAGACACTGAACCCCACATTGCCTCCAGTGAGTGGGTCGGTACAAGACACTGAACCCCACATTGCCTCCAGTGAGTGGGTCGGTACAAGACACTGAACCCCACATTGCCTCCAGTGAGTGGGTCGGTGTCAGCTTTGCCACCGTTGGTGTGTGAATGTGGGAGGTGAGGACGCTGGCGTTGACTGTTCACCGCTTCACCTCCCAACATACAGTATGAATGAATGGACCGTTGGAAAGAGCTTAGAAAAGCACTATAAAAATGCAATTCATTATTATTAATATTATGTATTGACACTTCCTACAGTATGTCTGCTGTGTGTGCTGTTAAGGGCAGTTGCTGTTAGAATTGCTGTTTTGGACAGTTGGTTGCTGTGATAATACCTGCGTCACTCAAATCCTACTCATGTTCATTCACTGTAAATAAAGTGTTTATGTTTAACAAAACAACATGTTTTCTTTTATTATTGCTGACTCCAAACTTTCAGCTGTTGTGTCAGTGAGTCGAGAACAACAAGCAACGCCCCAACAACATCACTCTCTGAGTGTCCATAGTCAACCTGTGGGTCGAGACCCCAGAGAGGCCCCCAAATGATTTTGAAGGATGACAGTGAAGTTAGAATTCAAGGAATTGAGACCTTTTGAAATCCCTCAAGAAAGGAAATAAAAAATAAATAGCATGACTGCATCAATAGTATAATCAACCATACTATAAAAAACTGTTCAAACATTAGCCAAATTGTAAAAAAAAGAAAAGACAAACATTTTGGAAATAGATGATCTACAAGCTCAAAAGTTGTCACAACGCTCAAAAAGCTTTTATTGGCGACCCATACAATGTTGAGGTAACAGTAGCAAGGGCTGTAGACAGTCACACAGCACTTTATCAGATAGTTACTTTAAACAATTGAATTGAATAATTTTGCTTATAAATGCCTGACCTCATATCACTTTATTAAAGAAAAACACATTATTTGATAACTTTTCATCGTACCCCTAAAATTATTTGTGTGCTAGTAGATTTTTCAACTTAGGAGCAGAAACTTGCTACTTAGGAAAATGCTAAGCATCAAGCCCTGACCATAATAGAGATAACAGGCCAAACGTTGATATTTTTGTAAATTACTGTAAGAAATGCAGATGTTTAACACTAGTTTTACTCCCAGGGGTCCTTGAAGGTGTTCCAGGGGGTTCCCAGTCAAATGATAGTTATGGATAGGATTGTATGACCAAAAATATATATATATATATTTTTCTATTTTTTTAAGAAAGAAGCTGTTATCAAATGGGGGTCTGTGCACTGGTCCATCTCAGACTGGGGGGGTTCCTGGTTCGATTGTCGGCTCCTCTTGGCTAAGTGTGGAAGAGTCCTTGATCAAGACTCTGAACCCCTAACTGCTCCTGATGAGCAGGTTGGTGCCAAGCATGGTTTCCTCTGACATCGATGTGTGAATGGGTGAATGTGATGTACATTGTAATGTAAAGTGCTTTAGAGAAAAGTGCTACAGAAATGCAGGTAGTTAGCATTTAGTCCTTTGAAAGGGTCTTTTCCTCACACAGACAGCTAGGAGGAACAGAGTCAAGTTATCTCATAATAGTTTAGGTTACACACACTATTGATGAAGTACATTCATAATAGTTTAGGTTACACACACTATTGATGAAGTGCATTCATATTAGTTTAGGTTACACACACTATTGATGAAGTGCATTCATAATAGTTTAGGTTACACACACTATTGATGAAGTGCATTCATAATAGTTTAGGTTACACACACTATTGATGAAGTGCATTCATAATAGTTTAGGTTACACACACTATTGATGAAGTACATTCATAATAGTTTAGGTTACACACACTATTGATGAAGTACATTCATAATAGTTTAGGTTACACACACTATTGATGAAGTACATTCATAATAGTTTAGGTTACACACACTATTGATGAAGTACATTCATAATAGTTTAGGTTACACACACTATTGATGAAGTACATTCATATTAGTTTAGGTTACACACACTATTGATGAAGTACATTCATAATAGTTTAGGTTACACACACTATTGATGAAGTGCATTCATATTAGTTTAGGTTACACACACTATTGATGAAGTGCATTCATAATAGTTTAGGTTACACACACTATTGATGAAGTGCATTCATATTAGTTTAGGTTACACACACTATTGATGAAGTGCATTCATATTAGTTTAGGTTACACACACTATTGATGAAGTGCATTCATAATAGTTTAGGTTACACACACTATTGATGAAGTACATTCATAATAGTTTAGGTTACACACACTATTGATGAAGTACATTCATAATAGTTTAGGTTACACACACTATTGATGAAGTACATTCATAATAGTTTAGGTTACACACACTATTGAAGTACATTCATAATAGTTTAGGTTACACACACTATTGATGAAGTACATTCATAATAGTTTAGGTTACACACACTATTGATGAAGTACATTCATATTAGTTTAGGTTACACACACTATTGATGAAGTACATTCATAATAGTTTAGGTTACACACACTATTGATGAAGTACATTCATAATAGTTTAGGTTACACACACTATTGAAGTACATTCATAATAGTTTAGGTTACACACACTATTGATGAAGTACATTCATAATAGTTTAGGTTACACACACTATTGATGAAGTACATTCATAATAGTTTAGGTTACACACACTATTGATGAAGTACATTCATATTAGTTTAGGTTACACACACTATTGATGAAGTACATTCATATTAGTTTAGGTTACACACACTATTGATGAACAGTGTTGGGTGTAACAGTGTTCAAATTAACAGCGTTACTGTAACGGATTAATTGTTTGGGTAACCAAGTGAGTTTTACAATGTTGTAGTTAGTTACTAATTACTTTTTCCAGTTTTTCCAAGTTTACTTACTGTAGGTAAACTTCAGTATTATTAAGACCTATATTTCCCTGTTCTTTCTGTTGCCACAGAGGAAAGTGTTGTTTCTTAAATGAATGAGCTCGTCTGTGTCTCTGTCAGTGAGATGCATATAGTCCAACTCACCTGTGTTACATGGAAATCGGTGACCGATGCCTTCTTGCTCTAATCCAGTGTTTCTCAATCTGTTTTGGCTTGAGTACAACCTTTCCCTGATTATTGAATCCAAGTACCCCCTTTACCCGACAACAACATTTTCCATACAAAATGTAAACCATAACTAGTGGTATATGATGCTATGATAACCCCCCTTTAAACCATAACTAGTGGTATATGATGCTATGATAACCCCCCTTTAAACCATAACTAGTGGTATATGATGCTATGATAACCCCCCTTTCAAGCATAACATCACATACAATGGGGAGTGAGAGTTTCAAACAGTGCCTCCTGAACAGACATATTTTCAAAACTGTGGTCATGACATTTCTGTCCAGTTCTCATGTCAATAACTTACATTCAAATACATCCCAGTTGCCTGGTACCATGTCAGTTTCTCCAAGAGTCATCATTAAACATAACAGTAAATGTTTTGTTCTCCTTCTAATTAAATTGCAGTTCATTATTTAACTATGTATATTATTATGATTTATACTTCTATTTTTGAGCGGTGGTCACACCGTCTCCATAGCGTGGCCGTGTGTGTAGGTATGTTTGTTTGTATGTGGGTCTGTATGTAGCCTCAAGCCTGTGGTGTAGTACCTTTTCTGACCACACATGTTAAGGGAGGGGCGCTGTTGTTCAGGCCAGGCCACACACACACACACACACACACGGGGCGGGGGGGGGGGACCACCGCTCAGTTCACACGGGTGTGATTTTTCTTTTTTGGGGGGCATTTTGAGTACCCCCTGCAGTACCTCCGCGTACCCCTAGGGGTTAGGTTTAACCCTATTGGTGAAAAGAGAACATCAACGTCAATGCAAATCAGCCATGTTGAAGCCCAGAACAGCTGCACAACACTCTGTGTTGGCTGCACTCTGGATTTTATGTTTATTAAACTTCCTCGCAGGCCGCTTTTAAAACGTTTAATTGTCAGTAACGGGAAAATTATCTAACAAGTTACTATTCTGAGAAGGTAACGCTGTAACGCAACTGATTACCTTTTTAATGGCAATAACGCTGTAATGTAACAAGTTACTTTTAAAAGTAACGATAGCCAACACTGGTGATTCACATTCATATGTAATAATCATCCTATAACTCGATGTACAACCATGATTCTCTCTCCTCTTCACTGCAATGCCTGGATATTGTAGTCCTGAATTAGTTTAGTTTCTTTAATACCAAGAGAGTAACAAAACAACATGAATCAGTTTAGTTTCTACAGTAAGACTAAGAGAGTAACAAAACAACATGAATCAGTTTAGTTTCTACAGTAAGACTAAGAGAGTAACAAAACAACATGAATCAGTTTAGTTTCTACAGTAAGACTAAGAGAGTAACACAACAACATGAATCAGTTTAGTTTCTACAGTAAGACTAAGAGAGTAACACAACAACATGAATCAGTTTAGTTTCTACAGTAAGACTAAGAGACAAAACAACATGAATCAGTTTAGTTTCTACAGTAAGACTAAGAGAGTAACACAACAACATGAATCAGTTTAGTTTCTACAGTAAGACTAAGAGAGTAACACAACAACATGAATCAGTTTAGTTTCTACAGTAAGACTAAGAGACAAAACAACATGAATCAGTTTAGTTTCTACAGTAAGACTAAGAGAGTAACAAAACAACACAAGGCAAACTGTCCATGTAGATTGATTTATTACATAATTATTATATTCCATGTGGTGTAATGTTAAAGACAGCCTACTGCATGTCAACCAATAACTTGGCATCAATCTTCACATCGCCTGTTACACTTTGTGGTGTATCGTATTGTATTCTGCATAGATACAGTAGGCCTACATTGTGTAGCCTAGTAGACACCTCTGTAGTTGTATTGTATTCTGCATTGATACAGTAGGCCTACATTGTGTAGCCTAGTAGACACCTCTGTAGTTGGTATCGCCTGTACGTCTACAAGGGTGGTCAGGGAAGTAAGGTGGTGTTGAATGAATGACATTCCTGAGAGTCTGTGTTTAAAACATTCCAAGAAATAAAACGTAGCAGAACTCATCCTTCTACAATAGCAGGCTGTTACACCACCATCGTCATGTTACACCACCATCTTCATGGTGGCTCTAAGTCTAAAGTGATGTGGGAAAGGATCCTTTTAGGTCTCCACATTCCACAGCTGGTGTTTCTGCTATTAAAGCACCAGACAGCAGACATGAATAAAGAAGTGTATGAATGCTGACCTGAGACCAGTGTGTTTCTGCTAAGCAATAACAATATGTTGTGTTGCTTGTTTATTTATAAAGCACTTTACATTTGAAACCAGTAAGACGCCCTAAGGGCGAGAAGTGACTGTCAGGGCGCGCGGAAACAACATACTAACTTATTGCTCTATTAAACTATTAAACTTATTGCCCGATTACACTATTACCCTGTTACCTTATTACACTTATTACACCTATTCACCTATTACACTATTACACTTATTTCACTATTACACTTATTGCACTATTACACTATTACACTTATTGCCCTATTACACTATTACCCTGTTACCTTATTACACTTATTACACCTATTCACCCATTACACTATTACACTTATTTCACTATTAAACTTATTGCCCTATTACACTATTACACTTATTGCCCTATTACACTATTAAACTTATTGCCCTATTACACTATTACGCTATTACACTTATTGCCCTATTACACCATTAAACTATTACATGTATTACACTATTACACTTATTACACCTATTCACCTATTACACTATTACACTTATTTAACTTTTACACGTATTGCCCGATTACACTATTACACTATTAAACTTATTGCCCTATTACCGTATTATTATCCTATTAAACTTATTACACCTATTCACCTATTACACTGCTGCTACTAGAGAGTGCTGTTAGCTTGACAGACAACTAGTGTAACAGCAAAGTGTGACGGACAAACTGTATTTCTTTATAGTAAACTGCTGCCTGACGGTCGCAACAAACCTCAAAGTCCTACAGTACATACAGTACATAATAATACAAAAAAAAATTTGTCATGAAACAAAAAATAGTTAAAAAAAAAGATTAAAAAAGCAGGGTGGGCAGATCAAACCTCTCGGGGTTAAATCCTGAATGGCTAACTGAACACTTTGTTAAAAAGAGAAGTCTTTAGTCCTCTCTTAGAAACATGGACAGAACTGTGGAGCTCTCAGCTGATCTGGGAGGGAGTTCCACAGTAGAAGGGCAGCTGAGCAGAAGGTTTGGTCACCCATGGTGTGGAGCTTGGTGGGGTGGACTCTTGGAGGTGGTTTGTGTTTCCAGAGTGGAGGCTGTGAGTGGAGGTTTGAGGCTCTAGCAGTTCCTTCAGGTACAGGAGGGGGCTTTACTGTACCGTGGATTCATTGGTGGGTTGACAGGGAGATCTTTACTGTACCGTGGATTCATTGGTGGGTTGACAGGGAGATCTTTACTGTACCGTGGATTCATTGGTGGGTTGACAGGGAGATCTTTACTGTACCGTGGATTCATTGGTGGGTTGACAGGGAGATCTTTACTGTACCGTGGATTCATTGGTGGGTTGACAGGGAGATCTTTACTGTACCGTGGATTCATTGGTGGGTTGACAGGGAGATCTTTACTGTACCGTGGATTCATTGGTGGGTTGACAGGGAGATCTTTACTGTACCGTGGATTCATTGGTGGGTTGACAGGGAGATCTTTACTGTACCGTGGATTCATTGGTGGGTTGACAGGGAGATCTTTACTGTACCGTGGATTCATTGGTGGGTTGACAGGGAGATCTTTACTGTACCGTGGATTCATTGGTGGGTTGACAGGGAGATCTTTACTGTACCGTGGATGCATTGGTGGGTTGACAGGGAGATCTTTACTGTACCGTGGATGCATTGGTGGGTTGACAGGGAGATCTTTACTGTACCGTGGATTCATTGGTGGGTTGACAGGGAGATCTTTACTGTCTATCTAGGTCGTCCTCAGACGAGCCCTCCATCGTTGTTTCCAGTCATCTCGGTTCTCCATACATCTGGCCAGCTCATTGGTGTTCTGTGTCCCTACGTCTTCCTTGAGTACGTCCACGTATGTTTTTGTGGGACGTCCTCGCGACCGGTGCCCATGTGTTGGCTCCCACAGTACCAATTTGCTGGCTGGAACGTGCGTTTCTCTACTTGGTGGTAAACTATCTTGTCGCCAGTGTGGACTCTTCTGTGTTCCTGGACTCCCAGGATCTCTACCCCCTGTTCTTCAGCACAATGTGCCAATTCCACCAGTCTAGCTTCTTCTCTCACTGTGCATGCGTTGAAGGTCCCCATTACAAATGGTCTCCGACAACGCATGAGTGCATTGGATGGGATGCTGTGGTCAGACAGAACCCTCCCTCGTTCCCGTGGGTTTGAGGCCCTGTCGTCATGATGTCCTCCGGAAGGAGGACCAGCACCACCATCCGCCGCGATGCTCCTGCGGACTCCCGCCGCTGGAAGTATAGGATTTGAGATGACTTTGTTCTTCATGGTTGGCTTTTCAATGCTAGTTAAGGACTGTGGGGTCGCAAATTCTCACAGTCCTGGTTTTTACCTCAGAGTGACCTTCTCCTAGGTGGGTTGCCTACCATGGCTAAGAGCCCCACCCGCCCCGACTGATAGCTCAGATTGCCGGATCTGAATGGTCCACATGCTGATGTTTTAACTCACTGAATGGTTCTAATTAAATACAAGTTCTAAAGTTTCGAAGTTTCTACCTGAGCCTCTCCCTGTTGAGTTCCATCAAGCTGTGTGCTCCATTGTTCCTTTCTGATCCATGAGTGTCTGTGTGTGGCCACTGTCTCCCCTTAAATGCATGTTGAGATGCATAGTAGGGGAAGTGACAAGTGGTGAGCACAGCCAATCAACTGAGCCAGAGGTGATAACAATGTAGTGCCAGCTAAAACCCCCCAACAGAAACCAACCTAAAATCTAAAGTAGTTGTAATTAAATACAATTCTAAATTTCAAAGTTTCTACCTGAGCCTCTCCCTGTTGAGTTCCATCAAGCTGTGTGCTCCATTGTTCCTTTCTGATCCATGGATTCATTGGTGGGTTGACAGGTAGATCTTTACTGTACCGTGGATTCATTGGTGGGTTGACAGGGAGATCTTTACTGTACCGTGGATTCATTGGTGGGTTGACAGGGAGATCTTTACTGTACCGTGGATTCATTGGTGGGTTGACAGGGAGATCTTTACTGTACCGTGGATTCATTGGTGGGTTGACAGGGAGATCTTGCATTGTGTCTGGGAGGAGATGGGAAGCCAAGCCAGCGCAGTGAGCAGAGGGTGGGTGTGATGCACTCGTACATATGAACTCTCATCAGGATCCTAGCAGCGCTGTTCTGGTTGTATGAGGAGCTTCTGAAGGCTCTTGTTTGGGATGCCGATGAGAAGTGCATCGATTGATTGATTGAAGAATGTATTAGAAGTTTAGTCTATTCACAAGTCTCGAGCCTGTAGGTGACTTTTCAGACCAATGTTGAGGCAGGCGTTCCACATGTTAGTGGTGTAGCAGAAGAACGAATTTGAGCCTTTTTTAGAGCTAAATCTGGGTTGAACGTGATTAGTGGAGCTGCCTCTGGTGTTGTAGTTGCATTGCAGTCCAGCCTGGAGGAGACAAAGGTGTGGACTATCTTTTCAGCATCAAGCAGAGTGAGGATGGGACACCTGGGACCTGTCTGGCTATATTCCTGAGTTAGTACTAGTTAGTTCTAGTAGTTACTAGAGTGAGGGTGGGACAGAGTCTGGCTATATTCCTCAGTTAGTACTAGTTAGTTCTAGTAGTTACTAGAGTGATGGTGGGACAGAGTCTGGCTATATTCCTGAGTTAGCACTAGTTAGTTCTAGTAGTTACTAGAGTGAGGGTGGGACAGAGTCTGGTTATATTCCTCAGTTAGTACTAGTTAGTTCTAGTAGTTACTAGAGTGATGGTGGGACAGAGTCTGGCTATATTCCTGAGTTAGCACTAGTTAGTTCTAGTAGTTACTAGAGTGATGGTGGGACAGAGTCTGGTTATATTCCTGAGGTGGAGGAGGCCATGGGGGTCCATTTTAACACCCAGGTTAGGTGTGGGGGTCCATTTTAACACCCAGGTTGAGGTGGGGGTCCATTTTAACACCACAGGTTGGGTTAGGGTTAGGATTCTTTACCAGATTGCGTTTTTTGGTCAAAACAATCTTTTTTCTTCATTCCCTAACTAAAGAACGTTGACTAATCGTGGATACAATTAAAATGTTCCGGGTGAAAGAAAAGATGACGCTCCGCCCTGGCCATGTGCTTCTTGTTTACATCCTGGTCACATGGTGCGGTCCTGTTGACGGGGAAAATAAGGTAAAACCACTGAAAAAAACCTTCAGAGGCTGATTCATTCATTAATACCTGGCAGTTGATGTCTTAACTCATCTAGTGCCTTTCGCGTGATGTCACGCAATAAGTACTAGAGTACGTATAGTGCCGAATGCGCGATGTCGCGCGAAAAGTAATATATTACTGTAACGGCGAGTAAAAATACCTAGTACAATGGCCGACGCTCCGGAGACGAAATCCGCGCTGATTTGTCATCATCACGGCTCCACGAGCACACAATAGTCATCCCATAACATTGAGGTGGACGGCCGATCTCATCTTTAATGTCCATTATCTCAAAACAACACTTTAGAAGCGAAGATGGAGGCAGATGCTCGCTTATAAAACACATGTATAAACGCTCCTATGCAATCCAGCATGGCACCACGTAAACAATGATCGGTTCCGTCGCAGGATCCGATGACGTCAGACCGGAAGTACTTCCGGTCTAGACTTCTGGCCTTCAAAATAAGACAATGGCCGTTAATGGGGCCGGGAGGGGGCACTCTGGACCCCCTAATCCGTTAATGTCCTGGGCTCTGGATGAGTTAAAGGGCTAACCCAGGTGTTAAATAAGTAAACCCATGAATAACACTTTCTTGCACATAATGTATGTTACTATAGATAATGTACTCATTACAAGTAGATATCTTGTAGTGAACTAGAAGTCCGTCCAGAGATCGCGCCCACTTTGACTAATTCGGGTGCCCACTCGTCCAGGTGCTCAGTTGTCAAGGTGCCCACATGTCCCTCGTGCCCACATGTCCTTAGTGGCCATAGGTCCCAAGTTGAAGCCAGATGGTGTTAGTGCCCAGTTGTCCAAGTGCTCACCTTTCCAGGTGCCTACATGTCCCTAGTGCCCACATGGTTTTGGTGGCCAGTTTGTCGGGTACTATCTACTGTATATCTTTAAAAAAAAAATAAGGAAAAAATGCATTTTGTGATCATGAGAAGTGGAGAGACATGTGAAGGTGGAAAAATGGATGATCGCCGAGGCAGAAGCATTATAGATTTTAGATGGTGTACTGGTGAACCTACACATAGCTTCATTAGATAAGAACCATCGCTACCAAGGCGGCCACCAAGGCGAAAGCCACCAAGGCGAATATATGGTTGGGATTTCTGAACATATTGGTGCAAGACATCCACCATGTCTCTTCTCTTCCTTCTTCTATCTCACATGTTCTCTCTGCTGGTAGGGTTTCTCTCTTTTCCAGTAAGTTCAGGTTGTCCTCCTTCACTGAACACAGTGTGTGTCTTTCCTCTAGCTCTTTCATCGCTCTGTCCTTCTCCTCCAGTTGTCTCTCAAACTCTTCTCTCTGCATCTTTGTCTTCTTGGTCATGATGTTGACGAACACAACAGTACAACATCTCATCTCATCCACCTTCCTCTCCCTATCACTTTTCCAGTAAGTTCCGGATCTCTTCCCTCAACACTGAACAATGTTTGTGTCTTTCCTCTAGCTCTTTCATCTCTCTGTTCTTCTCTTCCAGTTGTCTCTCAAACTCTTCTCTCTGCATCTTTGTCTTCGAGGTCATGATGTTGACGATCTCAGGCAGGATAATCTTCATCAGGTGTGTCTCTGCTTCCACCCTGGTGCCTCCTTCATATTTCTCTCTCATCTCCTCCATTTCCTGTCCGTGTCTCTCCTCCATCTCTCTCTTCTCTCTCTCTCTCTCCTCTTTAAACTTCTCCAGCTCTCTCTCCATCTCCTCTCTTCTCTCAGACTCCGTCTTCAGCGCTTGTCGCAGCTCTGTTTTCTTCCCTTCATCTCTCTCCTCCCTAATCTGTTTCTCCAGTTCAGCCTGTTGGATCTTAATCTCACAGATTTTTCCCTTAAGCTCTTGGATGGTTTCCTCTTTCGCCTTCAGAGATTCCTTAAGCTCCTCCATATCCTCTCTGTCCCTCAGAATTATCTTTTCGGCCTTGGCTTCCGTCTCCAGGAAGGTGCTGTACCATTCATGCAGGAGTTCACTTAGGTTATGGTCCAGCTGTTGAAGGATGTCAATCATTTCTGAACTTGCCTTGTTTCCCTTTTTCCACACCATGTCAATAATTTCCCGTGCCTTTTCTGCCCTGGGTTTTTCCACTTTGACTGACTCCATTTCATCATAATTGATCGTTTTCTTGGTCAAAAGTCCGTCCATTAGAGAATTCAGGTTGGCCTCTGAGACTCTTCCAACGAACTCAGCCCTCACAGTCTTCAGATATTTCTCTGCTTCCTCAATCTTTATCTTCGGAATTGGCTTAGCCGTGGAAGAACCTTGAAGACAAAATAGAGGCTTGGTTTTAATATTTGTGGTATCATTATGTAATAAAAACATCAATAACATTTACATTAAGGTTTCAGCCTATATTGTCATCATCAGAGCTGTGATAATGGTTATTGGGTCAAAGGTAACCAGCACGTTTATTAAAAAGTCCAGAAAGAATTGGGGACATTTAGATGAGTCAACTTTGTCCTGAAGAATTGTGTGTGAACAACCATTTTCCTTTGGGTATAAATGTCAGTATTTAAGTATTTGGTTTAGTACCTCAACTAAAATAACCTCACCTACTGATGTGCATGTGTTAATTTACCCTCAACAGTTATAGTTTACAAAAGTTTGCAAGTGACTTTTCTATTTCTTATCGATTTAAGTATAAGCATGCAAAGTGTATTTTACTGACTTATGCAATATAACCGAAGGGAGGAATTATTAACTTGTGCCCTACAACAACGTAGGCCCCACGCAGACGACAATGGTCTCTAGAGAAAACGACAACATTTAGTTCTCACTTGTTATTCTGCGTCTACATGTAAACGCATCAGCATTGAAATTTATGTAATGTGCATGCCATGTCACTAGGTGGCGGTGACTCATAGATAGGCGAGTGACACCCTTGTACTTCCTTGTTTACGTTCACCATGGTAACGTCGCTGCACGTAGTCTGCACGTGAGACATGACATCACACATTGTGTTGTTTCCTCAGTTTTTTTTCCAGTTCACATGGAGACACAAGGCTGAGTGTCTTCAAAGATTTCCACCCTGGGAGGTGGTTTCACTTTGTTGCGTTTTCAACCCCCGAAAATGCCGTAGCTGACACTTCATTTTGCTGTTTTCTATAGAAACATTTCCGTCTACACGGGGCTTTAGGGAGCAGCTCAAGCCAATCAAAACCGAGCGTGGCCAGAGCAAATCTGGGACATTCGTCTGAATTGCAGTGCTCCTAGGAAGCCAGAAAACTGGGGGTAAAATCTTACCCAGAACTCGACTTCTACGGTATATGAAGTTTATTATTGTTAAAGTTGATTATATTTTAGGTTTTCATTATTGTTTTCAAAAGAGAAAATAATCTATTTACTAGATTTTTCTGTTTGCTGAGCACCAATGACAAACCAATGTAGTGAGATAAGGTTTCTAATAGTTCAATTCTCACCAAGCTGTGGGTTTTCAGGGATGGCGTTATCCAATTCTGTCTTCCTCATCCTCAGCTCTTCGTCTTTCTGATTCAGTAGTTTTTCCATCTCTGTCTGTAGGTGATTACTTTCTTTCAGTTGTTGGTCTTTCTCTTCTAGACTCTTGTCTTTCTCTATCTTGATCTTCTCCAGTTCACTTTCTCTTTCCATCAGTTGCACTGCGAGCTTCTCTACTTGGTTTCTCAAGTCATCCACGTCCTGTGTCAGTTGATGTTGCTGGTTGGGGCTCCTCTCCATCTGTTTGATCGTGTTCTCCAGTTCACTCTCTCTTTCTTTCAGTTGAACTGTGAGCTTCTCTACTTGGGTGTTCAGAACTTGCTGGTCTTGGATCAGTTGCTGTTGATATCTCTTGCTCTCCTCCACCTCTGTGGCAGTGTTCTGCAGTTCCCTCTCTCTTTGCTTCAGTAGTTGGTCTTTCTCTCCTATTCTCCTATCTCTGTCTACCAGTGTCTGGTTGATCTTCCCCAGTTCGCTCTCTCTTGACTGCAGTTGAACTTTAAGCTTCTCTACTTGGTTTCTCAAGTCATCCAGGTCCCGTGTCAGTTCATGTTGCTGGTTGGTGCTCTTCTCCACCTGTTTGATCGTGTTCTCCAGTTCACTCTCTCTTTCTTTCAGTTGAACTTTGAGCTTCTCTATTACGTTTCTCCGACCCTCCAGGTCCTGTGTCAGTTTATTTTGCTGACTCTTGCTCTTCTCCATCTGTTTGGTTGTGTTCTGCAGTTCACTCTCTCTTTCCTGAAGTTGAACTGTGAGCTTCTCTACTTGGGTGCGTAGGTCCTGCAGGTCCTGGATCAGTTTAGTTTGCTGTATCTTGCTCTTCTCCACCTCTTTGGTAGTGTTCTCCAGTTCACTCTCTCTTTGCATCAGTTGAACTGTGAGCTTCTCTACTTGGTTATTCAGATCCTGCTGGTCTTGGATCAGTTGCTGTTGATAGCTCTTGCTCTCCTCCACCTCTTTGGTAATGTCCTGCAGTTCCTTGTCTCTTTGCTTCAGTAGTTGGTCTTTTGTCTGGTTGATCTCCTCCAGTTCTCTCTCTCTGTCATGCAGTTGAACTGTGAGCTCCTCCACAACGTTTCTCTGATCCTCCAGGTCCTGTGTCAGTTTATGTTGCTGACTCTTGCTCTTCTTCATCTGTTTGGTAGTGTTCTCCAGTTCACTCTCTCTTTCCTGAAGTTGGACTGTGAGCGTCTCTACGTGGGTGCGTAGGTCCTGCAGGTCCTGGATCAGTTTAGTTTGCTGTATCTTGCTCTTATCCACCTCTTTGGTAGTGTTCTCCAGTTCGCTCTCTCTTTGCATCAGTTGAACTGTGAGCTTCTCTACTTGGTTGTTCAGAACTTGCTGGTCTTGGATCAGTTGCTGTTGATATCTCTTGTTCTTCTCCACCGTGTTGGTAATGTTCTGCAGTTCTCTCTCTCTTTGCTTCAGTAGTTGGTCTTTCTCTCCTATTCTCCTATCTCTGTCTACCAGTGTCTGGTTGATCTTCCCCAGTTCGCTCTCTCTTGACTGCAGTTGAACTTTAAGCTCCTCTACTTGGTTTCTCAAGTCCTCCAGGTCCCGTGTCAGTTCATGTTGCTGGTTGGTGCTCTTCTTCATCTGTTTAATCGTGTTTTCCAGTTCACTCTCTTTATCTTTCAGTTGAACTTTGAGCTTCTCTACGTGGTTGTTCAGAACGTGCTGGTCTTGGATCAGTTGCTGTTGATATTGTTTGCTCTTCTCCATCTCTTTGGTAGTGTTCTGCAGTTCCCTGTCTCTTTGATTCAGTATTTGGTCTTTCTCTCCTATTCTCCTATCTCTGTCTACCAGTGTCTGGTTGATGTTCTCCAGTTTTCTCTCTCTTTCTTTCAATTGAACTGTGAGCTCGTCTACTACATTCCTCCGATCCTCCAGGTCCTGTGTCAGTTTATGTTGCTGAGTCTTGCTCTTCTTCATCTGTTTGATTGTATTCAGCAGTTCACTCTCTCTTTCCTGAAGTTGAACTGTGAGCTTCTCTACTTGGGTGCGTAGGTCCGGGGTCAGGTTCGGTTGCAGTTTTCGAGTCAGTAGAACCTCTTTTACAGAACAAAGAGATAGATCAAATATGTTAACAAACAGTGTAATACTGTGTGTGTGTGTGTGTGTGTGTGTGTGTGTGTGTGTGTGTGTGTGTGTGTGTGTGTGTGTGTGTGTGTGTGTGTGTGTGTGTGTGTGTGTTACAGCTTTCAAACAGCTGAAGATTATGGACATATTTGACCACATGGCACAATTTGACATTGTCATGGGGCATGCTGACATGGGAACATGAAGATTTACTATTCTGTCCCTGTCGGGACTCAAGTCCACCTCTCTGTAACAAGAGACTGTGTAATAAGGAGACGACTCCCTGTAATAAGGAGACTGTGTAATAAGGAGACTGTTTAATAAGGAGACTCCCTGTAATAAGGAGACTCCCTGTAATAAGGAGACTCTCTGTAACAAGGATACTCTCTGTAATAAGGAGACTGTGTAATAAGGAGACTGTTTAATAAGGAGACTCCCTGTAATAAGGAGACTCTCTGTAATAAGGAGACTCTTTAGCAGAGTGGTCACCCTCTCTACGTCTCCAGACTTACATGGGATCAGGCTTGCATATTTATTTATTTTAAGTTGGCGTATTTAGAGCTGAATTATCAGTTCCCTCTGCGTGTTTGCCATTTCTCCAACTGTGGACACAGTAATAGTATCACTATTGTCTTTATGTTTCATACCAACTCCATCGGACTATTAACTCTTTTACCGTTATGTACGTTAATCTTTTCCCCATTCTGGCAGTTTACTGTTGCCAATACGAACGTTTGAGCACTGTAAGCTGATGAGGGGTCGCGCAGGTGTGTGCAGTAAAAACAGGTCCCGTAACGCTGCTCTCAAATCTCCACCACACGTCAACAATAATAGATGGCCAATTCACTTCCTCCACTGGCTGCCCCCTGCAATCAGTTTGGCTCGTGTACAGCCATAGAGCATCGCAGTGAGGTGTCAGTTTGGCTCGTGTACAGCCATAGAGCATCGCAGTGAGGTGTCAGTTTGGCTCGTGTACAGCCATAGAGCATCGCAGTGAGGTGTCAGTTTGGCTCGTGTACAGCCATAGAGCATCGCAGTGAGGTGTCAGTTTGGCTCGTGTACAGCCATAGAGCATCGCAGTGAGGTGTCAGTTTGGCTCGTGTACAGCCATAGAGCATCGCAGTGAGGTGTCAGTTTGGCTCGTGTACAGCTATAGAGCATCGCAGTGAGGTGTCAGTTTGGCTCGTGTACAGCTATAGAGCATCGCAGTGAGGTGTCAGTTTGGCTCGTGTACAGCTATAGAGCATCGCAGTGAGGTGTCAGTTTGGCTCGTGTACAGCTATAGAGCATCGCAGTGAGGTGTCAGTTTGGCTCGTGTACAGCCATAGAGCATCGCAGTGAGGTGTCAGTTTGGCTCGTGTACAGCCATAGAGCATCGCAGTGAGGTGTCGGAAGCAAACTCGCCATTCATTTTTACCATAGGGTTTTTCATTATCAGCCACAAAGTCGTAGCAATTCAATGTACACTTACCACTAGGCTGGTGGTTGTAAAATGGTTCTATATGCTCCTGTGGAACCCCCGAGTATTTATGCTATCACTCTAGTTTTGGTAAAAACATGTCTTAACACTTTGACTGCCACAATGTTAAGGGTTTTAAGGGTAAAACCCTTGCCACCATAGACGGCCATTCATTTTTGACGGAATAAATTGAAAATGGTAGGATGTACGAAAATTGACAAAAATTTCAGAGAATATAGAGTCGGAACCTTAGCTTTCACCATAAAAATTTCGTCCTGCTGTGGTGTTCTGCTGTGGAGAAACCTGAGGGAGAGCGAAAGCTGTACAGATGAAAAAGGAGCATCAGAAATTTACTTTCTGAGATAATTGAGGTCAAAGGAAAAAAACTTTCAGAAGCCCTAGAAACAAATTGGTAAATGGTACAAGAACACACAGTACCTCTAAATGAAGAACAGGGTGCAGGCCATAATAATGTAAAAAAAAAAGTTAAAAAAAGTTGTACCGTGGTCTAGTTATAAGGCAGGAAAGTGGAAGAAGCCAGGAGACTGACAGAGGCTCTTTTTTCATCTTCCCAGTGTATATAGGAGAGACAGAGTAGAATCCACTGTGTTTTGACCTGGGATTTTTTATTCAAGCCTTCAGTTAGACATCAGACATCTCAAAAATAAAGATAAAAACTCTGATAAAGATAACAAAAAAAAACTTTACATTGCTGTTTCACTTCAGTATAGTTGTAGATGTGTTCCATTGCAATCATCATTTTAGTAACTTCAAACTAAAACGGTCAAACTACCCTGAGCAATTCAAAGTCATAATACATAAAATTAAATAAAAATTGATGTACATTCATATGGAAATGTTTGTATTGACAAAGTCAAGCCAACTGCGACAAACTTCACCATGTTAGAATCCAGACCAGGCAACTGCAATAAGAGTAATTATGAAGAAAAAAAAACATAATTACCATAAGGTATATATAATTATTTGCTATACATTTTATATACACAGGTACATATATTTCCAAAATAGCAGATCTACAAGCTCATAGCCCGGCACCGCGCTATGAGCTTGTAGATCTGCCATTTACATATGATGCCTAATAGCCGATCTACAAGCTCATAGCCCAGCAAGGCACTATGAGCTTAGTATTTTCATGGCTCTCCTTTTAGTAGACCTTGTACCAGTGAACTGTACCGTCATGAAACTGTACCTTTTCCTATGCAAACTTCTAATAAAGTCTTCAATCAATCAATCAATCAATCAATCCCTTCTTTGTATTTACCTACTGTATGTTTTTATACTGTTTTTTATTTCCCCCTTTTTTCCTGACTATATCTACTGCATAGTACTGTGTTCTATCCGTCTGTCATTCAATGTTATATGAGATACTGCAATGGTTTACTATGGAAATAAGCTGTTTAATAAGGAGACTCCCTGTAATAAGGAGACTCCCTGTAATAAGGAGACTCTCTGTAACAAGGATACTCTCTGTAATAAGGAGACTGTGTAATAAGGAGACTGTTTAATAAGGAGACTCCCTGTAATAAGGAGACTCTCTGTAATAAGGAGACTCTTTAGCAGAGTGGTCACCCTCTCTACGTCTCCAGACTTACATGGGATCAGGCTTGCATATTTATTTATTTTAAGTTGGCGTATTTAGAGCTGAATTATCAGTTCCCTCTGCGTGTTTGCCATTTCTCCAACTGTGGACACAGTAATAGTATCACTATTGTCTTTATGTTTCATACCAACTCCATCGGACTATTAACTCTTTTACCGTTATGTACGTTAATCTTTTCCCCATTCTGGCAGTTTACTGTTGCCAATACGAACGTTTGAGCACTGTAAGCTGATGAGGGGTCGCGCAGGTGTGTACAGTAAAAACAGGTCCCGTAACGCTGCTCTCAAATCTCCACCACACGTCAGCAATAATAGATGGCCAATTCACTTCCTCCACTGGCTGCCCCCTGCAATCAGTTTGGCTCGTGTACAGCCATAGAGCATCGCAGTGAGGTGTCAGTTTGGCTCGTGTACAGCCATAGAGCATCGCAGTGAGGTGTCAGTTTGGCTCGTGTACAGCCATAGAGCATCGCAGTGAGGTGTCAGTTTGGCTCGTGTACAGCCATAGAGCATCGCAGTGAGGTGTCAGTTTGGCTCGTGTACAGCCATAGAGCATCGCAGTGAGGTGTCAGTTTGGCTCGTGTACAGCTATAGAGCATCGCAGTGAGGTGTCAGTTTGGCTCGTGTACAGCTATAGAGCATCGCAGTGAGGTGTCAGTTTGGCTCGTGTACAGCTATAGAGCATCGCAGTGAGGTGTCAGTTTGGCTCGTGTACAGCCATAGAGCATCGCAGTGAGGTGTCAGTTTGGCTCGTGTACAGCCATAGAGCATCGCAGTGAGGTGTCAGTTTGGCTCGTGTACAGCTATAGAGCATCGCAGTGAGGTGTCAGTTTGGCTCGTGTACAGCTATAGAGCATCGCAGTGAGGTGTCAGTTTGGCTCGTGTACAGCCATAGAGCATCGCAGTGAGGTGTCAGTTTGGCTCGTGTACAGCCATAGAGCATCGCAGTGAGGTGTCAGTTTGGCTCGTGTACAGCCATAGAGCATCGCAGTGAGGTGTCAGTTTGGCTCGTGTACAGCCATAGAGCATCGCAGTGAGGTGTCAGTTTGGCTCGTGTACAGCTATAGAGCATCGCAGTGAGGTGTCAGTTTGGCTCGTGTACAGCCATAGAGCATCGCAGTGAGGTGTCAGTTTGGCTCGTGTACAGCCATAGAGCATCGCAGTGAGGTGTCAGTTTGGCTCGTGTACAGCTATAGAGCATCGCAGTGAGGTGTCAGTTTGGCTCGTGTACAGCTATAGAGCATCGCAGTGAGGTGTCAGTTTGGCTCGTGTACAGCTATAGAGCATCGCAGTGAGGTGTCAGTTTGGCTCGTGTACAGCTATAGAGCATCGCAGTGAGGTGTCAGTTTGGCTCGTGTACAGCCATAGAGCATCGCAGTGAGGTGTCAGTTTGGCTCGTGTACAGCCATAGAGCATCGCAGTGAGGTGTCGGAAGCAAACTCGCCATTCATTTTTACCATAGGGTTTTTCATTATCAGCCACAAAGTCGTAGCAATTCAATGTACACTTACCACTAGGCTGGTGGTTGTAAAATGGTTCTATATGCTCCTGTGGAACCCCCGAGTATTTATGCTATCACTCTAGTTTTGGTAAAAACATGTCTTAACACTTTGACTGCCACAATGTTAAGGGTTTTAAGGGTAAAACCCTTGCCACCATAGACGGCCATTCATTTTTGACGGAATAAATTGAAAATGGTAGGATGTACGAAAATTGACAAAAATTTCAGAGAATATAGAGTCGGAACCTTAGCTTTCACCATAAAAATTTCGTCCTGCTGTGGTGTTCTGCTGTGGAGAAACCTGAGGGAGAGCGAAAGCTGTACAGATGAAAAAGGAGCATCAGAAATTTACTTTCTGAGATAATTGAGGTCAAAGGAAAAAAACTTTCAGAAGCCCTAGAAACAAATTGGTAAATGGTACAAGAACACACAGTACCTCTAAATGAAGAACAGGGTGCAGGCCATAATAATGTAAAAAAAAAAGTTAAAAAAAGTTGTACCGTGGTCTAGTTATAAGGCAGGAAAGTGGAAGAAGCCAGGAGACTGACAGAGGCTCTTTTTTCATCTTCCCAGGATGAAGGAGAGACAGAGTAGAATCCACTGTGTTTTGACCTGGGATTTTTTATTCAAGCCTTCAGTTAGACATCAGACATCTCAAAAATAAAGATAAAAACTCTGATAAAGATAACAAAAAAAAACTTTACATTGCTGTTTCACTTCAGTATAGTTGTAGATGTGTTCCATTGCAATCATCATTTTAGTCACTTCAAACTAAAACGGTCAAACTACCCTGAGCAATTCAAAGTCATAATACATAAAATTAAATAAAAATTGATGTACATTCATATGGAAATGTTTGTATTGACAAAGTCAAGCCAACTGCGACAAACTTCACCATGTTAGAATCCAGACCAGGCAACTGCAATAAGAGTAATTATGAAGAAAAAAAAACATAATTACCATAAGGTATATATAATTATTTGCTATACATTTTATATACACAGGTACATATATTTCCAAAATAGCAGATCTACAAGCTCATAGCCCGGCACCGCGCTATGAGCTTGTAGATCTGCCATTTACATATGATGCCTAATAGCCGATCTACAAGCTCATAGCCCAGCAAGGCACTATGAGCTTAGTATTTTCATGGCTCTCCTTTTAGTAGACCTTGTACCAGTGAACTGTACCGTCATGAAACTGTACCTTTTCCTATGCAAACTTCTAATAAAGTCTTCAATCAATCAATCAATCAATCAATCCCTTCTTTGTATTTACCTACTGTATGTTTTTATACTGTTTTTTATTTCCCCCTTTTTTCCTGACTATATCTACTGCATAGTACTGTGTTCTATCCGTCTGTCATTCAATGTTATATGAGATACTGCAATGGTTTACTATGGAAATAAGCCTAGTCTTTTCATGGATCTCATGATCTCCTTTTAGTAGACCTTGTACCAGTGAACTGGTACAAGGTCTGACCAATCCATCTCGCTGGATTGGTCAGACTGCGACGTTTGCGAGTGACTTATAGTGGTTGTTTTGCTGGGATGTGTTTGTTTTGCACTAAATGGAGCATCTGTCCTCCTTTCTCACCAAGCTAAGCTAAAGAGGCGTCAATTGGGTATGGCAAGCTATGGCAGCTGCCATACCTTGGCTACAGGGGGAATATAATAAAATGTACTGTAATCGTGCCTGTTGTAAAGGTATGTAACATGACTGGTGTCTTGCACGCGAGCCTCGCGCGCGTGAAAGACACCAGTCAAGTTGCCATAACTTAGCTTTTTCTGAACTGACGCCGCTGAGCTAAACGCCCTGCTCGATCGGTGGTCTGCGCGCGGACCACCTGTTGTGATCCGAGATGAGCATAATCATCTCTCATCTCATGCTTGCTCTCGGAGCGACGTCGCGACCCCCCAAACACGCCAATACACCACTGTATGTATCAATCAATCAATCTAGCAACAACCACTTACTTTATATAGCAGTTCTTTTCGCTGCGACGCCGCGGCTCTGTGGTCCCTGGTGGCCTGGTCGATGAACCATGACGATCCAGTAAAACTTTTCAGATCACATGTAACGGCTGTAGAAGTAGTCCTCAGTAGTATAGTAAAGCACTAAACTAAACCCCCCCCCCCCAAACACATGGCTGCTGCTTCTTTTCGCTGCGACGCCGCGGCTCGGTGGTCCCTGGTGGCCTGGTCGATGAACCATGACGATCCAGTAAAACTTTTCAGATCACATGTAACGCCTGTAGAAGTAGTCCTCAGTAGTATAGTAAAGCACTAAACTAAACCCCCCCCCAAACACATGGCCGCTGCTTCTTGCCAAAGTTGCCGTCCATCCAGCAATCCCAGGCCTGGGGAGGAC
Organism: Nannobrachium achirus; assembly: GCF_963921795.1. Taxonomy (NCBI): domain Eukaryota; kingdom Metazoa; phylum Chordata; class Actinopteri; order Myctophiformes; family Myctophidae; genus Nannobrachium; species Nannobrachium achirus. The sequence continues at coordinate 65,794,622 of NC_137819.1, read as the reverse complement.
GGTCATGTACCAAATCACCATGGTAACACAAGGTAACACAAGCTGATTGGCCACACAATGGTAACCATGGTGATTTTAGTCATTCCAGGGCCCAGGACGGCTGAATCCAAGCGTCAGTGATACATATGCTCCTAATCTTGTGTTAATTAAAAAAAAGACATTCCGGCGTCATATGACGCCGGTGGCAGCGCGGGGGGTGTAAAAGCCTGACGTCATATGACCTCCGTGGCGGTCAAAGTGTTAACTCATTGCATGCCAGGCCCGATAGTCCCGAGATTATTTCAATGTCTTTCCCTGCCAGGCCCGATAGTCCCGAGAATTTCCGCCATTTTGAAAAAAAAAAAAAAAGGATTTTTCAAAAAAAAAATTTTTTCAAATTTTTTTTCTGACCCCAAAAAATCTAGTAGGCATGATAGAAATCGCGAAATTGCATGTTTAACCCCCATAGCAACCCCATCTATCAAACATGGCAGCCATCTTTGTTTACATTTTAGGAAAACATAATGGCTTCTATCTCATGAATGCCTGAACGGATTTCCATTCGGATTTTTTTGTTTGAAAGCTGTGAGCAATGTGGACACACGTGGACGTGGTGCATTATCTAGGCATGGGTGTGCATGATCCGTGCACTATGAATTACATGGAAGTCTATGGAGACCAGAGGCACCGTAGAGTACGAAGGTATGTTAAAATGGCGGGGAATGTGTTAATAATATTGCACGGAGAAGAACTGCATTACCCATACTGCTTAACATGTACATCCCGTGAAATCGACGTCTGTGATTGGTGGAGATTCTTCTTCTTTTGTATATCTTGCGGTTCCCGCGAAAATAGCTACTGCCCCCTGTCTGCCCGGCAGATTATTGCACTTCAGCAGAACTCCGTGGGCGAGTGTCTTTCTTTTACAAATATGATGCACTGAGTTAAATATGACGATAAGAGCGTCCACAGAGATGACAATCACTACATGTCAGGCCATATGCTGGCCTGGATAACTAAACTTAGCGTGATTAAGGGATATATTTCAGGAAACAAGTGTCATTCGCAATGCATTTTGGGAGTGTAGTTTCCACAATTTTGAAAATAATGATGTACACAGTTGTACCCTGCCCTTTTTTTCAGCGTTCTAATTCATTGTTGCATTAAAATAAATATATAATATTGTCATGATTCCTCTCCAGCCGGCTTTGTCCAAGGCTTAAAAATGGTGAAATAAATACTTTATGAAATGTCTATGGAAGAAATTAATGGGGAAAATGCTTCCGACACCAGAGTGAAGACGGGGTGGGGCTTCAACTACGATGCTCTATAATTGTGAATTTAAAAAGATTTTGTTTGGAAATAATGCATAGATACTTTTCTATAACATTGCAAAGGTAAGCTGCTTTTTGATGGCAGTAGCACAAATAAATAAATAAATAAATAATAAGGCAGTAAAATAGTTAATTTATAACAAGGTAAGGTAAGGTAAAATGTATTTGTCCACAAGGGAAATTTGTCTTGGGCTTTCACCCCTGCTACAGCGACACACAAGACATCAGTGACACTACATAATAGAAATACATGACACAACATTACACAAGTGCACAGTGATTAATCAATACTCTCAGTCAGTGCTGTTTCAGAGCGTCGTTCAATAATTTAGTGGACACGGGTACAAATTATTTTTTAAACCTAATGTACTTCTATTTAGGTTCACTGTACCTTCTTCCAGAAGGTAGAAGTACAAACCTCCCATGTAACACATGGGTAGCATCACCAAGTATTTTCTGAGCCTGTCTTAGTGCCGCCTGCTCGTAAATAGACTGCAGAGAGGGGAGTTGTCTTACTCCTATGATCTTCCCTGCAGTCTGAACCAATCTCAACAATTTGGACCTCAGTTGCACTGAGAGATTACCAAACCAAACTGTGAGGCCAAATCTAACCAGGCTCTCCAAGACTGCCCGGTAGAACACTAACATTAACTTTTGGTCAACACCTCAGACGGCGGAGGAAGTGTAGTCTTTGCTGTAGTTTACTACAGAGACTGTCCACATGTGTATTCCAAGTTAGTGAGTTGTCAATAGAAATGCCCAAGTATTTATATGAAGAAACCTGTGAGATGGCCGCGTCATGAATGACCACAGGCCTGTGGTCACCAACGCTCATAATAATGACCACATCAGTGATCATGAAAACATTCTTATCTTGATGAGGATACAGTATGGATGTAATCAGTAGGTTTCGTAACCCTTGTTTGTTTAACTCTGGAAGGGATATTTCCTTCCAATGGGTGGCGCTCTCGCGCCACAAAGACAGAGAACGCTATACGTTTGCTCCCGATAGGACAATGTGATTGGCCAAGAGGGCATGTCAATCATGTTTCCTAAGGCCCGCCTCCTGTGACCGACCTTATCTGCTGACGTGCCCACGTCACTTCCTCCAAAACGGCTTCTCTGCACGAGAAAGAGTCGAGAGTCGGAAGGAGATGTTCCTTCCAGAGTTAAACAAACAAGGGTTTCATACGAAACCTACTGTTTGTTGTCACTCTTCGTGTCATATTTCCTTCCTATGGGACGCTTAGACTCCCGGAAGCGAAAGAGCACGTTGTAATTGACTCATCGACTCCCTTAAAGGTGATACACCATGCATTTAAAAAGTATTTATGTCATATTGTTTATGTCCCAAAAACGTTTTTTCAAAAGGTTTGAGGCTAAATTACCACTCCTGAATAGAGAGCCTCTCATTTTTGAATGGCTCTCAGAGCATTTTCAGCTGCAGTACCACCTTTGGCCTGAACTGCGCCCCCCCCCCCCCCCCCTATCAACAGCTATCAACAGCAAAAAAAAAAAAAATATTTTTGAAAAAAAAAAAACAGAGAAAGACAACGGTCTGAAATGGGACTTTGTGAGGATAGAAGGTGCTATCGGGACCCCCAAAAAAAGGTTTTAAAATAGGAAAAGTGAATTTCCATGGTGTATCACCTTTAATTGCTGTGTTCCCTTTCCCTTCCCTTCCCTCTCAACGTGAACAGTCTACACACACACACACACACACACACACACACACACACACACACACACACACACACACACACACACACACACACACACACACCCTTACTGGCCTTAAAGTTATACTGTGTAAGTTGCTAAACTAGTGGTCAGTAGCGGTATTGCTTTTTTCGGACGTTTTTCGCCCGGAGTCGTCGCGGACCACCGGAGCGGCGCCGCAAACCACCGTGACCGATAGTAATCCGTGGAGGGGTAGAACGCATGGTAGAACGTCATTTTCTGGCCAGGATTTGGGGATTAAGAGGTTAAAATCCTTCACCATGGTAAACACTGTATAGTCCGGTTCACTATGTTAAGAAATGTTTATTCGTTCAAAATTTGTGGGGATTTGTAAAACTATACATTTTTGGAATCTTCAGAGCATGGGGAATCCAAAAATCTTTGTTTGCATTTGCACAGACACCTGCAAAGCCGCCATTTTGGACGTTCAAAATGGCCGACATAAAATACATAATTTGTGCTATCTTGGCTTCTAGACAACCTAGAAACTTAATTAAACATGCCAATCCTATGTTTTCTGGGTCAAGGAATCAAATAAGTAAATGATGGGTGTAAAATGTTCCGGACCCCCACCCCTTTTCTGGGGGTTATCTATTTTGGGACCTCCCAGAACAGTACGCCAGCCAGTTAATGTCCGATTTTCATAATATTAGACTTGTTTTGTAGGTTTTAAAACATCCTGAGTTCATTTATTACACTTTTAAAGCAGCCAGAATAACCTTTCTGACTTTTGGTTGGGGTCTTTCCTCACCGGGGACCCCCCAGACAGACCCCTGAGCCTATCTCAGTAATCACTCTGCTCCTGCTCCAGAACAATGTTAAATCAGATCATAATTGAAGCATAAAAGTTGTTGTAGCTGGGCTCTGGAAACAGAAATGAGTAGTAGCAAATAACAGGGGTCTTCCACAGGGGGTCTGAGACTGGATCTCTGGGGGGGTCCTCATAGTTACTACAGGGGGTCCACCAAATCTTTATGGGATCTTCTTTTTTCTTTTTTTTTTACATTTTGAAACTTTGAATGTTTTTAGGTATCCTGGGTTATGTATTGTACTTTGATGGTTTATTAGTATTCTCAGTATTATTTATATATGTTGTGTTAGACAGTTATGGTTGACAGGTGTTACTGCAGGGATTGCAATAATTAAAGGGCCAGTTCACCTCTGGGACAACCAGATCTTATTTTATTGTTGTTTGGGACAAGATCAACACAATCCTGAGTTATTTTTTGTGTTCAATCTGTGTTTTGACATATTTTAGTATTTCAGCATGAATGATGATGCATTTTGCATCATATGATGCAGCATGATGACTCATATGATGCAAAATGCATCATCATGCTGAAATACTAAAATATCTCAAAACACAGATTGAACACAAAAAATAACTCAGGATTGTGTTGATCGTGTCCCAAACAACAATAAAATAAGATCTGGTTGTCCCAGCGGTGAACTGGCCCTTTAAGGTATTGCAACTTCTTACTTTGGGCGTGCAGAACAACGTGTCTATTTATTGCACTGCACTACCCACAACACAACACGCACACCTCTTTGTATTGTCACCCCAAAACCCTCACCCTATCCAAGAGCCCATGGTCAATTATGCCCAAAGAGATTCACTACAATACAGTAATTTCAGACATGCAGGATCTATTCGTCTTCATCATCGTCATCTTCAATGTCCAACCTAATAGTGTTGACAGTGTCTCCACCATAGCATAGAGTGAAAAGCAGGTTATTTGACTAGCTGCAACGTCCCTTGCAAACTGCTTTTCAGTCACATTATGAGCTCAAGTACTGCCTTTGGAGCAGGGAGGGCAAGACACCTGGAACATACCCTCCACTCTCTGAATTCCATCTATTTTCTTCAATTGGTGGGCAATTTGACAGGTATGATTTATCCCTCCTTGTGACGTAGTTGGCACAGAGGATATGTGGTAACAGTGCAGCACAAGTTGGAGGTAGCATCTGAGTTCTAGTCAGGTTCACTATGTATTTTCGTTCAAAATTTGTGGGGATTAGTAAAACTATACATTTTTGGAATCTTCAGAGCATGGGGAATCCAGAAATCTTTGTTTGCATTTGCACAGAAACCCGCAAAGCTGCCATTTTGGACGTTCAAAATGGCCGACATAAAATACATAATTTGTGCTACCTTGGCTTCTAGACAACATATAAACTTAATTAAACATGCCCCTCCTATGTTTTCTGGGTCAAGGAATCAAATGAGTAAATGATGGGTGTAAAATATTCCGGACCCCCACCCCCTTTCTGGGGGTTATCTCTTTTGGGACCTTCCAGAAGAGTACGCCAGCCAGTTAATGTCCAATTTTCATAATATTCGACTTGTTTTGTAGGTTTTAAAACATCCTGAGTTCATTTATTACACTTTTAAAGCAGCCAGAATAACCTTTCTGACTTTTGGTTGGGGTCTTTCCTCACCTGGGACCCCCCAGACAGACCCCTGAGCCTATCTCAGTAATCGCTCTGCTCCTGCTCCAGAACAATGTTAAATCAGATCATAATTGAAGCATAGAAGTTGTTGTAGCTGGGCTTTGAAAACAAAAAGGAGCAGTAGCAAATACCAGGGGTCTTCCACAGGGGGTCCGGGACCCCTGGGAGGTCCTCAGAGTTACTACAGGGGGCCCGCCAAATCTTGATAGGATATTTTTTTAAACTTTTTTTGAAACTTTTAACGTTTTTATGTAGGTACTGATGGTTTATTAGTATTCTCAGTATTATTTATAACATTTTTTGTGTTAGACAGTTATGGTTGATATTTGTTACTGCAGGGATTGCAAGAATTAAGGTATTGCAACTTCTTACTTTGGGCGCACAGACTAACGTGTCCATTTATTGCACTGCACTCACACTGACCGCACTCACACTGACCGCACTCACACTGACCACACACACACACACACACACACACACACACACACACACACACACACACACACACACACACACACACACACACACACACCCCTCTTTGTTATCGTCAGCCCAAAACCTGCACCCTATCCTCTTAAAGAGCTTATGGTCAATTATGCCCAAGGAGATTTACTACAATACATGTCCTCCCTAATAGTGTTGACAGTCTCCAACATAGCATTTGCAGGGAGGAGTGCAAGGCAGGTTATCGTTTGAGCAGCTGCACCGTCCCTTGCAACCTGCTTTGCAGTAGCCACATTTGATGAGCTAAAGAACTGTCTTTGGAGCAGAGGGGGGGGGGGAAGACACCTGACTGGAAATACCCTCCAATCTCTGAATTCCATCTATTTTCTTCGATTGATGGAAGCTCAGGGCAATGCGTCAGTTATGACAAAGTAGGCATCATAATACAATACATTCATCAAGGGCCATGATTTTGAGGAAGTGCACACACATGAATAGGCCCTGATTACTCAAGTCCTTGGTACAAAAAAAAAGAAAAAAAAAAAGAATATAGATATATTTGAGCGAGGTCAAGTTGTTGGATGTCACAAATGTCAAGGGTTCCTTGGCCTACACAATCTACCTGTTGCTGACTGGGGAAGAACATTTGTTGGAATCTCCAAAGTACATGGGTCAATGCCTACTTGAAGCCTGATGGTGATGACCAAGCCATGGCAAGGGTTCCTCCTGAGCTTATTAATGGTGAGCTTCCATCAACATTGCAGTCATTGGAGCATTTTGCATGCCGTGTTTACAGTTCAAAAGGTCCAACAACCCTGCAATTACTCAGATGGTAAGTAGCTGAGCGGAGGCGCTTCCTGAAGACCAGAGCAGATAAGCTGTGATTGGCCGGTAGTGTATCATGTGTGTATGATCTGCGATGTGATTGGTCAACGTATACACAACGTATACAGATGATGCCGATTACGTCATTTTGCCGCGAAATCCCGCCCCCGTCACTGCTAAGAAGAAAACATATAAAGAGAAGGCTTCAGAAGCTGAAAATAACGGAGTGGGGGTTCTAAAATTTTAGCGATTTAACAGTTAGGACAATTTTAAGATTTGTTTTATAAAAAAGGTTACATAGTATAACTTTAATGAGTGACTGCTCGTCTGTGTAGTCTAAAACACTACACTTGTTTCATCTCCATGACAACAGCTTGTTGAGGAGCAGGTTTGTTGATTTGTGGTCATTGAGGTTTAGCTTTTCACCAGTGAGCTCCTGCACTAACCAGTAGGAGACTTCTGTTATTTAATGTTCTTTTCTTTTCTTTTCTTTTCTTTTCTTTTCTTTTCTTTTCCTTTCTTGGCAGCAGTTTAGAAGCCTAGATTCCCATTGTGAATGAAAATGGCATGTTCAAAGTGTGTCAGTAAAAGAAGGGTTGACACTGAAAATCAACAAGTCTAAGAGGAATGGACTTAACAATATGCATTAATTCTATTGTGCAAAGAGACTTAGCTCTGGTGTAGAGGCAGAGACCACAGTTGAACTGAAGCTAAACAAAAAGACTAATTGACAAGTAAAATCATGCTCCACTCATAGATTCCAGCCAGTAGAACTTAACCCATTTAGGCCTGAACTAAGTTTTCTGAAAAACTATATTTTTCAAAAATTAGCCTACAAAAACAAGTGACTACGGCTGGTCAAATGTCAGTGATTTTCAAACAGTAGAAACGTGAGAAAATGACCCCGATTTAGTTTTTGTGTGTTTTTCGTTTTTTTTCCATGGTAACACAGTTTGAATATTGATGAAGGTTTTCATTCAAAAAGATAGTTGTTTTAAGGTAATGAAATGGTTACATCATTATGTTAAACTAGGCTGCTTTTGGAAGGAATTATCTGTGGTTTTGGGGAGCGGAGATGTTTGCACATTGAGATTTTCACTGGGGTTTCTATTGTTCTAAGGAAAGCATTGTCTCATATTTCACGCACGCCCATACAGCGTGCTGCATCTGTTTGTATTCTTTGTATTGTAAACACAGTGACTTCATCTCGCTAATGTTAATAGAAGACAGTATTCTGGAAGATACATTTATTTTTTTGATTTATACATCGTGATCTGAGTCGCTCTCGGGCGCACAAAGAAAGACGAGGCGAGCGTTAGCGGCTTCTCACCGTTATCGCTTGACGGTTGATGTTTCGGTCCTAAAGTTAATTAATCGGTTCACTGGCTTTTAGCATTAAATAAATAACCTGCCGTGAGACTCTCAGTGTTTACTATTACAAATCATTAGTTCAAAGTGTGCTGCTAAACGCAGTAAAACAAAATGAAACGCTGCCTGTCTGTCCTGTGGGAGACCAACACCAGTGGTGTAAAGTAACTATGTACATTTACTTAAAGCTATACTGTTGCTCAACTAGTGGTCTGTAGCAGTATAGCAAACCGCAGTCTGCTTTTTTCGGCCGTTTTTCGCCGCGGACCGGGCCGTCAGACTAAACTGCAGATACACCTGTGATTGGCCGGTAGTGTACCATGTGTTTATGATCCGCGATATGATTGGCCAACGTATACACAACGCAAACGGATGATGCAGATGACGTCATTTTGCCGGGAAATCCCGCCCGTCAAGGCTAAGTAGAAAACATATAAAGAGAAGGCTTTAGAAGCTGAAATTAACGGAGTGGGGGTTCTAAAACTTTAGTGATTTAACAGTTAGGACAATTTTAAGATTAGTTTTATAAAAAAAGTTACATGGTATAACTTTAAGTACTGTACTTAAGTAAAATTTTTAGGTATTTGTACTTTACTTGAGTATATCCAATTTCCAATACTTTTACTTCTACTCCACTACATCTCGAATCCAAATATTGTATTTATACTCCACAACATTTATTTGAACACTTAGTTACTAGTTACTAGTTACTTGCAGATATAAATTATGATGTTACAAAACATACATAAACCACTTTAGCCCTATTTTATTCCTTGGCTATTTGAAAATAGCAGATCTACAAGCTCACAACGTGTCGCATCGCTTGTGATAAAAACAGTGCATTCTAGCTGTGACAGTGGATCATTCTGCCTAATGCTCAGTTCACTTCATTTACACCTGGGAGTAAACGAGCTTAGTGAATATTTATTAATGTAAACAAATAATGTTAACTGAATGCCAAAATGTTGTGACATGCACACATGCACGCACACACACACACACACACACACACACACACACACACACACACACACACACACACACACACACACATGTACGTACACACACACACACACACACACACACACACACACACACACACACACACACACACACACACACACACACACACACACACACACACACACACACACACACACATTCATAACTGTGACTGACTGATCATTGATGAATACACAGTATAATAAAGGTTAACATACTGTTTAAATTGTGTCTATTTGTTATCATCTCTCATACTTAGTTACTTACCCAGCTGATTGACGGATTCCTTTCTTTTATTCTTGTCCTCTGTCTGGTTTCTGAGGTAGTCATCACCACTGCCTTTAACCACATAAAGACATGTGAGATGTGTTTTAATAACAAGTCTTTATCAGATTAACGAGTCACTGACTGGACAATACATTTGATATTAAATCACAATCAAGTCATATACGTGATGAAGAACAGGCAGCTTTAACATAATATGAACACATCAGATGATTATAAAACTATTATTGTACTTATTCCTGTGTATTATGATGATGTCACTCTCACAATGCTCAACCAACATTTGATTAACCTGATACAAGGGGTTGTTATTTTTAAGTATATATTTTTTGGTTTAATTTGTAATGTTACTTTAACGTAATATAAAATGGAAAAAAATGCATTACGAATAAAACTGAATTCTAGGGTTTCTGTGATAATTTGACAATTTTAAATCTACAATCAATCTCTGTCATCTCAGCACGGTTACAGCTCTATGCAATGCGATGTATTTGTATTATTATTAGTTAGATTATGGATTCTTAAAGGGTTTCATCAGGATATGGAAACATTAATGTTGCAACGTTAGGTTTGAATTCACCTTTTATTTACAACAAGGTAACTACAGTATGACTCTTATAGTCTTGGGGGTAACGTGAACAAATTAGGCAAACATTCAAATCTCATAAAATGAAAGAATAAAAAAAATGAAATAATTTCATTCTAAAAGGGTTAGAACAATAAAAATAGAAACACGTTTGAAAATAGCTGATTATTATATCAGCTCACAATGCAGCATGGTGATACATTGTGAGCTTGTAGATCATCTATTTTATAGTCCGGGAGCCAGCCCAGCCCTCTGAATGTTCTCTGCTAACTTTTTTTCACTATTATTTCCTGTTAGCATATACCTTGGGCCATCACAAGTGTATACTGAACACCCCCAACTCGGGGCCGTTTGGTCTCAGGGGCCCCAAAACCCATTTTTTGGTACGTTAATATGTAAATGTATATAATAATTCACTAAAATTACATACATTGTCACACATGTATGAAATTCGGCATGGGGTATCCTGACACATAGGGGAAAGTAGAACAATAGGTTGCTGGTGCTTGCTACCTTTGTATTTTAAAATATCACCCACAACATCCCCAGAAACACCAAAAAAGTGCTGTCCGCTTGACAAATATGATCATTTTCAAGCACTTTATGATGAATAATTACCTCTCCTCTATATAGAAAACTTCCCACATTCATAAGCTACAATTTGAGCCCAAGATGATCTTTGTATCTTGAACATTACTGTTTCTGTAGCCAAAATAAGACAATATACCTCAAATCGGAGAAATTCAGTCAGTAGCTTTACAGAAGCCTAGAATCTAACAATGGGTTTACAAATTGAAGTTATAAACATGAGAAATGAATACTAGCAGGGAAGCAAATGTTTTGAAATGTTATTCAAAAATATGTTTTATGTTTGATATGCACAAAATAGCTTGTTGCAATACAATAATAATACAGTAATACAGTATAGCGGGCTTACTGCACTGTACCTTACTGTACTTACTGCATTGTACCTTAATGCACTGTACCTTACTACTGTACCTTACTGTACCTTAACCCTTTCCAAGCCACGAGGAGCCTCTTAATATTAAAACCGTTTTATACCGGACATCTGAGCAAGGGTGTCGCAGCCGCGCCGTCTTTTACCGTACTGGGTCATTAAAACCGAAATAAATGATTTTTATCCGAAAATCGGCGATCGTCTAACCTTCCCTAGTCAACACTCGTGCATCGATAGCGCATGGCTGGTCTGACATGAAGCAGAAGTGACGTCAGGTCCACTCCTTCTCAGAGGCTCCTTGGCAGGCACCCATTTACTGTTTATACACGACTGCTACTACAGCAGCAGTGCTGCGGGCTATGCGAGCGAAACTGTTCATTTCTACTCTTGAGTCACACGTGGATTATTTGAGGCGACATTTACGTGAACGGATCGTGCACGCGAAACGCACGGGGACATGATGCGTCGGCCGAATCCCCCACTCTAAGCCAATGCAGATTGAGAATTTCATGGGGAACTGTGGTGAGTATACAACAGGGGATCGCGGTATGGTAATGGGGGATGAAGACCACGTGATATAGCGCTGGATGTCTGGTAAAATGAATGCGTTTCAGATCATAATATAATAATAGAAATTTCACGGCTAATCTACCAACAACCATTCTATTTTGGCTGGCGAAGTGTTAATGCTCTGTACTTTACTGTACAAGTAAATTGTTTAAGAAGCGCTGATCCACACTATGTGTACCTGAGAGCAGGTTGGGTTAGCTCCCCAGCCTGTGTCTTCCGTGAGGAAGAAGCCCAACAAACCCACGGTCAGGCCTTTAGGAGGGCCATTCAAGCCCTCGGCACCACCGCTGGGCGAGGTGGAGCCTGCAGTACCATTGCGGCTCAAGAATCCACTCTCCTGAGTGAAATGTCTGGGGCTGAAGTCTGGTGCAACGCACATGTCCTGGACCTGGTGCGAGCAGGAGTGGACCTGGTGAGACGTAGGAGAAGGACTAGGCTCTGTAGAAGGACTAGGCTCTGTGGATTTACTCCTGTCCGGGAGTAAATCCACAGAGCCTAGTCCTTCCAAGCACCAGATTTCCTTTCCCAGTCTCGGCAGAGTAGTTCTGGAGTGGTGGAGTGAATGGTCCTGTCTTTCCTTAATGGGACTGATCGTGGATAGCTACTGGGACGTAAGTCGGGACTTGATCAACCCCGGCTGGGTCACCCAGGTGAGGGGTATGAATTTTCGAGACCCGAAACCCAGATGAGCTTGGGCTGCATCACTGAGGATACGTCCGAGGTGCATCCATGCGATGTTTTTCCGTTATAGTTGTGGGATTTCTGTCTAGATAAATGAATTCTGTGTTCTAGATGTGTTTTTGATTCTATCTGTTCTAGATCTATGGATGCTATGTGTTCTATATCTATGTTTTTGATGATATGTGTTCTAGATCTATATACATTCTATGTGTTCAAGAGATACTTAGAAGGCCCATCATCTTCATTGAGTATGGTCAAGCCTACAGGATAGAAGGTCTAGCTGGAGACATTTCTAAAACACTTCTAATGTACCTGAGCTCTCTTCAAACCATGAAGAAACTGATCATCTACATCAATTATATCCAAAACACAATGCCTCTCATCAAAACTGTCAGAGTCAGAGCAAAAGACTCTGGCATTTTCTTCATTCTCCTCTATTATGCCAAATCCTTCTCCGTAGACATCATATTTGACATGGGAGATTAGCTGATTAATATCAACCAATCGCTGAAGAATTTTCAAAAGAGCATATTTCAGCTCTGCTGGCATTGCATGCCTTCACTGGTGCTGACTGCACTTCTGGATTCAAAGGCAAAGGAAAGGTGCGCCCCATCAAGCTTCTGAATCAGCATTCAAATTCATGCAGATCTTTGCTGCAGTGGGGAACTCTTGGGAGCTTGATGAGCTTATGATGACTGGTGTTGAAGAGTTCACCTGTCGCCTCTAAGGCTTTGTTCCTACGGTAAAGCAATCTGAAGCATGTGGATGAAGCAAGAGAGATTAAGGTGAAGAAAATGTGTGGCTCAAGCCTCGAGCTTCGACCAGTTCTCTCCATTGACCTCTCAACGTTTCCGCCATGCAAGAGAGCGCTCTTTCAGCACATCAAAAGAGTAAACTTCCAGACATGCATCTGGAAGAGGGCTCATGAGAACAAGCCAGAAATTCCATCATCTCTTGACCATGGGTTTCACCTTAACTCAGAAAATGGTAAACTAGAGCCTCGGTGGTTCGAAGGTGAAGTCATCCCTAAAGCCCTCATTGATGTATTGTTTGAAGAGGGGACAGACGAGTAGGACCTAGAAGAAATTCATTCAAATATGAATGATGACGATGATGATGAGGAAGATGAATATGATGATGATGATGATGATGATTAAACATGAAGCCGATAACATGATCTACTGGAGTAAAATTAGGCATGACATAACCACTCTTTTTGCAATTAGTTTTTTGTTTGTATGTCAAATGATGAAAAAAGAGGAAAACAAGGACTCGATCTGCTGCCCCTTGTCATTGACTTTATTTGTTGTTTCTCCCATTTTCTAATTTACCGTGTAATACTTGGTCTGTTGTTATTTAGTTTCACATGTATTTGCTATACTGTATTACTGTATTATTATTGTATTGCAACAAGCTATTTTGTGCATATCAAACATAAAACATATTTTTGAATAACATTTCAAAACATTTGCTTCCCTGCTAGTATTCATTTCTCATGTTTATAACTTCAATTTGTAAACCCATTGTTAGATTCTAGGCTTCAGTAAAGCTACTGACTTAATCCAATTTTCTCCGATTTGAGGTATATTGTCTTATTTTAGAAACAGTAATGTTCAAGATACAAAGATCATCTTGGGCTCAAATTGTAGCTTATGAATGTGGGAAGTTTACTATATAGAGGAGAGGTAATTATTCATCATAAAGTGCTTGAAAATGATCATATTTGTCAAGCGGACAGCACTTTTTTGGTGTTTCTGGGGATGTTGTGGGTGATATTTTAAAATACAAAGGTAGCAAGCACCAGCAACCTATTTTCTACTTTCCCCTATGTGTCAGGATACCCCATGCCGAATTTCATACATGTGTGACAATGTATGTAATTTTAGTGAATTATTATATACATTTACATAATTAATGTACCAAAAAATGGGTTTTGGGGCCCCTGAGACCAAACGGCCCCGAGTTGGGGGTGTTCAGTATACACTTGTGATGGCCCAAGGTATATGCTAACAGGAAATAATAGTGAAAAAAAGTTAGCAGAGAACATTCAGAGGGCTGGGCTGGCTCCCGGACTATTAATGCATCCTAATATGATTGGTTGACAGATGTCACCATCAGATGTCACCTGGATTATGATATTATCAGAATACGTCAAATCAAAACAGAAAGATTAATCTATCAGACAGTTGTTACATTGTTGCTGTCTGGGGGAAACCTTGGATGTAAAAAAAAAGTGAGAACTTGAGTGAGTGAAAATATATTGGAAAGTTATGGAGTAGAATAGATTTGATACTCACATCTCACCATTTTTTTTCAAAAATAAAATAATTGAAAAATTAAATAATAAAAAGTCTCTTTTGGGTCTCCAGCTAAAAACACTGCTCTACTCCTGTCACTTAATAAATTCTGTCACTTTAAACCTGGTGTCCATATTTTGGACATAATGTGGGGAAAGGAGAAAAAATTTGAGAACTCGATGTAAATCTGAAAACATGCACGCACGCACGCGCGCACACACACACACACACACACACACACACACACACACACACACACACACACACACACTACACACATATTTTAAATACTTTATTTGGTTCCATGAATTACATTCCATAAACAGGGAATCAAATATATTAGGGTTAATCAATACTGAGCACTTATGGGTACACAAAGCACTTCCTTCTCCACACTGCTAAGCTTCCAATAACAGCTGAGACAGAGCAATACTTTACTACTTGTTTTGCTCTTGTCTTCGTCAAGCCAGCAATCTGCAGGCCTCTCGTGGTGCATTTATGTACATGTCCAAGGCTTCTAAATATCAGTACACTATATCTACAGTGTATCCCAGGGTTCCCCAATAGGCGGCCCGCGGGCCATTTGCGGGCCTGCGGGGGTCTACTGTCTGGCCCCCACCAACCCCAGTAATAATGGTGGTATAAGAGCAGCAACAACACTAGTATATCGTCGTTGTCGGCTGGAAATCCTGATCTCCAAATTTGTACGTTCTTTCGCAAATCATACAAGGCCGTCGCACAAAAGTAGTGAAAACAGCAGATCTACAAGCACACAACGCCTCGCGGTGCGAGGCGTTGTGTGCTTAGATCGGCTGTTTTCACTAGTTTAAAGATTTTTAAAATGTATAAATTCAAAACGAACGGTTTTGGACATTTTCACCTGACGACGACGATATCTGTTGTGGCCCTCGGCTTGGTACCCTAGACATTAGGGATGCGAATCTCAACCACTGAGGCGATACGATACGCACCTCGATACACTGCCAGCGATAGGATATAATTGCGATACATTGAAATCCTGCGATACGATACATCACAATACACCACTGTTCCCGATACGATGGATTCAAGCCCAAATCCCAAAATTTACAAAACATAGCGACTAAAAATGTATGAAATTAAATTCAAGGCAATTTATTGTTTCACTGTAGTACTAGGCTCTGTCTAACAACCCAACATATAGTATTCTGGGAGAACACAAAGCTGCTGGCTATTGTAGAATTGTTTCATAACTAATCATATAGAAGGCCTATGTCATTATTAGTATACTATATGTCTTCAACTGGGGGTCAGGGTCCCCAATCCAGGGTTATTACAGGGGGCCTGCCAAATATTTGTGTGATACAGTAGGCTATAATGCCTAGCCTACAGCGAGAGTCCCTGCTTGATCTCTGTCTGAGCTAAGGGGTCCTTGACCTGAAAAACAATAAAGTCCCTCCCTGGTTTGTATTATTATATTATATTATATTATATTATATAATAATATTATATAATATAATATAATATAATATAATATAATATAATATAATATAATATATATTATATTATATTATACTATATTATATTATATTATATTATATTATATTGAATCCAGGATTATGCATTTTTTATAGACAAAATGTTTTAAAACAGACCAACAAGCTCACAGCGCGTCGCATCCACAACGCATTGTGAGCTTGAGGGTCTGCTATTTTAAGTGCGACACCCTTGTACTGCGATGTATAAATTAGGCTTCTTTCCCAGAGCAGAACTAGCAGCAGAGAAAGTGAGAGAGTTGCTTGCATCAAACAGGAAAGTTGTAGAACAGTGACAAATACTTTGTTTTAAACGCAAGCAGTAGTCCTACAACACCCAGCAACATTGTTGTTGTGTGTGTGCAGTTAATATAGCGCAGAAGATGATCTCAATCAATTGTCCGTCGGAGATTCGCTAAGAAACGGCTGTTGATTAGATTACATACCATTAAGACTCCCTAATTGGGAGATAAGCGACCGTAGGTCACTTATCTCCACAAATAGGGGAAAAAATTGTTTTTCCAAAATCTTCCTGATCCATGTTGATGACATGAGTGTAGACATGCTGTGTAGTGATTTTCGTGATTTTAGGGCAAAATCTGTAGGAGCAGTGTCCAAAAATGTGTTTTAAAAATCGGCCTGAAGGTGGCGCTATATGGGACAGATTCATGTTGATGGGATGAGTGTAGACATACTGTGTAGCGATTTGCGTGATTTTAGGGCAAAAACTGTAGGAGCAGTGTCCAAAAATGTGTTTTAAAAATCGGCCTGAAGGTGGCGCTAGAAGAGGTCCATGTGAGAAATGAGGGGTGGGGTCTCCGCGTTGCCTTGGCGGACGAATAGGTACCGGCCCCGGCTCTCCCGGACGCTCCTAGCCCGAGTTACGGCATTTTATGTGAGCTGCAGTGGAGGGGGTCCTCCACTGGGGGCGCCACCACTTTTGCATCCGTTCTGGAGCACCAGGAGTGGGTGGTCCCCAGGAATTCCCCGTGAGCAGCCCCGTTGGGGTGGTCATTTGGTCATTTTTGCACATTTGGTCATTTTTTACACCTGGGGGTCCTCCAGGGACCTGGGGGTCCCTGGAGCTCCAGGGGTCCTTGGAGGTTGTAGTTTGCTAGGTAAGGAGTGTGTGTGCAAAATGTGGCATGGATGGGGGCAACGGTTGTGGAGATATGAGCAGGGCAAAAGTGTGACGTGTGACGTGTGACTCACTCAATGACTCACTGACTCAGGGACGGACAGCCGGTGGAGGTTTTGGTAGTAAATGCGACCTACGGTCGCAATCACTCAGCCTGTGCTACTCTGTGACAACAAATCAGCGCAGCGGACTTGGATGTTATAAAGCTAAGTAGGCTACTGTACTACTAATCTTGCATCTTTTTAACCCGCGGGGCTGCTAGTTCGTCTGTGTTGATTCACTCGCATTTCGCTGCACTGTCTGTCTCCCTGGTTGCCTGCAAGCCCTGCATGCAGA
Organism: Nannobrachium achirus; assembly: GCF_963921795.1. Taxonomy (NCBI): domain Eukaryota; kingdom Metazoa; phylum Chordata; class Actinopteri; order Myctophiformes; family Myctophidae; genus Nannobrachium; species Nannobrachium achirus. Next base: position 65,777,114 of record NC_137819.1, on the reverse strand, counting down.
GCGCAGATGTTGTCCGAGTCGCAGCTCGCGTTAAAGACTGGCTTTTGGGGAGGGGCTGAACGCTGATGATGGTGCATTCATGGCGCCTCGGAAACACAGGATAGAATGAAATACTATATGGAAGAACCGATACAATCGCGGAATTTACCGATCCAGACACTCACGGTACGATCCATCACGATTTCAGCCGTCTATTGTACCGGTACACACTGAATGAACCGATTCACTCGTATCGCGGACGTTTGTATCGCGATTACGATCCGTACCGGTATATCTTCGCATCCCTACTATGATTCAATGTTGTGGCCCTCGGCTTGGTACCCTAGACATAATTCAATGTTGTGGCCCTCGGCATGGTACCCTAGTAGGGATGCGGAGATATACCGATACGGATCGTAATCGCGATACAAACGTGCGCGACACGAGTGAATCGGTTCATTCAGGGTGGATCGGTACAATTGACGGCTGGAATCGTGATTGTATCGTATCGTGAGTGTCTGGATCGGTACATTCCACGGTTGAATCGGTTTTTGCATAGTATTTCATTCTATACTGTGTTTCCGAGGCGCATTGAATACCCCATCAGCCCTCCCCCAAAAAGCACTTGTAGCGACTCTACAGACATGCGTCTTTTACAGCAGCACTGAGCTGTAGCGCAGTGAACACCCGACCCGACCGAATGCAGACAGACAGCACTCGTGAGTCGTGAGCCCACTGGTTAAACATGCAAGATTAGTACCACGTTTAGCTTTATAACATCCCTGTCCAATGTTCGCTGATGTGATCCGTTGTTGTGTCACTGGACTGGAGCACGCTGCGTGATATTATGATCCACATTCCACACCCGTTTGTTCTTCTTGTCGAGTTTGCGACGGAATTGATTTAAACAAAGCAGAAGCTTCCACGCTTCCAAGCTTCCACGCTTTAACTACAACAACGATACTGGGCGTGCAGCTAGCGATTTAAAGTATTTGACACTGATTCACAACGTGTTACTGTAGCTGCAGGCTGCTGCTGTTCCCTCTGCAAAGAGAGGCTCAGGCTGGAGCCTGATTTATACTTGGCAGCTCGACGGTGTCGCGCACGCACCTAAATAGCAGACCTACAAGCTCACAACGCGACGCGTTGTGACTCAAATATCTACGTTTTAAAACATTTTGACTAGAAATGACAAAATCCTAGATTATATTCATACAATATAATAATAATACAGGTCAAGGATCCTTAACTGAGAAGAGAGAGATCAAGCAGGGACCCCACTGTAGGCTATATGTTAGACTACTGTAGGCTATTATATAAAACTGTTGCAGATTAAAACTTGTCAGAGACTTGTTTGACAGCACGATATCATCAGTGACATTAATACATTACTATGTTGTGTTTATTTGTTCACTACATTATCTTTTCTATTAATATGATGGATTTATGTTATTCATTATAATCCATTAATTATTATCTCTTAAACCCCCACTAAGTGTTAATGTATTGGCTAATGTTCCCCTATAGGGTTGCTACTTGCTAGGATTCAATTGGTTACTGTAACAACTAACTATTAATATTTGGCCGCCTCACATAACTCTGAGGACCCTAGGGGTCCCTGACCACCTGTTGAGGATGTAATGATATATAATAATGATATCATGATATAGTATTAATCAAACAATTCTACCAGCCAGGGAGTGTTCTCCCAGATTTCAATAAGTTGCAATAAATTGTTTGGAAATTAAATGTAATGCATTTTTACTAATTTCTTTTGAGGGGGGGTGGGGGGGGGGGGGGGGGGGGGGGGGGGGGGGAATTTACATGGGCTTTAATATAAATCCTTTGCATTGTGTTGAATCGCACCGAATCATGAATCGTATCGCATCGTAAGGACCAGGGGTGTATCGCGAAATATCGTGAAACATATCGCATCGTATCGGGGTCAGGGGTGAATCGTGATGTATCGTATCGGCAAGATTTCAATGTATCGCAATTATATCGTATCGCTGGTAATGTATCGTGATGCGTATCGTATCGCCTCAGTGGTCGAGATTCGCATCCCTATACCCTAGACATAATTCAATGTTGTGGCCCTCGGCTTGGTACCCTAGACATAATTCAATGTTGTGGCCCTCGGCTTGGTACCCTAGACATAATTCAATGTTGTGGCCCTCGGCTTGGTACCCTAGACATAATTCAATGTTGTGGCCCTCTGCTTGGTACCCTAGACATAATTCAATGTTGTGGCCCTCTGCTTGGTACCCTAGACATAATTCAATGTTGTGGCCATCGGCTTGGTACCCTAGACATAATTCAATGTTGTGGCCCTCGGCTTGGTACCCTAGACATAATTCAATGTTGTGGCCCTCGGCTTGGTACCCTAGACATAATTCAATGTTGTGGTCCTCGGCTTGGTACCCTAGACATGATTCAATGTTGTGGCCCTCGGCTTGGTACCCTAGACAAATTCGGCCCTTGGGGAAAACTAATTGGGGAACCCTGGTGTATCCTATAGGCTGGTGATGGTCTCAAGTAGTGGTTTCACATAATTATCCTGGAATGCTTGGTCCATGTACAGGTCAAAGAGACAGCC
>NC_137819.1:65763236-65774339 GCF_963921795.1 Nannobrachium achirus | reverse complement strand
CAAAAGCAGTTCCTTCATGAATGTTCTGTGATGTCACATACATTAATTTAAAGGATGCAGGGATTGGATACATTTCTTCTAAGATGTGTGTAAATATTTATATTTAAAACTTTTGAGGGCCCCCAAATTGATACATGTGTATCAATTCCCTTTAGTTTTGGGGGCCCCGGACAGTTTGAAGTGGGCCCCCCCCCCAGGTTGAGATATTTTTTCGCAGGGTTTACTGGGGCTTCTTAAAGGCATGCATGGTTTGTTTTACTGGCAATGATTCAAGCTATGGACTTAAAATATATATGCAATTTTTATGGTTATAAATGGAGATATGTACATATATGGATATATACTGCATGTACCGTATATATTCCATTTCATTTGGGGGCCCCCTGACAGTTTGAAGTGGGCCCATGATGAGATCAACATAATGAACTGTAAAAAGGCCTTAACATAAAATGTTATGTTTAACTTAATACTTTAAACAGGTTTACTGGGGCTTCTTAAAGATGGCATGTATAGTTTGTTTTACTGGCAATAATTGAAGTAGCTATGAATTTAAATATAATTTACAGGCTGCCTGTGGACACACATCCATTTACATGTATTTAGTGTGAGACAAAGGTTGAGAACCACTGCAAAACATGCACTTAAAGTTATTCTTGTTCTTATTATAATTAAGGTAGTTAGTTATTTCCAGGTAATAACTCTGATATTCCAATTATGTAATCTTGTAACTCTAAAAAATCATGTGAGAGTGAAGCACAATTGCTTTGGATATATTAGCTCATTAGAATTTGAAAGGAGTTTGGCTCGCAAAGGTGAGACCAGATAACAATGGCCCTGATTATCAAACAAATCAAACAAAGTTATGAAACATGAGCTGAGGGTTAACATGATGAGCCATATTGGACACATTCACACATCTGGTTTAGCATCTCTGCCACCATTGGCCGAGAGAAAGAGAGAGAGTGAATCGACCAATGGGAGAAGCCATCAACCTTGCCAACAGCCTTTAAAAGATGGGCAAAGAACCTTGAAATGTTAGTTCACTCAAACAGTCTTACTGTCTGCAGAGAAACTTTTTCATTCCTGGGCGTTTGAAAGCTACAAGGTAAGGGTTTGACTTTTGTTAATTGTAGTATTTCCATTATATGTCCACTATTAATATGTTTGAACATATCTGCTACTGCTACTATACATGCTATGTATATGACTATTAATTATTAATTCTGTGTATTTGTTTATACTTACACATGTTTTTCTTTTTTTTCTATTTCAGAACACACATCCTCCATTTGGACAACTGTTTGAGCAGGTATCACTTACACCTTTTCTTTTTCCATTTAAATAGCTGATTGGTGATGAAAAGACACCATGACAGTGGTTGCCGAAAACGGAAGAGGAAGGAGAAACATATTGAGCTGATAAATAAAATCCCCAAATTAACATCATTTTTCTCCTCCTCTGCCATGCCTGTACCGGTACTTCCTGACGATACTGTTGTTACAGCAGCAGCAACAAGCAGCATTAGTGATCTTGTATCAACCAGTGCTACAACTGATCAAACTGAAGCTAGAAATTGTGATGGTAGTATTGTTGATGACATTTCTCTCCATGATTGCATTGACACATTGTCTGATGCTGACAACAGAAATAGCAGTGGTGGTGAATTAAATGATGATGAAGGGTCTTTACCTAATGATGATGACAGCAGAAGTAATGGTGATGATGATGACAGCAATGATTGCTTCACAATCATTAGTGTTAGTGATCTTGTATCAACTAGTGCTACAACTGATCAAACTGAAGCTAGAAATTGTGATAGTAGTATTGTTGATGACATTTCTCTCCATGATTGCATTGACACATTGTCTGATGCTGACAACAGAAATAGCAGTGGTGATGAATTAAATGATGATGAAGAGTCTTTATCTAATGATGATGACAGCAGCAACAATGGTGATGATGAGGATGATGAGCAGCAGCAGGAGGTACGTGACATGACTGTTTTACTAGGAGATGATCCAGCAGAGTGGCCAAAAAACCTTAACGATAAAGAGCGCTGCTCAATTGTCAGGAAAGGGCCAGTTCAGGCTAGAGGCATGTTATGTCCCAAAAATAAGGATAGTGGCCGCAGGTTTAAACCATCTTACTATGACAGAGAAATGAAAAATGGAGAAAAAATCTGTAGATCATGGCTAGTGTACAGTAAAAGCAAGGACTGTGTATTCTGCTTTTGTTGCCTCCTTTTTGGAAACAGAATGAGCCAAATAAGTGGAGATGGTTACAGAGATTGGAAAAACATATCTGCATATTTAAAAGATCATCAAACAGCTAAGGAACATATCAAAAACATCACAAGTTGGCGCGAACTAGCATGCAGACTTAAAACAAACACAGCAATCGATCAAGTCAACCAAGATTTAATTCAGATCGAAACAAACCGATGGAAAGAGGTCATGCGAAGACTAATTGTAATTGTGAACGATTTGGCAGAGCGCAATATGGCTTTCCGTGGTCAGTCAGACAGGTTGTTTGAAGCAGGGAATGGACACTTTCTTAAGCATGTTCAATTTCTGGCTAAATTTGACGCAGTCATGGCAGAACACTTGAGGAGAATACAGTCAAAAGAGATTAAAGATGGATACCTCAGCAATCGCATCCAAAATGAGCTTATAAGCCTTTTATCTAAGTGCACACTTGATGCCATTGTGAAAAGAGTTAAGCAGGCTAGATACTACTCTGTTATCATGGACTGCACTCCAGATTTGAGTCACCAGGAGCAGCTGTCAATTGTGCTAAGAGTTGTCAACTGTGAGATCTCAAAAGGCATCTCCATTAATGAGCACTTTGTTGGTTTTCTGAATGTAGACGACACCACAGGGAAGGGCTTATTTGAGACGTTTTTAGGTCACCTAAATACGTTAGGTCTGGATATTAAAGACTGCCGTGGTCAGTCATATGACAACGGGAGTAACATGCAGGGCAAAAATCTAGGGGTGCAAACGAGAGTGAAGGAGGTTAATAAGAAGGCATTGTGTGTTCCTTGTGGAAGTCACACTCTTAACCTTGTTGTTAATGATGCAGCCAAGTCATCTGTGGCAGCCGTTAGCTTTTTCGGTCTGTTACAGCGACTTTACACTCTGTTTTCTTCCTCAGTACAGCGATGGGCCATTCTTCGAGAACATGTCAAGGACCTTACAGTGAAAGCACTGTCAACAACCAGATGGGAGTGCAGGGTTGACAGTGTTAAAGCTGTGCGCTACCAGCTGCCTGAAATTGTGAATGCTTTGAACGCCCTGGAGGATTATGCATTGGCAAAAGGTGATGGTGAAGTTGCTGGAACAGCTGCATCCATCTGCAAGGAGATGCTGACATGGCCTTTTATGGTTAGTGCAGTTGTGTGGTACGACTTGTTGTACCAGATCAACAAGGTGAGCAAGACCTTACAGAGCCCAAATGTCTCTATTGAGACGCTGAGAAAGGAAACCTTAGGCGTGACAGAATACTTGCAGGAATATCGCGATACTGGCCTCTCCTCTGCCAAAGCAGATGCAAGGGAGATCGCAGAAAGCCTTGAGGTGGTGATGATTTGGCCAGTAGTCAGACAGAGAAAAACAACTAGACAGTTTGAGTATGAACGAGGAGAAGAAACTGTGTCAACTGCAGAGGAGAGGTTCAACAGGGAGTTTTTCCTGGAACTTATAGATTTAACTCTGGCCACAATGAAGGAGAGGTTTTCTCACATGGAAAGCTTCTTTGAAATTTATGGATTTCTCTACTCTCTTAAGCAGATGAGAATCAGTGAGCAGAGAGGGAAACTGAAGGGATGCTGTCAGAGATTTGAGCAAACAATGGATGACATTGAGGCAAAGGATCTGCTCCAGGAGGTAAAGGCTGCTGTCAGAGCCTTTCCCAGAGACATCTCATCACCATATGAGATGCTTGATTACATTTATAGGGAAGATATCCTTGATTCCTACCCTAATTTGAGCATAGCCCTCAGGCTGCTTCTCACTCTACCTGTGACGGTGGCTTCAGGTGAGAGAAGTTTTTCAAAGTTGAAGCTCATTAAAACTTACCTTAGAACAACCATGTCACAGGACAGGTTGTCTGCCCTTGGTATTCTCTCCATTGAGCAAGAAATCAGAAAGTCATTGGATATGGAGATGGAGAGTGTGATAACACAATTTGCAGAGGCCAAAGCACGCAGGGTTAAATTTTAGAACATCTCCCAGGCAGGCACAAAAATCACAAGTGACAAGTGTATATAGTATTTTTTTTCTTATCTTGTATTTGTTTATACTTCTCTTTTAAGTGATTGTTTTTTTTTTTTTTGGGGGGGGGGGGGGGGAAGTCATTTCTGACTAATAAAGCATAGGATCACAAAGGAAACAATTCCCCAGGACCTTTTTGTGTTAAGCTTAAATGCCTAAACAAGCCTGTATATAACAGTATTTTTTCTTTACTTATATTTTTGTATGTAATTCTGACTGCCTTGTTCTGTTCACATTTCTGACAAATAAAGTCTTCAATCAATCAATCAATCAATATTGTTATAGTATTTTTTCTTATTTTGTTTATATGGAATTATTTTGAAAAAATGCTAGTTTGCATTAAACTCATGATTTATTTTCTCATTTCTTAATTATTTGAAAATATCTCCAAATAATTAAAAACAAAAATGTAGGAAACCAAATGTATACAGGCATTTACTTGCGACCCCTAGAAATTGGTCCGCGACCCACACATGGGTCCCGAACCAGGGGCCTCAAACTGGGGTTTGCCTGGGGCCTCCTAGGCCCTAAGCACGGCCCTGTACTAACTGCTATCTTTGTCATTCAAAATCGCCGAGGCTCTGCTCCTGCTCAATAAACACTTTAACGAGCTTGATGCACGCTGCCTGGCAGTGGCTCGCCTCACCAGGCTTTCCCCTCAGAAGTGGCACGGAGCTAAGCTTACACAACGAGCGACAGGTCGCAATGACATACACTCGTTAGCCGGCAGCTGGGCAGCTAGTGAATGCGAGACGGAGTGAGTGAGTGAGTGAGTGAGGGAGGGAGGGGGGAGGGAGAGAGAGAGGGGGGGGAGGCTGCGGTGTAATCGGCGATTTCTATGGCCGTTTTCAAGATGTTTTGGCCATTATCTCTGGAACGCAAGGTCCAATCTGCTCAGTTTAAAGCTTGCTGGATGCGCAACGTTGAGGAGATTAAGCTGGCGGGCCAGTCAAAATTGTGCAGCGGGCCGGAAGTGGCCCGCGGGCCGGAGTTTGAGTATCACTGCTTTAGGGAGCTGGCAGGCTGCAGAGGGGTATTATGGGATGTGCTTGGTGTTGTTTACTTTATGTTCAGGTAGAGTAAAGTGTGGCCACGCTTAATACTGAGAAGTTGTTGTTATGGATGCTGATTGCTGAAGATAAAACTCTATACGACTGAGACCAATAATATTTGAATATTGCATTATATGACATACTACATTTCATATACTCTTTGTTTAGCGATTTTCATTTGATTATTTTCACAGAATCAAAGGTGTCATGGTCATGATTCACTAGCATCCTGGATGGCTTGATTCTAGGCTTACAACAATTGCGACCATAGGTCGCATTTACTATGACAACCTCCAAATCGATTCCTTTTTCCCTGGATCTTTCTCGTTCTTGACAGTTTGTTCATGTGCCTGACTGTTCGTGGAAAGAAGCTCTTTTGCAGTCTGTTGCTGGTAGCTTTGAGACTGCGTAGACGTTTTCCATGAGGCAGCATCTTGAACAGACTGTGGTTGGGATGGTGAGAATCTTGATCATGATTCCACAGGCTTTGTATTTTAACCACACCTGGTGGTCTGTTAGAGTAATGTTAACTCCATAGACACATACAAAACATATTATAACCACACCTGGTGGTCTGTTAGAGTAATGTTAACTCCATAGACACATACAAAACATATTATAACCACACCTGGGGGTCTGTTATGTTAACTCCATAGACACATACACAACATATTATAACCACACCTGGGGGTCTGTTAGAGTAATGTTAACTCCATAGATACAAAACATATTATAACCACACCTGGGGGTCTGTTAGAGTAATGTCACATACAAAACAGAACAAGTACAAAACTATGGCACCGCCTCTTTAAGGTTTTCTTCAGAATAGGTAACCTCTTTAACCCTGGTATCCCCATGCTGGGCCAAGTAGATGAAGAAATAATAATAGAAACCTAAAACAGATCTACATTCTCTCAACATGTCATAGTGCAATGTGTTGTGAGCTTGTAGATTGGCTTTTAAAACAATGGCTTGAATGTATTTGTGGCTCAGTGGTGTAGCACAGTATAAATACTATATCACATTAGAGGTTCATTGTGTATTTCTGGTAAAATTATTGATCACTTAATTATTTTGTAAGTCTGTGGCAATAATAAAATATGGATGAAAATGTCCATCACAAGCTGGCATGGTGATGAACACTGCTAGGGAGAAATGAAGTGATTACGCTTTTTATTCTAGAGCTTTTAAAAGCTAATCAAAATTTTAAAAGCTTTTACCAAATTAGCAAATGAATGTATTATCTTTTCTCAGTAGTGAGAAGGCTACAGTGATGTTCTGGTCTGCTACACATAGAGCAATGTCGTAGGTCGACCACTTGAGGGCGCCGTTTGACCAGACTTTAACCTCACTGATGAAGTGACGGTGAGCAGCTGTGTCAAAATGCTTCACTCCATTCAACACAGAAACTCTGTTTATGTTGTAGCTTCAAATAGTTTAGTAATGTTTACATCAAACTGTCCATTCAACACAGAAACTCTGTTTATGTTGTTTAGCTTCAAATAGTTTAGTAATGTTTACATCAAACTGAGCTGCTAAAAGCTGCTGTAGGACGTGTTGATGTCCTTGAGCTGAAGACAGGACTTGTTGTTGGAAAGACTTCATCTTTATGAGGTAATTGGGTTTGATATTAAACTACTTTATCACTGCATTTATGCAGAAATAACAATGAATCAAGTCTGCAAAGGCGGGAAACTTTCACCCGCCTGTTTTTAAAGCAGGGTTGGACATGAATATTCATATGAGGGCCAGTGGTGTAAAGTAACTAAGTAGCCTACTACAGTACAGTTTTGAGGCATTTGTACTTTACTTGAGTATTTCCAAATTCCGATACTTTTACTTCTACTCCACTACATCTGGGATCCAAATGTTGTACCAGGGACGGACTGGCACTAAAATTCAGCCCTGGCATCTTGGCCAGACCAGCCCCCACAACCAGCACGCGCACAGATAGGCCTACTCTACCGACTCTACAGACCCGCCCCCACAACCAGCACGTGCACAGATAGGCCTACTCTACCGACTCTACAGACCCGCCCCCACAACCAGCACGTGCACAGATAGGCCTACTCTACCGACTCTACAGACCCGCCCCCACAACCAGCATGTGCACAGATAGGCCTACTCTACCGACTCTTCATACCCGCCCCCACAACCAGCACGTGCACAGATAGGCCTACTCTACCGACTCTACAGACCCGCCCCCACAACCAGCATGTGCACAGATAGGCCTACTCTACCGACTCTACAGACCCGCCCCCACAACCAGCGCGTGCACAGATAGGCCTACTCTACCGACTCGTCGGGTCAAGGGTGGCACATATAAATACACAAGCTTTTAATACCACAACTTTTACAGACAACATAATTGATAACTACAAAATCCATAAATTGTATAAGTTAGCGTACAAATCTCACCACCAACAAGTGGAGTATGAACATGATTAGTGCCAAAATGTGTCAGAACTTTGGCTAATTTTGACTGATATTTTTTTCCGATATTTTTTTTCTTTTTTTTTGGGCCACCAAAAAAAAAGGCGCTGCGAGGCGTTGTGAGCTTGTAGATCGTCTATTTTCGGCAAAGAGGTTTGGTGGGAAACCAAAGTAAAGTACGAGTAAAAGGTCAAGTTTTTTTTAAGTATTGACGGTTCAAGTGGTTAAATATCGACTATTTTTGCATCTTTTGAATTGGAATCCTGAATATCTTTTTCTTATTTTTGAATTGGATTCCTGAAATCTAACATTTTAATTTAATTTCCAACGCATTTAGTTATATACTTATGTTAACTTTATGAACTTAAATACAAATACATTTGACATACATAACAAAATATATACATTTTAATACTACTATACCAGTCATTAAGCTACTAAGATAGTAGCAGGTCATGTTTTGGAATTGTAACAGCTGAAATCAATAACATATCAGTATTCCGGTATTAACCTGAGGGCCACATTAAGTGAAGGTGGGGGCCGCATGTGGCCCCCGGGCCGCCAGTTGCCCATGTATGTTCTAATGCCCAGCAGCCTATACTGTATGCTAATAGGCTACTGTAGTGTTTTGGATACCAAGTTCAGGACTAGTTGTCAAATAGAGGACGACATTGTGAAAACAGCTGATCTACAAGCTCACAACGCCTCGCTGAGCTCTTGGCGTTGTGAGCACAATATTGCATCATATGCTTTGTAGGACAGACAAACTAAATGCCTCAAGCACTTTAAAGTGCTTCTTGTAAGGGCGTGCGTGTGTGTGTGTGTGTGTGTGTGTGTGTGTGTGTGTGTGTGTGTCTGTGTGTCTGTCTGTCTGTCTGTCTGTCTGTGTGTGTGTGTGTGTGTGTGCGTGTGTGCGTGTGCGTGTGCGTGTGTGTGTGTGTGTTTGTGTCAGTTCTAGTATGATTATTTGGGGCGGTCACAGCCTGTTAAGTTTGGGAACCTTTGGTCGGGCATTTCTTTTCAGGGGGGGGGGGGGATAATGTTGTAATGATTTGGGCGTCCTTGACTTGAAAACGTTGGAGAACCAACACTGCATTCCATATCACAGAACAAACATCATGTGTATACCAGTAAGACACCTAAGGGTGAAAGATTACAGGCGAGGTCGCACCATCCGTCTTGGCCATATATGGACTCAGTTAGTGTGGTTCCCCTAACAGGGCATCACCCATAGACTTATATTTGAGTTTATCCTTTATTAACTCTTTTACCGCTTTGGACGTTCCCGTTCGCCCCATTTTTCCCGGCGGCGCGTTGCCAATAGTACATTCTTTGGCTCATTCTTTTGTACCTTGTTTTGATGTCTGTAAACTGATGAGGGGTCGTGCGGGTGTGTACAGTATAAGCATCTCCTGTAATCCAGCTTTGAAATCTCCACCTCACGTAAACATCAATAATGTCCAAATTCACTTCTTGGCTGCTAGCTGTCGTTCTATTGCTCTGATGCGACTCTGCGCCCTGAATGTATGGAAGCTGCAGCGACCCATTTCACATTAATTCTTGCATGAGGCTGCCCTCTACTGCTAGTATAGCCAAAGTACACCTATTTAAGGAGAAAATAAAATAATGATGAAAAGAAATGAATACATCTTTGTCTATAACATCGCAAAGGTAAGGTGATTTTGCTGGCACAAAACCCAATAAATAAATAACAACATCTGGCAGTAATTCAGTTAATGTATATCGGACCAGTTACCCATATATGGAGAACACTGATACGCATGCAGTATATGGAGATATGGCCATATTGGTTAGACTGACACGTATAGGCTTTCACAGATATGGAAGTCATCCTGTTGATGTCAGTATGAGTCGGCCATAGCCATATATGGAGATTCGGGTGATGTAGAGTTGATGATGTCAGTGTTGGTCAACTCCATTATGTCTCCATATATGGGCAGGTCAGCCTCCATATATGGGCAGGTCAACCTCCATATATGGGCAGGTCAGAGTCCATATATGGGCAGGTCAGCCTCCATATATGGGCAGGTCAGAGTCCATATATGGGCAGGTCAGTCTCCATATATGGGCAGGTCAGAGTCCATATATGGGCAGGTCAGTCTCCATATATGGGCAGGTCAGCCTCCATATATGGGCAGGTCAGAGTCCATATATGGGCAGGTCAGAGTCCATATATGGGCAGGTCAGCCTCCATATATGGGCAGGTCAGAGTCCATATATGGGCAGGTCAGCCTCCATATATGGGCAGGTCAGAGTCCATATATGGGCAGGTCAGAGTCCATATATGGGCAGGTCAGCCTCCATATATGGGCAGGTCAGAGTCCATATATGGGCAGGTCAGCCTCCATATATGGGCAGGTCAGAGTCCATATATGGGCAGGTCAGAGTCCATATATGGGCAGGTCAGAGTCCATATATGGGCAGGTCAGAGTCCATATATGGGCAGGTCAGCCTCCATATATGGGCAGGTCAGAGTCCATATATGGGCAGGTCAGCCTCCATATATGGGCAGGTCAGAGTCCATATATGGGCAGGTCAGAGTCCATATATGGGCAGGTCAGCCTCCATATATGGGCAGGTCAGCTCCATATATGGGCAGGTCAGAATCCATATATGGGCAGGTCAGCTCCATATATGGGCAGGTCAGCCATAGACATTGAGGTGTTACAGACCTACTGACAGGATGTGGAGGTTTACATACTTAACTGTCATGTTTTCTTAACCTGTGCTTTACAAAGTGTGGGGTCCGGAGCGGAGACCCCCAGGGGTCCTCGAGGGCTGTTCCAGGGGGTCCCCGGGGAAAATGAATCAGATAGTTATATATATTATAATTGGCAATGGCTTTAAGTTATTCCCAATGACAGAATTCATGAACCACTAAATAAATGCACCATTTACCAAATACAAATAATACAAGTTGACATTGTGTTCTATTGTTTCAGGGTGGATGTTCTCTTGAAGTGAGGATGATGATGGTGATGAAGGACCCCCCCCCCCCCTCCAGCAGGACAGAGGTACGTAACGTGCTCCATGTGGGGTTTGACCTCTGCGTGCAGGGTTTGACCTCTGCGTGCAGGGTTTGACCTCTGCGTGCAGGGTTTGACCTCCAGACTGCAGTGTGATGACGCTCTGTTAAAGTCAAGTGATGATAGCTTCAATGTGAAGTGAATTCCTGCTCCACACTGATTGCTGCTAACAGGAGAATGACTGTCCTTTAGTCAGATGATTGTGATTGTATGGCAAATGGAGTGGCAAAGTGAGTTTAACGTCGTTTAATGCAATCAGACAGGACTTTTCTGTGTGGATGAATGGACTGTCAAGGCCAG
>NC_137819.1:65745736-65760736 GCF_963921795.1 Nannobrachium achirus | reverse complement strand
AGGAGGCCTATCACTGGACCCTGTGGGACTCCGGGGTCGATGGGGTTTTAATTTAATTAGTCAATGAAAGGTCAGCAGGAGGAAGTATGCAACACAAAGGTTGCATAGAGCAGGGGTTCCCAAACCTTTTTGTCTCAGGACACCCCATGAATATGTTTTTAATCCGAGGCAATCTTCACTCCCAGCACCTTACATTTATAGCATATCGTCGTTGTTGGGTGGAAACCTTGTATGTCCAAAACCGTTCGTTTTGTATTTATCATCTATAAAATGTACACAACTAGTGAAAACAGCAGCTCTACAAGCACACAACGCCAACCATCTCCCCTCTGTCAGGTGATAAGAAGCGGCCTGCTCACTCCTCATGCACTGAAGGAAGCATGAGCTCAGTTCAGGGCTCTGCCCAGGTTGGCAGAGGGAGAGCAGAACCCAGGGTTACAGCTTAGGATATTGGCACTGCATGGGTGAACAAATGGGTTGGATAAAAAATCAAGAAAGACTGAAGATGATGTCTTCATCGATGCGGTCAGGTTTCTGAACTGTCCACAGCCCACCAATGAGACACGGTCAGGTTTCTGAACTGTCCACAGCCCACCAATGCCACCAAGTAGACATAAACGGTGCCATGTTATAACGAGGACCAATTATTACCAGGACAAGGCGTGAAAACGGGGGTGAAAACGTGATTCCCGGGGGGACGGATGAGGCGACAAAGGCCTGCTGATTGCTGCAGCGCTTTACAACGAGGCAAGGAGAGAGACACGCGTTAGGAGATATGTACTCAACACCATGCAGAGTAAACTGACTGTGTTCAGCTGCTAGGAGGTAATGTATCGCAACAGCAACGTAGCGTAGGAAGAAAAACGCCTGTAATTACTTTGTGTCCAGATAGTAAAACTAGATGCTGCTGCTGCTGCCTGATCAATTGAATTGTAAGAAAAAAGACCTACTTGTCCTTCATCATCTCTGGTGTTAATTTGATTTATACGTCACATGGGGGGGGGGCAGAGACCCCAGAGTGCTTTGTGATAGGCCGCATTAACTAGTGTTGCCATGTCTCCTTATTATAAGCAACGTTGGGCTTATTTATCTGGGCTTAATATCGCTTGTTGCAGGGGTTTGTTTTCTAAAGTGTAAATGTTATTTGGACTTCCTCTCCTTAAAGGACAACTTTGTTTTTTTTGTAACAAGGGTTCATATTTTAGATTGTAATTAGAGAAAAGAAAAAAGTTAGCGTTAAAATGTTTTCATTTTCTTTGTTCTATTGTTTTATCGCGTTTACCATGCTAAAATGTGGGGCATGCGTACGCATGGGGGCATGCGTACAAGTCAGTAATATGTCTTTTTAGACACAATAAGCCAGCAGTTTCTTTATTGCTATTTACAGTAACACTTCTAGCCCCCATAAGTCACATCCAACCATGAAAGGTTGTGTTGTATCTAGGGATGCGAATCTCGACCACTGAGGCGATACGATACGCATCACGATACACTCCCAGCGATACGATATAATTGCGATACATTGAAATCTTGCCGATACGATACATCACGATTCACCCCTGACCCCGATACGATGCGATATGATTCACGATATTTTGCGATACACCCCTGGTGCTTACGATGCGATACGATTCACGATTCGGTGCGATTCAACACAATGCAAAGGATTTATATTAAAGCCCATGTAAATTTCCCCCCCAAAAAATTACTAAAAATGCATTACATTTAATTTCCAAACAATTTATTGTTTCACTGTAGTACTAGGCTCTGTCTAACAATCCAACTTATTGAAATCTGGGAGAACACTCCTTGCTGGCTGGTAGAATTGTTTGATTAATACTATATCATTATATCATTATTATATATCATTACATCCTCAACAGGTGGTCAGGGACCCCTAGGGTCCTCAGAGTTATGTGAGGCGGCCAAATATTAATAGTTAGTTTTTACAGTAACCAATTGAACCCTAGCAAATAGCAACCCAATGGGGGAACATTAGCCAATACATTAACACTTATTGAGGGTTTAAGAGATAATAATTCATGGATTATAATGAATAACATAAATCCATCATATTAATAGAAAAGATAATGTGTGAACAAATAAACACAACATAGTAATGTATTAATGTCACTGATGATATAGTACTGTCAAACAAGTCTCTGACATGTTTTAATCTGCAACAGTTTTATATAATAGCCTACAGTAGTCTAAAATAGCCTACAGTGGGGGTCCCTGCTTGATCTCTCTCTTCTCAGTTAAGGATCCTTGACCTGTATTATTATTATATTGTATGAATATAATCTAGGATTTTGCCATTTCTAGCCAAAATGTTTCAAAACGTGGATATTTGAGTCACAACGCGTCGCGTTGCGAGCTTGTAGGTCTGCTATTTAGGTGCGTGCGCGACACCGCCGAGCTGCCAAGTATAAATCAGGCTCCAGCCTGAGCCTCTCTTTGCAGAGGGAACAGCAGCAGCAGAAGAGTGTTCTGCCTGGCAGCTACAGTAACAAGTTGTGAAACAGTGTCAAATACTTTGTTTTAATCGCTAGCTGCACGCCCAGTATCGTTGTTGTAGTTCATACGTGTGTGTAGTTAAAGCGTGGAAGCTTCTGCTTTGTTTAAATCAATTCCGTCGCAGACTCGACAAGAAGAACAAACGGGTGTGGAATGTGGATTATAATATCACGCAGCGTGCTCCAGTCCAGTGACACAACAACGGATCACATCAGCGAACATTGGACAGGGATGTTATAAAGCTAAACGTGGTACTAATCCTGCATGTTTAACCAGTGGGCTCACGAGTGCTGTCTGTCTGTCTGTCTGTCTGTCTGTCTCTGCATTCCGTCGGGTCGGGTGTTCAGTTCACTGCGCTCCGCTGAGTAGAGCAGCTCAGTGCTGCTGTAAAAGACGCATCTGTCGCTACAAGTGCTTTTTGGGGGGAGGGCTGATGGGGCATTCAATGCGCCTCTTAAACACAGGATATAATGAATTACTATTATGCAAAAACCGATCCAACCGTGGAATGTACCGATCCATACACTCACGATGCGATACATCACGATTCCAGCCGTCAATTATACCGATCCACCCTGAATGAACCGATTCACTCGTATCGCGCACGCTTGTATCGCGATTACGATCCGTACCGGTATATCTTCGCATCCCTAGTTGTATCTTGGGAATGGGCTTATTCTGTGTAGTATAGGAAGAAGTAAATTAAATAATTTTAACACTCATCTTTTATATTCTTTAATTACAATCTAAAATATGAACCCTTGTTGTATAAAACTAAAGTTGTCCTTTAAACCAGTGGCAAGCATTTTAAAATCAAGGACCCCCCCCCCCCCCCCCCCCTCCACAAGCCCACAACACATTGCATCGCAAGCTTGTAGATCGGCTATATTCAAATATATGATGCATATTATATTTAAAGCGCTCGTGTGGCCTATTATGGCAGCTTCTTTTGGCCTGGTTTCCTTACTCCACTACAGGGCCAAACCAGAACTAGAACCAGAACTTTCAAGAACCCTGTAAAAGTCCCGGGACCAAGTTCTGCTTACGTTTCCATATAACCAGAACCAAACAGGAAGGTCCCAACTAAGAGCAGCAGCGCTGCTGGCCCCGCCCACAGGTTCCCAGAACTCTAGTTTAGTTCTACATCAACAGCAGGACCTAAAAAAGGAGAAGGTTAGTGAACATTGTGTGAAACCGGGCTGTGTGCAATGGAAACAAAACCACAACCAAAGAAATTCAAAATAGGTTCAGGTTCTGGACATTTCTGGTTCCAGACCTTGGTTCTGGCTATGGGGCTTTTAACTCGTTTACTGCCAATTAAATATGCCTTCTTTGGGATCTCCCTGCCATAAGTCTCCATAGACTTCCATGTAATTTATAGTGCACAGATCATGCACGCCCATGCACAGATCATGCACCATGTTTGTGCAGGCTGTTACAGCTTTCAAACAAAAAAATCAGATTGGAAATCCGTTCAGGCATTCTTGAGAAAATAGCCATTATGTTTTACATGTTATGTAAGCAAAGATGGCTGCCCTGTATGAAAGATGGGGTTGTATGGGGGGTGGAACCAAGCCCCCAGAACCCTGGGGGCGCCCTGAAACCAAATGGACATGTTGGCCTTTTTGAGGTACTGCAGTTGGGTCTACTCACATGAACGCGCGTCTAGGCTTCTTTGTATTGACGCGCGTTCATACCGGAAGGGCTCGTTCATGAAAGCGCGTCCATGAACACAAATTATGACGCAAAACGCGTCACAGTAGACCCACTACGTCGCGGTTTTACTACACGGAAGGAGGGGTGAAAACGCCTCATGCGCTGGGTGAGCAACTCAATGCAAGTGGACGGGCGGGGATATCTGGTGTCCTCTCTATTCTTATTATAACTCTATGGCTGGAACATGCAACATCGCGATTGAAATCATGTTTACTAGATTTAATGGGGTTTTTTTTTTTTTTTTTTTTTCTAAGTAAAAGTCGATTAAAGTCGTTTGGCAGGGAAGTCCATAGTGAGATAGTTGATCTGAAAGTTGTTTGGCACTAAGTGAGTTAAAGAGGCGGTGCCATGATTTTTTTCCCCCTCTAAAACATGATTATCTACTATTATGATTATACTAGGAGGAAGATATTTTCCAAAAAAGTGTACAGAAAGAGTTAAAATGATGTTTTTGTGTGGCCACACCCACCAGTTCATTGGTATGCGTGGTTGTCATGGTGGGTGGTGACCCAGCTGAAGTACTGTCAACCTCCTAGACACATGAAAACCAGAAAAAGTACAAAACTATGGCACCGCCTCTTTAAGCCGTGACATCATTTTGTAGTCAGACCTCCAAGCAGATTTATTGTCAATATGGGCAGTGCTGTGTCCCTCGCTATTTCAACAGATCCGAGACAAAAATAACGACTAAAGTATAATTCTACCACTTTCCTGTCCCCAAAAGTTCTCCTCTGTCTACAAAATGATGTCCCATTAGACCTTGGTCGCTTGTTTTCTCCTGCAAAATCTGGCAACAGTGGCTGTGTTAACGCCTGCATTACAAAGAGAGAGAGAGAGAGAGAGAGGGAGAGAGAGAGAGAGAGAGAGGGAGAGAGAGAGAGAGAGAGAGAGAGAGAGAGAGAGAGAGAGAGAGAGAGAGAGAGAGAGAGAGAGGGAGAGAGAGAGAGAGAGAGAGAGAGAGAGAGAGAGAGAGAGAGAGAGAGAGAGGGAGAACCTTTTGGACGCTTAATGATTTCTCACTTTGCACCTGTGAATTCACCCCTCCTGGGACCAGAGGGGATGAGGGGGTCCCGTTCAGGGAATAAAGTCTGCCTGCTCAATTATTCATGTCCTCCGTCCCGTTATTCCGACTGGCACTTTATTTCATCTCGGATGCCATCCCATTGTTGAGGAGACACTGCTCACTGGACTGAATGTGATGCCATCCCATTGTTGAGGAGACACTGCTCACTGGACGCTTAAGTAGCGACCTTAAGCAACGCAACGGCAACGGCAGATGACAACGGTAACCGGAAATGATCCGCGTTCGATAGATCAACCTGCCGTTGCCGCAGCCGTCTCTACTACGGCAGAAGGTCCCTTCCCACGTAGCGCCTACTCTGTCTGCTGCGTGTACGCGTCGCCATGGGAACCAAAGCGTTCAGTGAAAGGGGTGGGAACCCGTCGCCGCCGAGGCTTTGCTTAACCATTTTGACCGCTACGGCGATTACGTCATAGCAGCCGTAGTCCGCCGTGCGTTGCTGTCCTGAAAATCATCTAGCTTAAAGTCGCTATTTTTCCAAACGTAGGAGACGGTGGGGGAAGGAGCGCTTCTTTTCCGTTCACCAGCGTCGGCTACTCGCCAGCGTCAGGGTTACTGAGGGTTAGGTTTAGGGTTAGGTTCAGGCATAATTTTACTGAGGTTAAGATTAGGGTTAGGGTTAGAGTTAGGCATAGTTTTACTGAGGTTAGGGTTAGGGTTACAGTTAGGCATAGTTTTACTGACGTTAAAGTTAGGGTTAGGGTTAGAGTTAGGCATAGTTTTACTGAGGTTAAGGTTAGGGTTACACCCGCGCGGTCCAAGTGACCACAGCCGAGCGCTCCAGACCTCCGCTCCAGCCAATCACAAGCCGCGCCTTCTAATTTATGTGACACCATCTCCTATGGTAGGAATAATCGCTCACTGGACTGAATGTGATGCCATCCCATTGTTGAGGAGGTACTGGACTGAATGTGATGCCATCCCATTGTTGAGGAGGTACTGGACTGAATGTGATGCCATCCCATTGTTGAGGAGACTCTTGCTGGACTGAATGTGATGCCATCCCATTGTTGGGGATGGACCGTTGTTTGTTTTAGCGCTCCTACATCTGGCTTTGTGTGTATGTATGTACGTATGTCCGATGTGTGACGGTTTGGCAACATTAATAAAAGGCACCACTTTTTTTCAAAAGCTAGATCTGGTATATCTGGTGTCATGTTCCAGCTGTGCTACTGGGAGGAGCTAAGCGCCAACATCTGGTTTTGTCCGTTTGTCTAAAGTGTCCAGGGTCACACTGGCCAAAATTCACAGGACGCTTCATGATATTAACTCATAAACTAGAAAACAGTTCTCTTCCGAGCACAGGCCAGGCGTCCCGGTGGTGCTACTATGATAGGCCAATGTGTGAAGAGGTGGCATTTGTTCCTTGACCTAGTGGGAATATGTGTGGCAAATTTCAAGGTAAGCTCATTGCTCATTGCTACATTCATGCCCTTTTATCTGCCTGTAAAAAGTGCCCTCTCCATGAATGCAGTTTTCACTATGGTGAAAGAAATGCAAACGCCCCCTCTTTCCATGCCATACCTGACACCTGCTTCTAATGATATCAACGCACTTAATGCGAAATATTCACGTGCTTTCAGACTCAATGCAGAAAGTATCCAGGATACTTGGATATCCAGTATGCCAATGCAGAGATATTAGTAGTAAAATGTCGACATCTAGTGGTCAACCTCAGAGGAGCGCAAAAATAAAACCTGAGGTGATTCCCAGCCTCGAACCAGATGCCAAGATGCCCAGTATGCTCTGTTCCCCGGTGTAACGCCCCACGCCACAGACCCCGACGGAGCGGCGCGGTATTGGGCGCCTATGACCCCCGTGAGTCGCCACCGAGGCGAGCGCTAGCGAGCCGAGTTGCCGCGACGAGCGGTGGGAACGGCGCCCAATCCCACTCAGCCGCGTTACCGAGTTATGTGCCGTTATGGACAGAATAGTAAATATTCAGTCCCTCACTATCAACATCTACCCCACTATCCACGTCATAGATAAATGCACAAAAAAGGAGTCACTTCATCCGTTCATTAGCTCAGTCAGTAGAGCACGGATGCAACAATCCCACGGTTTGGGTTCGATTCCCCTGAGGGGAATAATATTCCAGGCGACAGATATCGGCGCATGCGTACTTCAAAGTGCACGGTGAACAGGATACCGTGGATACTCCTCCGTGGATACCCAGTGCATATTCTCTGCATTCAAACGTCTGAGAAATGGTGAAAAAGTCGGATTGAATGCGAAGAGAGCAGTCGAAGCCGGTGTACCTGAAGGCAGCATTCAAGAGAATTGTCCAAACTCTCCTGAACTTGAACGCAGCATCTTATGTTGAAAGAATTGCCCTCTCTGTGTAGAAATCCATGCCGTTACGCCACATCTCCAGTATTGACTTTGTTATGCTTAGTTCAGTGTGGTATCAAGCACCGAAAATAGCAGACCTCCAAGCTCACAACTGCGACGTGTTGTGAGCGTGGAGGTCTGCTATTTTCGATATTTTAACCAAAAGGCCCTTTTAGAAATGTCAGCCCCTGCCTCTCTAACATTCTCTGCACGTCCCTGTTATCCAATGGAACACAGATTATTTTAAAAATGTTCTGTAAAGTAACAGTTTTGGACACCAATAATATCTCTGCTGTCGGGCTGAAACCTCCTAACTCCAAAATGTTCAAATGAGCTCAAGTGGAGTTAGGAGGTTTTGACCCAAGGGCTTTTTACTACTTTTCATTGGTTCAATATTATTTTAACCAACACTCAGACGTAAAGGGTTTTCAATAGCACATAGGGCCAATCAGGTGGAGTTAGCTGCAGGTTTGGCAGAAAGTGTGGAGTTAGGAGGTTTTGTCCCAAGCACTTTTTACTACTTTCCATTGGTTCAATATTATTTTAACCAACATTCAGACGTAAAGGGTGTTCAGTAGCACATATTTATATATATATATATAAAAAAGAGGGCCAATCGGGTGGAGTTAGCTGGTTTGGCAGAAAGTGTGGAGTTAGGAGGTTTTGTCCCAAGCACTTTTGACTACTTTCCATTGGTTCAATATTATTTTAACCAACACTCAGATGTAAAGGGGGTTCAATAGCCCTGATGTATGCCAACAAAATCTAAAACCTCAAAAATGGAGTTAAAAGGTTTTGGCCAGACAGTGATTTTTTGTTTTATTGAAGGAAATGTTTTTATTTTGCACAGTCATTGATTTGTTCAGTGCACACGGATGCAGTGAATCTGTGGGACTAATTCTGTGAGACCTACAGTATGTAAATGTGAGTCAACTCACGACATGCGCATAATTAAGGTGAGCAAATGTGTTGTTCTTTTAACGATTTCTCCTAATGTGGAGCTCGTTAAAGGTTGAAGAGAAGAGAAAAGGCCCAGCTCAAGTCATGGTATTTCAAGTGTTTGTTTTTGTCGATGGAGACTCAAGTGGTCCCCGAGGGACGTAAGATTTTAACCAGTTGAGAACCGAGCCAGACAGAACATCCTCCGTTCATCTGTTTGTTCCAGAGACGTGCTGGCCATTGGGAAAAGCGGGACAACTCCTGAACGGCCGGTTCATTCTCGGCCGGTCCAGGCCGGGCCATTAGGAAAACATTAAACTGTTTGCACAAAAGTAAAAATCTAACTGTTTGCAGAAAAGTAGTGAAAACAGCAGATCTACAAGCAGTGCTTGTAGATTGGCTGTTTTCACTAGTTTAAATCATTTTTTTAAATGATGAATACGAAAACAAACGGTTTTGGACATACAAGGTTTCCACCCGACAACGACGAAATATAACTCATGTACAGTAATTGGCCCACTGGCTTGTCACTTGTCATGATCTGAAATGGCAAATCTTTGAGTAGCAGCAGCAGTGCTATAGAGAGAGATCTCTCTCTATAACGCTGCAATGAGGGCCTCTCCAACTCTTTTCCCCGGGCTGAATCAGGGGCCCAGCACGTCCCTGGTCTGTTCAGTAGAATTTCATCTCATCTAGTGCTGATCGCGCGTATACTCGCGAAATATACTGTATATACAGTAAAGCTGGGACGGGCCTCCCTGTGGCACTGCATGGTGAACTCCGCGATTTGTTTATATCGCACGTGCACGTCCACGTGCACGCAAAGTGCTGCAGTTCCACAGAAAACAATGGATCTTGACATCTTTGCACTTCATTTTCTTTTTAAGATTTGTTTTTGGGCTTTTTATGCCTTTATTTGATAGGACAGTAAACTGACAGGAAATGGGGAGAGAGATGGGGAATGACATGTGGCAAAGGTCGTCCGGATCGGGAATCGAACCGGCGACGCCAGCAGGCATCATAGCCTAGTATGTGGTATGCGCCTTGACCACTAGGCCAGCGGGCGCCCCCACTTTGCACTTCATTTACTCGAAGAAAAAAAAAAGTATTTTGATGCCAAGGCTGGCAGGTTTACTTGCTAAAATAAAATAGCACTCACATGATAACATCCATTCTTCCATCTTTGTTTACACTCTGCCCTTCCGGTTGAAACTTGAAGAAAGTAAAATGAGGAAAAGTCAGCGCAATCTCCTTCCGGTCCTTCAAAATAAGAGTGGACGCTTATGGACGAAAATGCCGGCGCTCTGTGCAACTTACCCTTTCGTGTCTGGACACTAAAATAATAGTCTACACTTCATGAAGTTATGAAACAAAACAAACTTTGTTTTGGAACAGAATGTATGTAAGCTGATAAGATGGGTCCTCTCTCTTGATTGGATGAAATTGGTGACCCACCTGGACATGTATTTTATGCTTTTTAAAGATCTGGAGAGACAGGGAGATTCCTGTTAACTCATCTGGTGCCGATCCCGAACTAGTTCGGCTTTATTTCAATCCAATACAATGTTTTTTTTATTAATTCACTTACCCCGAGCTGCTTGTAGAGTCGTGGGTGGTCCTGGCTCGCTAGCCGCTAGCCAGCTAGCCGTTCTACTCTGTCCGACGATATATTCCATTAAAAATGGTTTAAAATACATTTTTGAGCTCCCCAATGTTCACCCGATGTTCGGCGCCGCTTCCGATGAGTACACGAGTGTGCCGATCCCGAAGTAGTTCGGCTTTATTTAATTAAATGAATAAAATGATAAGAGGCCTTCTGAAGCATGGCTTGATTTTTGTAGCTACTAGCCGAAAGCTAACAACGTCCCGGCCGGCCGTAATTTGCGAACGCAATCGCCAATCTCCGCCTAATCCAATGAAAGACCGCATCTTTAAAGGCTTATATCTCTTATCTCTCTCTTTTAGATGACAAAATGGGAATAGCCATTCTGTAAGCATCTTCATCCGGGACATTTCCATGCTGTGCATCAACGTGAGCACGTCAGGTCCTGGAAGCTGAAGTCCTGGAAGCTAAAGCGCTCGCCTATGAGAGATGCGCTGGCATTCTTTGGCCCCTAGAGGGCGCTGGCACGCAAAGAGTTAAAATGATCACGATCAGGATGTAAAGCTTCCAAAACGTGTTCTTATACAAAAAAATTAAATAAAAAAATGTAACAAAAGAAAACATACACCTTTTCCACTCTCTAAGGCAGGGGTTTTCAAAGTTTGATAATTTGATAATTTGATAATATTTGGAATTTATTTGGACGCTTGAAAAAATATTTAGTATAATTTTAAACTTGAAGTACAAAGTTATTTACAGTCATTTCTAACCAAAATGGCCATTATCTCAACGTTTTCATCGCAACATAATCACTAAAATATATCGTCTCTGTCGGAAAGAAACCTCGTATCTCCAAGTTTCAAATGTGTACGTCTTTTGGTAAAGCAAAGTCCTGCTTCATCATACAAGACTGTCACACAAAACTAGTGAAAACAGCCGATCTACAAGCACACAACGCCTCGCGGTGCGAGGGGTTGTGTGCTTGTAGATCTGCTGTTTTCACTATTTTAGTACATTTTATAGATGATAAATATAAAACGAACGGTTTTGGACATACAAAGTTTCCACCCGATAACGACGATATGCTATAAATATAAGGTGCCGGGAGTGAAAAATATAATGTATGTTTTGAAAGGCGTTGTATAACAGAGTTATGGATGGAGGGAGGCGCGTACAGGCAGTGATCCTGGCTGTCTGCAACAACAGCAGAATAAGGGTAGTGGGCTGAAGCTGTATGATTGACCCACATTCTAGGAATATCAGCCCTGCAAGCTGAATAATACATCATCACAGACACATACAGTACAGTACAGTACAGTACAGTACAGTACAGTACAGTACAGTACAGTACAGTAGGCGGTACTGTACAGCGTCACAGTGTTGATTACACCATCAAGGCACCGCCAACATATGTTTTTGTCAACAAAAACAACTGCAGATTTAGTCTACTAAAATATTATATTTAGTCCGCTAAGATCGTATGATATTTAGTCGACTCAAAAATAGACCAAGACTAAGACATTTCAGATGACTAAAATATGACTAAATCTAAATTAAAATTCCATCAAAAGTCTATGACTAAAACTGAATCAAAAGGTCCTCACTTAGCACTGACTTAAATAAGAAATATCAATACCACAATGTAGAAAATACTGTTAAGATTAGTACAAAGTATGGTTTTCAAAATAAAGTAATAAAATAAGAGTAAAAAAGCAAACAAAGGTATATTGGCATCAAAATATTAAAGAAGCTAAAGTTAAAGGCTACTTCATATTGCACAGGCATGGACTGGGACTCTGTTCACGCCTCTATTTTCAAATAGCTGAAGTAAATAATACTGCTGAAGTGGTTAATGTATTTATATATGTTGTAACAATAGTCCAACTTTACAAAGTAACAACATTTTGGTTAATGTATTTATATATGTTGTAACAATAGTCCAACTTTACAAAGTAACAACATTTTGGTTAATGTATTTATATATGTTGTAACAATAGTCCAACTTTACAAAGTAACAACATTTTGGTTAATGTATTTATATATGTTGTAACAATAGTCCAACTTTACAAAGTAACAACATTTTGGTTAATGTATTTATATATGTTGTAACAATAGTCCAACTTTACAAAGTAACAACATTTTGGTTAATGTATTTATATATGTTGTAACAATAGTCCAACTTTACAAAGTAACTACATTTTGGTTAATGTATTTATATGTGTTGTAACAATAGTCCAACTTTACAAAGTAACTACATTTTCCAAATAATTGCAATAAAAAAAAAAAGTACAAATTATGCATGTTTGTTTCAGTCACATTCATAAGACGATAATTTCATTTCAATAAATGTACGCCCATTGATTCCAGATGGGGACCCAAATGCATCTGGAATCAATGGGGGTAAGTATACTATAATCACTTTTTTTTGTCTTAGGAATGCAAAAAATACAAAAATAAAATATCATTGAACTCTAGTCTCCATGGCATGAATAATCAATAGAAAAAAAGTCATTTTGGGGGTGAACTACTCCTTTAAAGTAAAACACTTGAGTAAATGTACTCAGTTACTTTCCAGCAGTGCTACAGTATATAGGAACCAGTGGCTCCTATTAACCCCCGATGGTCCCTCAGCTCAGCGTAACGCCTCAGCTGTTCTCTCTCCTCCTCTTCTCTGGATCCCCCCCCCCCCCCCCACCCACCCACCCATGGGACCCTCCCTGTGGAAACAGCTTCCATTGTCTCTCTCACTAGATCACTGTATTGATCCCCCTGCCATCACCACATCCACGAGAGGAGAAAGCCGCTGTAACTTTAGCCCATTGCCCATAGACCAGGGGTCTTCAACGTTTTCAGGCCAAGGACCCCCTTAGTTGAGAGAGAGAGATGAAGCAGGGACCCCCACAACCTGTTCATAGATTCCATATAGTTTCGTCTTTTGACAGCACAATCATCAGTGTATTTTGGATTCATGTCAATTTGTGTTTTCAGATATTTAACCACTTGAGCCGTCATTACCTAATAAACTTGACCTTTCACTCTGTACTTAGTGTTCTCTTTTTCCCCTCTACACCAAACCTCTTTGCCGAAAATAGACGATCTACAAGCTCACGAGGCGTTGTGAGCTCGTAGATCTGCTATTTTTTGGCAACAGTTCTCAGAATATGGACACTAGGGTTCAAGTGGTTAATATAAAAAGGACTGGAAGATTTGGAGGACCCCTTGTAGTAACCAGAGAGGCAATTCCTTTCTGAAGAAAAAACATTTTCTGAAGAAAAAAAATATAGCAGATCTACAAGCTCACAATTCATCATATGGCGACACATAGTGAGCTTGTAGAAATGTTTAGGCTGGGTTAATGCATGTTTTGTTAATCAAAATCTACAGAGTAACTAACTAAACTACTAAAATAATTGTTCTGGAATAAAAATCCTATTTGGAATAAATAGCCTATTTGCCAAAACGTTTACAATATTAAAAGAAGAACATAAAATTAGTTACAAATTCGACTGTCACTGTAAATGTATTTAATGAAATTTATGAATATGTTTGCCCATCTCTTCATGCTCATTTACTGACCTAATTTAATCCTTACGGGAAAGGAAAACCGTGTATGCTATGTACCCTGTTATCGATTATGTTTAATGACATGAAAATGAATTCACACCGTAAAGCCTCCCCAAAAAATCCTTTTCATGGACAGACTTGATGCTCACTTCCACTCACTGCCCTGTTGGGAAATCATCACGCTGGATTGAAATGGAGATAGCGTAAACATAACTTGATATCTGGTCTCTAAATGGAGATAACGTAAACATAACGTGATATCTGGGCTCTAAAAGTGGACATATTGTGATGGTGGTGTTGGGTTTACACCAATCTGATCTCGTTTATGTCAAAGATAGCCTTTCCTTTTCCCTGGGCCTGCAGATGCAGTGGCCTGACTGACAGACAGGCAGGCAGACAGACAGGCAGGCAGGCAGGCAGCCAGCCAGACAGACAGACAGACAGACAGACAGACAGACAGACAGACAGACAGACTCCAGAGAATGGCCTGGAAACGCGAGACGAGGATGATTGCATCCGTATCGAGTAGACGTGTCCCTGCGTCGACCTTGCCTTTCAACTCGCTTGCCTTACTTATGCCTTGTGCCTGCCTTATGCCTTATGCCTTATGCCTTATGCCTTATGCCTGCCCAGTTAAAACACTCAGTTTAAACGCTACGATGTTCTGAAATGTGGAACAAGGTATAGAATCTGTCAAAAAGGATTGAATTCTCACGTTTGTGGAGAATAGATTTTTGTCCTCTTTTGACTTGACTTTTCTCTTTCAGTATTCGTATATTTTAGTTTTTGACAAAGTTATACATACAGTACATACCCGCAACACACAATAAAATAACGGTACAGTATATGAAAGACATAATCAAACAACAAAAACAAAAAATGCCAGCATCCAACAATTGTTGTTTCTTATTACAATGACAAATTGTAGTAATTGTGTTACTCCTAGACTGTACTCATTATGTTTGTCACTCCCATACAAATAACCTTTTCTTTCAAATATCGTGCAATTGGCGACCGATCTCTTACAGAATCGTCAAGAGTGCCTCTCAGTACATAATTATGATAACCTCCATCTGCAATATGGACTTGAGGTTTCAAATGGTTGGGAGATGTTCTCTAGATCTGGGGTTCTATAAGCACTTTGCTGAGGATCCCACTACTGAAGCTTGGCCTTCTTTCTAGCTCGCTTCACCACAGCCTCTATTTAAAGGAGACTTTCTTAAAGGGCCATTTCACCTCTGGGACAACC
>NC_137819.1:65738236-65740736 GCF_963921795.1 Nannobrachium achirus | reverse complement strand
TGACTACTTTACATTCATATCTTGTGGCTAATCCTTTCTTTGACTTTTGCCATAAACTCAGGAATTGCCATGTCGGAGATATCTAAGGTTAAGGCTTCCTGGGTGAAGGCAAGATGGACAGACCAGTGGAACGCAGCAGAACCATCCAGGCTTCACCAATTCATCAAGGATCTCACAGATGTTCCTGACCAGCACCTCCCCCGTAAGGAGTGGACAACCCTCAATCACCTGAGGACAGGTGTGGGACGTTTCAGTGCAGCACAGGATCCATCACAGACTGTGTAGCATGTGATGACCAGCTGCCCTATATACCAGCCACTGAATGGTGATCGTGGCCGAGAATGATCATGACCTAGACAATGACACACTCGACTGGATTGCTGCAACGGAGTGTAAGGACATACAACAGAAAAAGATCTGGATGATGTGCCACCCCATTAGACAAACTCTCTCTCTCTCCCCCCTGTGGTTGGCTAAAAAAAAACACCCACAAGCACAGCAGACCCAGATTGATGAATGCAACATGAATGAACAGTGGATTCCAGAAAACCTATGCCCTAAAACAGTTTTGTTACAAAATTCAAGATTTTGATGCACCTCTTACACAATTTATGTTTTTGGACATTTTTTAATCCTTTATTTTGTTCTGTTAGCAGTCTGTGGAGCATTATGGGAATATCTCTTTTTGCATTTCAAGTGTTTTTTTTTAAATGTACTGTATGTACACTTGCACATTTGATCTGTTTGCCTTCATGCTGCTGCTATCTTTATTTATATTGTATTGTATTATCTTGTTTATTTTTGTAATAAACGTTGTCAAATATACAGTATATTGTCTATTTCATCCAAAATGTATTTTAGGTGTTTCAATAATTAACACAGTTCATGTCAAACACTGTTTTAGTCTACCATTAAAATCTTCCTAGGAGCAAGGTTGAGCCCACTTGGATCCCACGTTTATCCCCTATGGTTCCCGCATAGAATTGCCTAGGTGGGGCCCAACCAGGGCCCATGTAGAACCCACCTAGAGCCCACACAGGCTAGCCCAAGCGGCTCCCACCTGGGTCCCATATACATTTGCCGAGGTGGGGCCCACCCAGGACCCATGCAGAACCCACCCAGAGCCCACGTGGGCTAGCCCAAGTGGTTCCCACTTGGGTCCCATATAAATTTGCCGATGTGGGGCCCACCCAGGGCCCCTGCAGAACCCACGTTGATCCCACGTGGGCTAGCCCAAGTGGTTCCCACTTGGGTCCCATATAAATTTGCCGAGGTGGGGCCCACCCAGGACCCATGTAGAACCCACGTTGAACCCACGTGGGCTAGCCCAAGTGGTTCCCACCTGGGTCCCATATAAATTAGCCGAGGTGGGGCCCACCCAGGGCCCATATAGAACCCACACAGAGCCCACGTGGGCTAACCCACGAGGGACCCTTGTGGAAACCGCGGACATTCCCACATAGAACCCACGTGGGCTAGCCCAGGCGGTTCCCACATGGGTCCCATATAAATTTGCCGAGGTGGGGCCCACCCAGCACCCACGTAGAACCCACGTTGAGCCCACGTGGGCTAGCCCAAGTGGTTCCCACCTGGGTCCCATATAAATTAGCCGAGGTGGGACCCACCCAGGGCCCATGTAGAACCCACACAGAGCCCACGTGGGCTAACCCACGAGGGACCCTTGTGGAAACCGCGGACATTCCCACATGGGGCCCATGTAGGGAAGCCCACCCTGTACCCATGCGGGACCCATGTGGGCGTGCTGGCTGGGCCATTGTAACTTCAAACTCCATTTTAACCATGATAGATTCATTAAAAACACCCATTATTTTTTCTGGTGACTCATAATACCCTCCTAATACGTGAGCAGGCCGTGTTTTATCCTTAACTTTTTTTCATTTATTTTTCATTATTTTAAAATTATTATTTGGGAAAATGGAAAAAATGAAATACAAAAAAAAATATTATTAAAAATAAATGAAAAATGTTATCGAAAAAACACAGCGTGCTCACGTATTAGGAGGATATTATGAGTCACCAGAAAAAAATAATGGGTGTTTTTAATTAATCTATCATGGTTAAAATGAAGTTTGAAGTTACAATGGGTGTGTGTGGGGAGAGGGGCCTTGGGCCTGGTAACATTTACATCAAATATCTAAATATTGAATCAAGCAAATTAAAATCTGTTCAGGGTGTTCATGAAAGCCTGATTAGACGACAAAATTATCAAAAGTTTTTTGAAAGTGAATTATCCCTTTAATACCTTATAACAAACAGGAAGAATTCATTCTAAAGTGAGTGCTGGCGTCCTTGTTCTACGTTCAATGTTTATAGAATATAACTTGTGTTATTGTCAGTCCTGAAGTGACCAGTTAATATTCACTGTGTTTCATCTGGAGTGCCTTTATTTCTGCAAAGCACCCTTGAGCTCTGGAAACCTGCTGTAAACAAACACAATGTAGAGCAGATTAGGACATACAGTAATGCTGTAATGTTCACA
>NC_137819.1:65715736-65735736 GCF_963921795.1 Nannobrachium achirus | reverse complement strand
ACCCACATATTGCTCAGGGTGAGCAACAACCATGAGAGAAAAATACCCACATATTGCTCAGGGTGAGCAACAACCATGAGAGAAAAATACCCACATATTGCTCAGGGTGAGCAGCAACCATGAGAGAAAAATACCCACATATTGCTCAGGGTGAGCAACAACCATGAGAGAAAAATACCCACATATTGCTCAGGGTGAGCAACAACCATGAGAGAAAAATACCCACATATTGCTCAGGGTGAGCAACAACCATGAGAGAAAAATACCCACATATTGCTCAGGGTGAGCAACAACCATGAGAGAAAAATACCCACATATTGCTCAGGGTGAGCAACAACCATGAGAGAAAAATACCCACATATTGCTCAGGGTGAGCAGCAACCATGAGAGAAAAATACCCACATATTGCTCAGGGTGAGCAACAACCATGAGAGAAAAATACCCACATATTGCTCAGGGTGAGCAACAACCATGAGAGAAAAATACCCACATATTGCTCAGGGTGAGCAGCAACCATGAGAGAAAAATACCCACATATTGCTCAGGGTGAGCAACAACCATGAGAGAAAAATACCCACATATTGCTCAGGGTGAGCAACAACCATGAGAGAAAAATACCCACATATTGCTCAGGGTGAGCAACAACCATGAGAGAAAAATACCCACATATTGCTCAGGGTGAGCAGCAACCATGAGAGAAAAATACCCACATATTGCTCAGGGTGAGCAACAACCATGAGAGAAAAATACCCACATATTGCTCAGGGTGAGCAACAACCATGAGAGAAAAATACCCACATATTGCTCAGGGTGAGCAACAACCATGAGAGAAAAATACCCACATATTGCTCAGGGTGAGCAACAACCATGAGAGAAAAATACCCACATATTGCTCAGGGTGAGCAACAACCATGAGAGAAAAATACCCACATATTGCTCAGGGTGAGCAACAACCATGAGAGAAAAATACCCACATATTGCTCAGGGTGAGCAGCAACCATGAGAGAAAAATACCCACATATTGCTCAGGGTGAGCAACAACCATGAGAGAAAAATACCCACATATTGCTCAGGGTGAGCAACAACCATGAGAGAAAAATACCCACATATTGCTCAGGGTGAGCAACAACCATGAGAGAAAAATACCCACATATTGCTCAGGGTGAGCAACAACCATGAGAGAAAAATACCCACATATTGCTCAGGGTGAGCAACAACCATGAGAGAAAAATACCCACATATTGCTCAGGGTGAGCAACAACCATGAGAGAAAAATACCCACATATTGCTCAGGGTGAGCAACAACCATGAGAGAAAAATACCCACATATTGCTCAGGGTGAGCAGCAACCATGAGAGAAAAATACCCACATATTGCTCAGGGTGAGCAACAACCATGAGAGAAAAATACCCACATATTGCTCAGGGTGAGCAACAACCATGAGAGAAAAATACCCACATATTGCTCAGGGTGAGCAACAACCATGAGAGAAAAATACCCACATATTGCTCAGGGTGAGCAACAACCATGAGAGAAAAATACCCACATATTGCTCAGGGTGAGCAGCAACCATGAGAGAAAAATACCCACATATTGCTCAGGGTGAGCAACAACCATGAGAGAAAAATACCCACATATTGCTCAGGGTGAGCAACAACCATGAGAGAAAAATACCCACATATTGCTCAGGGTGAGCAACAACCATGAGAGAAAAATACCCACATATTGCTCAGGGTGAGCAGCAACCATGAGAGAAAAATACCCACATATTGCTCAGGGTGAGCAACAACCATGAGAGAAAAATACCCACATATTGCTCAGGGTGAGCAACAACCATGAGAGAAAAATACCCACATATTGCTCAGGGTGAGCAACAACCATGAGAGAAAAATACCCACATATTGCTCAGGGTGAGCAACAACCATGAGAGAAAAATACCCACATATTGCTCAGGGTGAGCAACAACCATGAGAGAAAAATACCCACATATTGCTCAGGGTGAGCAACAACCATGAGAGAAAAATACCCACATATTGCTCAGGGTGAGCAACAACCATGAGAGAAAAATACCCACATATTGCTCAGGGTGAGCAGCAACCATGAGAGAAAAATACCCACATATTGCTCAGGGTGAGCAACAACCATGAGAGAAAAATACCCACATATTGCTCAGGGTGAGCAACAACCATGAGAGAAAAATACCCACATATTGCTCAGGGTGAGCAACAACCATGAGAGAAAAATACCCACATATTGCTCAGGGTGAGCAACAACCATGAGAGAAAAATACCCACATATTGCTCAGGGTGAGCAACAACCATGAGAGAAAAATACCCACATATTGCTCAGGGTGAGCAACAACCATGAGAGAAAAATACCCACATATTGCTCAGGGTGAGCAACAACCATGAGAGAAAAATACCCACATATTGCTCAGGGTGAGCAACAACCATGAGAGAAAAATACCCACATATTGCTCAGGGTGAGCAACAACCATGAGAGAAAAATACCCACATATTGCTCAGGGTGAGCAACAACCATGAGAGAAAAATACCCACATATTGCTCAGGGTGAGCAACAACCATGAGAGAAAAATACCCACATATTGCTCAGGGTGAGCAACAACCATGAGAGAAAAATACCCACATATTGCTCAGGGTGAGCAACAACCATGAGAGAAAAATACCCACATATTGCTCAGGGTGAGCAGCAACCATGAGAGAAAAATACCCACATATTGCTCAGTTTGAGCAGCAACCATGAGAGAAAAATACCCACATATTGCTCAGGGTGAGCAGCAACCATGAGAGAAAAATACCCACATATTGCTCAGGGTGAGCAGCAACCATGAGAGAAAAATACCCACATATTGCTCAGGTTGAGCAGCAACCATGAGAGAAAAATACCCACATATTGCTCAGGTTGAGCAGCAACCATGAGAGAAAATACCCACATATTGCTCAGGGTGAGCAGCAACCATGAGAGAAAAATACCCACATATTGCTCAGGGTGAGCAGCAACCATGAGAGAAAAATACCCACATATTGCTCAGGTTGAGCAGCAACCATGAGAGAAAAATACCCACATATTGCTCAGGTTGAGCAGCAACCATGAGAGAAAAATACCCACATATTGCTCAGGGTGAGCAGCAACCATGAGAGAAAAATACCCACATATTGCTCAGGGTGAGCAACAACCATGAGAGAAAAATACCCACATATTGCTCAGGGTGAGCAGCAACCATGAGAGAAAAATACCCACATATTGCTCAGGGTGAGCAGCAACCATGAGAGAAAAATACCCACATATTTCTCAGGGTGAGCAACCATGAGAGAAAAATACCCACATATTGCTCAGGGTGAGCAGCAGCCATGAGAGAAAAATACCCACATATTGCTCAGGGTGAGCAGCAACCATGAGAGAAAAATACCCACATATTGCTCAGGGTGAGCAGCAACCATGAGAGAAAAATACCCACATATTGCTCAGGGTGAGCAACCATGAGAGAAAAATACCCACATATTGCTCAGGGTGAGCAACCATGAGAGAAAAATACCCACATATTGCTCAGGGTGAGCAGCAGCCATGAGAGAAAAATACCCACATATTGCTCAGGGTGAGCAGCAACCATGAGAGAAAAATACCCACATATTGCTCAGGGTGAGCAACCATGAGAGAAAAATACCCACATATTGCTCAGAGTGAGCAGCAACCATGAGAGAAAAATACCCACATATTGCTCAGGGTGAGCAGCAACCATGAGAGAAAAATACCCACATATTGCTCAGAGTGAGCAACAACCATGAGAGAAAAATACCCACATATTGCTCAGGGTGAGCAGCAACCATGAGAGAAAAATACCCACATATTGCTCAGGTTGAGCAGCAACCATGAGAGAAAAATACCCACATATTGCTCAGGGTGAGCAGCAACCATGAGAGAAAAATACCCACATATTGCTCAGGGTGAGCAGCAACCATGAGAGAAAAATACCCACATATTGCTCAGGGTGAGCAACCATGAGAGAAAAATACCCACATATTGCTCAGGGTGAGCAGCAACCATGAGAGAAAAATACCCAAATATTGCTCAGGGTGAGCAGCAACCATGAGAGAAAAATACCCACATATTGCTCAGGGTGAGCAACAACCATGAGAGAAAAATACCCACATATTGCTCAGGGTGAGCAGCAGCCATGAGAGAAAAATACCCACATATTGCTCAGGGTGAGCAGCAACCATGAGAGAAAAATACCCACATATTGCTCAGGGTGAGCAGCAACCATGAGAGAAAAATACCCACATATTGCTCAGGGTGAGCAGCAACCATGAGAGAAAAATACCCACATATTGCTCAGGGTGAGCAACAACCATGAGAGAAAAATACCCACATATTGCTCAGGGTGAGCAGCAACCATGAGAGAAAAATACCCACATATTGCTCAGGGTGAGCAGCAACCATGAGAGAAAAATACCCACATATTGCTCAGGGTGAGCAACAACCATGAGAGAAAAATACCCACATATTGCTCAGGTTGAGCAACCATGAGAGAAAAATACCCACATATTGCTCAGGGTGAGCAACAACCATGAGAGAAAAATACCCACAAATTGCTCAGGTTGAGCAACCATGAGAGAAAAATACCCACATATTGCTCAGGGTGAGCAGCAACCATGAGAGAAAAATACCCACATATTGCTCAGGGTGAGCAGCAACCATGAGAGAAAAATACCCACATATTGCTCAGGGTGAGCAACCATGAGAGAAAAATACCCACATATTGCTCAGGGTGAGCAGCAACCATGAGAGAAAAATACCCACATATTGCTCAGGGTGAGCAGCAACCATGAGAGAAAAATACCCACATATTGCTCAGGGTGAGCAACAACCATGAGAGAAAAATACCCACATATTGCTCAGGGTGAGCAACAACCATGAGAGAAAAATACCCACATATTGCTCAGGGTGAGCAACAACCATGAGAGAAAAATACCCACATATTGCTCAGGGTGAGCAACAACCATGAGAGAAAAATACCCACATATTGCTCAGGGTGAGCAGCAACCATGAGAGAAAAATACCCACATATTGCTCAGGGTGATTAGCAACCATGAGAGAAAAATACCCACATATTGCTCAGGGTGAGCAGCAACCATGAGAGAAAAATACCCACATATTGCTCAGGGTGAGCAGCAGCCATGAGAGAAAAATACCCACATATTGCTCAGGGTGAGCAGCAACCATGAGAGAAAAATACCCACATATTGCTCAGAGTGAGGAGCAACCATGAGAGAAAAATACCCACATATTGCTCAGGGTGAGCAGCAACCATGAGAGAAAAATACCCACATATTGCTCAGAGTGAGCAACAACCATGAGAGAAAAATACCCACATATTGCTCAGGTTGAGCAGCAACCATGAGAGAAAAATACCCACATATTGCTCAGGGTGAGCAGCAACCATGAGAGAAAAATACCCACATATTGCGCGCTTTGCCAAATGGCTAAACTCTATGATGCAGAATGAGTGGAGGGCTGAGCATGTGATTGGTGTTAAGACACTTGAGCCTGGGGTTATTTTATACTTTAGCTGTTGAAAAAATAGCAGATCTGCAAGCTCGCAGCGCGGCACCGAGTGCCGCGCTGTGAGCTTGTAGATCTGCTATTTTTGAAAGAAAAAAATCATGGAAATGTGTGCAAATCTTTGATTATAATGTATTGTTTAAAGCGAATATTTGCAACTGAAATTTTGCTTCTGGGTGGTGGTCCCTGGAACTAAATATTTTGAGATGGGGTCGTCTGTGGCCAAATACATATCATTTGGGGGGTCCTTGACATGAAAATGTTTGAGAACCACTGACATAGAAACATAGGTTTTTCCTCTATTTTGTTTTCTTTTTTTTTTTTTTAAACATGTTTTTCAAAAAAAACATAGAAGGATTCAAGAAGACACTTATAGAATCTGGTCAAAAATATTCAAAGACTTTTTTTTTCAGACACATTTTCACATAAAAAAAAATAGCAGATCTACAAGCTCGCCGAGTGCCGCACCGGAACCCACAGAGTGGGAAAGGAAAAAAAACAAGCCTTCATGATTGCCCTGGTTATATGACTGTTAACCAGCTGTGTTCATTAAGGATGTCCATAATTACAACACCAGAGGCAGCGCCACAGATCACTTCCAACCCAGAGTCAAAACCAACAAAGGGTCAAACTCTTTTTTCTGCTATACCAGCAAAATGTGGAAAGCCTTACCGAAGGTCATAAAGGAGTGTGGATCACTAGCATCCTTTAAAATTGCCCTGAAAAAACACTTACAGGCAGCAGCCGTTCGCAACTGGTAAAAAAAAAACTAACCTAGCCCAACCTTACCCTTCCCTGCCCCTTCTTTGTATATACTTACTGTTTGTTTTGAATTACTGTTTTCCTTTTTTGTTTTTCTTTACATATCTACTGCATAGTACTGTGTTCTATTTGTCTGTCATTCAATGTTATATGAGATACTTCAATGGTTTCCAGTGGAAATAAGCTTAGTCTTTTCATGGATCTCCTTTTAGTAGACCTTGTACCAGTGAACTGTACCGTCATGAAACTGTACCTTTTCCTATGCAAACTTCTAATAAAGTCTTCAATCAATCAATCAAACAAACATGTGTATAGCCAATGTGTTAAGTGCCTAATCTGAAAGAACCTGAAAAGTGTGTTAGGGCACTTAGAAGTAGGCTACACTAGAATAAAGACATACATCATAAATTAATTAAAATAATAATACAATAAATAGTTACAATTGTCTTATTTTGAATGTGTTACCTCTCCGAAACCGGAAACGTTAGTGCTTCTAACAGAACAGAGCTCAGTGTGCATAGCCCATAGAGGTAATGTGGACTCTATTCACTGTTCAGTACCCACATCCGGTCCAGAGCCCGCCTACTGTATCCGGTCATTTGCATACCGCACACAAGGACATTTTCGTATCCGCCCTACACCGGATCTGTAAACTTCAAAGTGAATTGATTCCAGACCTGCCCCGACGGCCGGGCCAAAAGCCTTATTCACGACCCGCCCACTCAGCATCCCCCGGGTGCTGAAGTCCCGTTTTGAAGGGGAAAATCCTACTATAGCCTATAGAGTTAACACAGAAATCGCAAATTGACGTTCCTTTAAGAGCCACGCCCACACTCCACACAACGGACATGTTTGAAGCCTAAGCCAGCCCGATTCGCCCCCCGTCGCCATGGTGACCGCCCTTCATTGGCTCGCTCACCCATCCCCCCAGGCTATGGGGCCTGCAGCAACATTCCAACACTCCCCCAGGCACATCCCCCTCCCCAGGCTATGAGGAGGACTAAACCAAACCGGACCCAGTTGACGATAATAAAACAGGGATCCGAACTCCTAATAGTCGTGGAATCACGTGGATATTATTAAGCACCATTCTGAGCGCAGCAATGGATGTGGTTGTGAAAGTTGGACACGATTGCAGGCAAGTCACCCGACCCTTCCTTGCGCCCCTTCATGACAAGACAAAACAAACAGTCCCTCAGACTTGTAGGTTTGCATATTAAGGTTTAATGAGATGTAGGCTAAAGCTCAAATCATATTAGTTTGGGCAACTACATCGCACTAGGCAAGCAGTTCACTCGCTCGCGTCGCGTGTGTGAGTGAGTGAGTGAGTGTGCGTTAATGCCTCGGAGATAGAGAGCGACAGATACAAACAGTGTCTATAAAAACTGTGTGCGTATGATGTTTTAAGCATTGTTTCCCAAGCACTGGGTCTCGAACCACGGGTGGCGGTGGGTCGCGGAATGGGATTGTGTGTGTGTGGCAATGTTGTGTATTGTAACTGTGTCTTCTATAGCAAACCGTGCTAAACTATTCAATCAATCAATCAGTCTATACAACAACGTGAGGTCTAGAATTGAGCGGCCGCACAGCGGCCGCGAATTTCTAGTTCTTAACATTCAACAAAAATGGTTGGAAATACAAGCCACTGGAAAATAGCAGACCTACAAGCTCACCATGCATCACGGCGCTATGATATCTCTAAACAATCCTTCTAAGGAAACAGGCTGACAGGAATGGGGAGAGAGATGGGGAGTGACATTTCTTTCTTCCCAGGAAAATGGTCGAAGAACTGTGAGCTCTGAACTGAAGACGGACATAGATTAATGTAGGGATGATCTTTACTTATTTGTTAAGGTTTTGGATATTTCATTCGTTTTCCATTTTCTACTTTCCTCCCTGCTAATTTGATCTAAGTTTGGACTCAGCTAATGCCCTTAAGGTGTCTGAAATGTAAGCACAAGTCTTGGGATATCTCTTTATAGGCTAAATGTAGCCTAAAACTAATCATGTATTGCATCTAAACAACAGCATTAGAACATCACCAGGAGAGATTTGAAAAAAAAACATGCAGTGAGTGACCAACATCAAATTATACTTTTTAAACATTAAGCAAAGACAAAATACCCCATCATTATTATTGCAGGTATTACTATTTAATAATTTTGTTTGGCATACAGTGTTCATTCGACCTATAGAAACACATGACATTAGAGAAATGGCAAGAAATAAAGACATGTGGCTTTCAAATTTATGTTCAATAGATCAAAAATAACAATGGATTGTTTTAAATCAACCTGATTCTTCCAGTTTGTATTAACATTGAAACAGTGAATAACCTGAGATGCCATAAAGGTAATCCATTCATTGGGCCAGAGTAAAAATAATTGTACTCTAGTAAAAAGGTTTAGGTTACCAAAAACTGAAAAATAATGTAATTTCAGAGTACACAAAAATGCCCTTTACAGTAAACACATAATTGAGAAACATTGGAGCACATCAGGAAAACTAATCAGCCAATCGAGCAATGACCTTCAAAAAGTTACAAAATGTTTAAAATGACAATAAAAAAAAAGAAATTGTAAAAATAAAAATGACAAACGCGCTCGGTCACGCGTCAGACATCACTGGCGCTATGTCTACATACGGCGGAAGAAGATGAGCTTCTTTGTCAGATAGCTCTCGAACCCTGGAGACTGTTTGACATCTTCATATGTTCTCCATGCCACTTCCACCTGGCCGTCCTTTTGGCCCACGGCGGCGTTGACACGGATGAGGATTGTATGGATGTCATCTCCTCTGGAAGTGTGTGTGTGTGTGTGTGTGTGTGTGTGTGTGTGTGTGTGTGTGTGTGTGTGTGTGTGTGTGTGTTAAACACCAATAGTTACTGACTAGTGAAACTACTTTCCTCACTATAATTTAATGTACAGTAAAGCCCTTTTCCACTGCAAGGTGGAACCAGAACTTTCAGGAACCTGAACCTATTTTCTTGGTTCTGGTTTTGTTTCCATTGCGTACGGCCCGGTTCCAGACGAGGTTCCTGGAACCTTTTTTAAGATCCTGCTCCTGAGGTAGAACTAAACTTGACTTCTGGGAACCTATGGTCGGGGCCAGCAGAGCTCTTTTTTTGGGACCTTCCCGGTTAGTTCTGGTTATATGGAAACGTAAGCAGAACTTGGTCCCCGGAACTTCACAGGTTCTTGAAAGTTCTTGGTTCTGGAAAGTTCTGGTTCTAGTTCTGGGTTGGCCCTACAGTGGAAATGGAGCTTATATATAGGCGCTTTTCCACTGCAAGGTGGAACCAGAACTTTCAGGAACCAGAACCAATTTTTTTGGTTCTGGTTTTGTTTCCATTGCGAACGGCCCGGTTCCAGACAAGGTTCCTGGAACCTCCTGGAACCTTTTTTAGGTCCTGCTCCTGATGTAGAACTAAACTTGAGTTCTGGGAACCTATGGGCGGGGCCAGCAGCGCTCCGGCTCTCGATTGGTCGAGCGGAGGTAACGACACCGAGGAGAACGGGTAGAAATCTCTCACAACACAACAGCGTCATTTTTAAAATCCTATTCCGACAGACAGAAACACAGAAACACTATGGACGCGACGCCAGACGACAGCCACGACACATTGGTCAAGTGAATGTGATGATACAGGCTCTTATTTGTGTCTGGGCGGGAGAAGAAAATATCCAGAAGGAGCTAGAAGCATCCGTTCTAAATGAAAGGATTTTCAAACAAATTCCGTCGCCATCGTTTTTATGAAATGGGCGTCGAGTGCACAAGCAGACAGACACGGTGCCAAGCACAAATAAAGAAAATGTACGTTGATAGACCGACAACAAACTAAAACAGTGGAGATAAGCATTTCTACATTCGCCCGTCCATTGGTGACTCGAGTCAACACTCAGCAGCCGAACCGTGCGCTGTGTTCAGGACACGCCTGCTTCGTATTGTGTGTGTGTGTGTGTGTGTGTGTGTGTGTGTGTGTGTGTGTGTGTGTGTGTGTGTGTGTGTGTGTGTGTGTGTGTGTGTGTGTGCGCGTGCGTGCGTGCGTGAGAGAGACACGCTTTTTTTCTCCCTAGAGCAAAGGCAGCGTACCAGCTCACATACAGCTGTTATTTTAGATTTTAGATTCCCGAATGTGCTGCTGTTCAAATGACCAGCTGTTTTGTCTCAGCCAAATCAGGCTGACCAGTTGAGCTTCCCGGTTGGGTCTGGTTATATGGAAACAAAAGCAGAACTTGGTTCTGGAACTTCACGGGTTCTTGAAAGTTCTTGGTTCTGGAAAGTTCTGGTTCTGGTTCTGGCTTGGCCCTGCAGTGGAAATACGCCTTATGTCTACTATGTCACATTATCTTTTCCACAACATTGTATCAGATCTTACCTGTTGTAGCCTTTCTCCAGTTGTTTGCAGAGTTCCTGGATGTACCACGAGCCGACTGTTTCATCCCTTATTGAGACATGCTGGTCGATGTTGGCAAAGCCAAGCAGGAAATCTGCGTATTCTGGAAGGGATGTAGGTTTGCCAGAGGATGCATCGGTCCTCAGCACTGGTCTCTGGATGTCCCCTCCACGGCAGGCCTGAATGAAGAACAGCTTGGGCTTCTGGAGGAGAAGAGGGCATTTTTTGCCGCTGAACGGAGACCTGATCTCTCTGATGGTTATCAGGTTTCCATCTTTTCCATAAATCCCCTCTTCACCTCCGTGAGACAGAATGCAGCACACAAAGCAATCACCAAGTGGATCCCGGCCGGCGATGGACTGCAGCACTTGGACCATTTGGTCCTTGGTCAGATCCTTGTACCTGATCACCTTGAAACCCAG
Source organism: Nannobrachium achirus (assembly GCF_963921795.1). Taxonomy (NCBI): domain Eukaryota; kingdom Metazoa; phylum Chordata; class Actinopteri; order Myctophiformes; family Myctophidae; genus Nannobrachium; species Nannobrachium achirus. The sequence goes on along the minus strand of NC_137819.1, from coordinate 65,724,573 downwards.
CAAGCTGAAGACACGCTTCAACTCCACTGCAAGGAGGAGAGAGCATACACGATGTTAACACACCCCAACCCTAACCGCACAGATAACCAGCTTACTTCTAATCAAAATGTATATACATCAGCTGTGCCTGGTCCAGCACTATGCTAAGCGGCTACGCTAGCAGTTTTCAAGTTCAGGGACGCTGTAGCTAAATCTGGCATTAAAAGAAATAACATTTTCTGTCGAATATCTGAATTACAATGAAATGGAGTTAACCACCGCCTCGTTCCTGCAGCAACACTGTCGTGCCAATAATCACAGTAAAGCACACCCTCTCAGGTAATATTTCTCAAATATCACACTAGGGAGATTTTCTTTGTGTGTGTGTGTGTCTGTGTGTGTCTGTGTGTGTGTGTGTGTGTGTGTGTGTGTGTGTGTGTGTGTGTGTGTGTAAATACTTACAGGAATCTTTTTCTGAACCCCACCGCTTCTTTAACATTTTATCATCGTCGAATGTCTCATTGTTGATGATGAGACAGAAGCCCGGATCTGCTGTCATTGCATAGGGAGCATCCTGTAATGATAGAAACATCAGTTAATTTTGAACCAGCATTACTGGGATGTAATGTAGAAACATCAGTCAGTTTGAACCAGCATTACTGGGATGTAATGTAGAAACATCAGTTAGTTTGAACCAGCTTTACTGGGATGTAATGTAGAAACATCAGTTAGTTTGGAACCAGCTTTACTGGGATGTAATGGTAGAAACATCAGTTAGTTTGAACCAGCATTACTGGGATGTAATGTAGAAACATCAGTTAGTTTGAACCAGCTTTACTGGGATGTAATGTAGAAACATCAGTTAGTTTGGAACCAGCATTACTGGGATGTAATGTAGAAACATCAGTTAGTTTGGAACCAGCTTTACTGGGATGTAATGGTAGAAACATCAGTTAGTTTGAACCAGCATTACTGGGATGTAATGTAGAAACATCAGTTAGTTTGAACCAGCATTACTGGGATGTAATGTAGAAACATCAGTTAGTTTGAACCAGCATTACTGGGATGTAATGGTAGAAACATCAGTCAGTTTGAACCAGCATTACTGGGATGTAATGTAGAAACATCAGTTAGTTTGAACCAGCATTACTGGGATGTAATGTAGAAACATCAGTTAGTTTGAACCAGCTTTACTGGGATGTAATGTAGAAACATCAGTTAGTTTGAACCAGCTTTACTGGGATGTAATGTAGAAACATCAGTTAGTTTGAACCAGCTTTACTGGGATGTAATGTAGAAACATCAGTTAGTTTGAACCAGCTTTACTGGGATGTAATGTAGAAACATCAGTTAGTTTGAACCAGCTTTACTGGGATGTAATGGTAGAAACATCAGTTAGTTTGAACCAGCATTACTGGGATGTAATGTAGAAACATCAGTTAATTTGGAACCAGCATTACTGGGATGTAATGTAGAAACATCAGTTAGTTTGAACCAGCATTACTGGGATGTAATGATAGAAACGTCAGTTAATTTGGAACCAGCATTACTGGGATGTCTGCTGCATCACAATATGTGAAACTACGGCTGTTTGCTTAACTAATACTGTTAAGCAAACAGCCGTCGGAGACGGGGTCCCACCCCTTTTACTGAACTCTTTGGTTCCCATGGTGATGCATCTATGCAGCAGACGTTGTAGGCACAACGTGGAAAGATAGCTTCTGCCATACTAGGGGCGGCTGCGACGGCAAGCAGGTCGATCTATCGAGCACTGATCCTTGTCCGGTTGCCGTAGCCGTCTGCCAAAGCCGCCGAAGTTTAAAGTCACTAATGACTTTACTTGTGTGCTGGCTGTTTTCCACCTTGAGACTATATTGCTTAATCTGGAGTGTTGCAGTCGTTCTGCTTTGCATTGCTTTCTCTCACTGTTACACAAGTTAACATTTATACACTGACTCTTATTGCTTCTAATCCAAAACATGAGTAAATTCCAGTGTAAGAATACACGTGTGTGTGTGTGTGTGTGTGCGTGTGTGTGTGTGTGCGTGTGTGCGTGCGTGCGTGCGTGCGTGCGTGCGTGCGTGCGCTATATACTTTATACTTGAGTGTATACAAACAAACAAACAAACTAAAGCTTTGTTTTTGAAGCTGCCTTCTATAGTTGATGGTGTCGTATTACCTCTGGTTCTTGAGAGCCTTGAGAGCGAGCGAGAATGAGAGCTGAGAGAGTGAGAGAGAGAGAGAGAGAGAGGGAGGGGGGGAGGGGGTCAGTGGAGCACAAGTCAAATGTGTTAGCACTAGTCTCAACAACATGAAGGTCAATGATCCACATTTGACACATTTGTACAAACTACAACTAAGGGAAGAACAGTAGTGCTTTGGAGGCTGATCGTACCACCACGGCGTCCCCTGAGCCCTCGGAGCACCCCCCCCCCCCCCCCCCTCCCCTGCACTGCTGACCCAAACCAGTCACATCTTGGCAATCTGTCAAATAATGTCAAGACCTTGGCCCTCAACCTGGGTGTGATGTTTGACTCTGATTTGTCCTTCAAAGTGTAGGTAACCAACGATGTACAGTCTTGTTTCTTTCAACTGAGAAACATTTCTAAAATTAAGTCGTTTTTATTATTTGCAGACTTGGAAAAAGTAATTCACGCTTTTATCTATTGCAAGTCGTTATACTCAAGGCTCCCCCAAAGGTCATCTCCCATCTCCAACTTGTGCAAAACTCTGCAGCTAGATTACTGACAATGTCTAAGATCTCATTAAACCGATCCTAGCTGCCCTTCACTGGCTGTCGGTGAGTTTTAGAGTGTATTTTAAGATGTTACTGATTATTTTTAAAGCTCTGCAAAGCAATCAGTAAAAAAATATATTTTTTTGTTCCAGAATATCAGAGGTACACAGGTGGAATCGGAGCAAGGGTCTCTGCCAGGCCTGGTTGCCTACCAAGGCCCGGAAACGTGATCACATGACCCCAGACCACCTCACGTGACAAGATCTGTAGGCGTATTATCAAACGTCATCTGGCACAAAGGGCCGGGCCGGTGGTGGAAAGTGAGAATGCAAGGAATCCAAGGGAAGAGATCGTTATTGTATGAGCAGTTCAAGGGTTATTGGCAGGCATGCGTGCACACATTTTAGAGGGCCACCACTTCAAAAATCCATATCACACCACTGCCGACGACCTAAACCCGACCTTAACCCTAACCCTAACCTCAGCAAAACTAACGCAGGTGAATGCTAAACTGGTGAAATGCTAACTTTGCAGACACTTGTGAATGCTAACCTGGTGAATGTTAACCTGCTCGGACCAACGGACGCTCAGACCAATGAGTTCTCTCCGTATTGAGGCACCACTGGACTTGCGTAACGGCACCCTAGGGTGCCACGACACCCACTTTGAGAAACCGTAATCAGCAAGTTGTCAAGTGGGTGCGTGCCTATTTTGGGACGGCATGGCTGTCCCTGGTTCCATTCTATAGCTGAATGGTTAGGAAGCCCGACTGGGGAACCAGAGTCCCTGGTTGTCCCAGGTTCCATTCTATAGCTGAATGGTTAGGAAGCCCGACTGGGGAACCAGAGCCCCTGGTTGTCCTAGGTTCCATTCCATAGCTGAATGGTTAGGGAGCCGCCTGGGGAACCAGAGCCCCTGGTTGTCCCAGGTTCCATTCCATAGCTGAATGGTTAGGGAGCCGCCTGGGGAACCAGAGCCCCTGGTTGTCCCAGGTTCCATTCCATAGCTGAATGGTTAGGGAGCCGCCTGGGGAACCAGAGCCCCTGGTTGTCCCAGGTTCCATTCCATAGCTGAATGGTTAGGGAGCCCGCCTGGGGAACCAGAGCTCCTGGTTGTCCCAGGTTCCATTCCATAGCTGAATGGTTAGGGAGCCGCCTGGGGAACCAGAGCCCCTGGTTGTCCCAGGTTCCATTCCATAGCTGAATGGTTAGGGAGCCCGTCGGGGGAACCAGAGCCCCTGGTTGTCCCAGGTTCCATTCCATAGCTGAATGGTTAGGGAGCCCGCCTGGGGAACCAGAGCCCCTGGTTGTCCCAGGTTCCATTCCATAGCTGAATGGTTAGGGAGCCCGCCTGGGGAACCAGAGCCCCTGGTTGTCCCAGGTTCCATTCCATAGCTGAATGGTTAGGGAGCCCGCCTGGGGAACCAGAGCCCCTGGTTGTCCCAGGTTCCATTCCAGGCCAGGGTAGCAATGTGGATGTGTGTCCCTGAGCAAGACTCTTAACCCCTTATTGCTCACATGCTCCTTGTGGGCAGCAAATCAGCTGGGTTGGGCTGAAAATACTGGGTTTCGCACTCTGGAGGAAGTAGGTAACTATTATTACCCCCTGGCTCCATTGAGCGCGTCAACGGCAACATCGCGTCACCGTTGACGCTGGGAATGCTCCGGTTTTAATCGATGAAGGACGCTCCGGAGACGGCGTCGCCGTCCAAACTCAAAAAAGGATAAATTATGATTAAATGCATTGAATATTTAAATGTAGGCTATATACGTGCTTTTCTGCTGTTGGCTATCCATTCACGTCATTCACAAGGGCGACTATATGTCCCAAAAATCGTATTTTTTATGTAATTAAAGGGGTCTTCTTACTTTGATAAAATGATGTATAAACACAACAGGCTGTGAAACAACTCCTTTCTCATTTCTTCCTTCTAAAACAGTTCAGCAGTGACTGAGTCTGAAGTTCTCTGAACACTAAGCCAGATTTGTTATCCTGCACCGAAAATAGCCGATCTACAAGCTCACAAAACAGCATGTCCTGACTGCATGCGACGTGTTGTGAGCTTGTAGATCTGCTACTTTTTTCAGCACTTTACACAGCTCTGGTGTAGAGGCAGAGACCACAGTTGAACTGAAGCTAAACAAAAAGTCTAATTGACAAGTAAAATCATGCACCCCACTCATAGATTCCAGCCAGTAAAACTTAACCCATTTAGGCCTGACCTAAGTTTTCTGAAAAACAATATTTTTCAAAAATTTGCCTACAAAAACAAGTGACTACGGCTGGTCAAACTGTCCAAATGTCGGTTTTCAAGCAGTAGAAACGTGAGAAAATGACCTCGATTTCGTTTTTGTGTGTTTTTCGTTTTTTTCCATGTTAACTCATTGACTGCGCCGCCACGAGTTTCCCGAGTTATTCTCATTGTCTGAGGCTGCGCCGCCCGAGTTTCACGAGTTGGGGCTGTTTTCAAGGTTTATGCAAAAGTACACTTTCCCGTAGCCTGTGACAAAATGTCATGTTGCTATGATAAAAGGGTGGTTAAAAATCACACATCAAAGTCAGCTTGTTTGAAAACAAAGGAGAAATCGACCTCCCCATGAACCCAAAGTGAACTCATTTATCAGGACACGGCTCCGCCGACACAGTGCGGCGCGGCCGCAGCAGTGGTGGTGTCAGACAATGAAAACAAAACAAGCAGATCTTCAAGCAGACCATTCTGCATGAATCAAAAACATTTTCACTTGAAAAGCTGTGACCTGCTGCACTGAGTCACCCTAACCCACTCACAGCTCAAAAAAGTTCAAAGTCTCTACAACAAAAGTTTACCAAAACAGCAAGACAACAATGGCTACATCAGAGCCTCGTAGCAACCGCCCGGCCTCTCAGGCCTCTCTATACCAAAACAAGCCAACACAAACACATCAACAACACAGCAACACCTCCCCGATGAAAGCATTCACAAATCAACACACAAAATGTTATAAAAGTTTCAACATGAACTTACCTCAGTGTGAGGAGGAGAGCGTTGGTGTAACACACACATACAGAGAGAGAGAGAGATAATTCCAGTGCCGTTTAGTGTCCAGTAGATCAGTAATCATAAAGTTTCATTCATGTAGTTTTCTTTTTTCGTTGTTTGTGAGCGGGTTTCATGCCCACACCGCAGAAGCCTAAGGCCCCGGCCGGGCGCAGCAAGCGCCCGACGGCTAGCCATGGTTCGCCGGTCGCCTCTGGTTCTGGTTCCCGTCGCGAACCAGCCCGATCCTGCAGGGATAGAGGGCCTCCATCGAACCCCGGTCCTGGTCAGACCACCATGGATTCCTTTCTAATCGCCAATTTGCCCCGTCCGGAGACGGATACGGAGTACGAGACGGAGGAAGAAGAGGCGGCGTCGCCGTCCCAACAACACACACCGCGGGCAGACACGGCTCCACTGCCCGCACTCCTCACGCCGGAATCGGTGGCTCGCCGTCGGATTGAGGCCACGCGAAGAACGCTCTGCCATGCCCATGTCGCCGAGAGATAATATCGAGACACATATCTCTCCCAGTCCCAGAGTGAGATGTATGTATTATCCTAATCCATATCATTGATCCATTCAAAAACAGCAGATAGCAGTCAGTGCAAGTTCACAGCGCATCACTTTGTATCCTACTTTCTTGAGCTAACTTTCGCTAAATTATTCACTCAATCAAATGATGTGTACATGTCCGTGTCCGAGGACTTCTCCTCTCCGATGCAGATGATGTCATCGGCAGCACTGGTGATTTTGAGTGGCACCCCCCGGAGAGCAAAGATGACTCTTTCTTTGCGCGTAAGTTGTGCACATGCAGTGCACATGCAGCACACATTGCGCGCGTGCACACACACACACACACACACACACACACACACACACACACACACACACACACACACACACACACACACGGAAACAGAACTTTTCATTCAATTTGAGGAGTAAATAATTTATTTTATTTTGGTATGCGTTTTCAGAAGCTGATCAAGGAAGTGCTTCTCTGTCAGGCACTGGGACACAGAGACCTTCAAGCAAAGGAACAGGCAAAGGTAAGATAAAAATAATGATATTTTATATATATATATGTGTGTATATATATATATATGTGTGTATATGTATATATATATATATATATATATATATATATATATATATTATATGTATATATATATATATATATATATATATATATATATATATATATATATACACACACACACACACACACACATATATATATATATATATATATATATATATATATATATATATATATATATAAAATATCATTATTTTTATCTTACCTTTGCCTGTTCCTTTGCTTGAAGGTCTCTGTGTCCCAGTGCCTGACAGAGAAGCACTGGTGATGGAAGCACTTCCATCACCAGTGCTGCCGATGACATCATCTGCATCGGAGAAGTCCTCGGACACGGACCTGTACACATCATTTGATTTTGGTGCCGCCTCTTCTTCCTCCGTCTCTACCTCGCCCGCGTCCAGGGCAGGATCGGGCTGGTTCGCGACGGGAACCAGAACTAGAGGCGACCGGTGAACCATGGCTAGCCGTCGGGCGCTTGCTGTGCCCGGCCGGGGCCTTAGGCTTCCGCGGTGAGGGCATGAAACCCGCTCACAAACAACGAAAAAAGAAAAAGAAAACTACACGAATGAAACTATAGGATTACTGATCTACTGACACTAAACGGCACTGGAATTATCTGTCTCTCTCTCTCTGTGTGTGTGTTACACCAACGCTCTCCTCATCACACTGAGGTAAGTTCATGTTGAAACTTTTATAACATTTTGAGTGTTGATTTGTCAATGCTTTCATCTGGGAGGTGTTGCTGTGTTGTTGATGTGTTTGTGTTGGCTTGAGCTTCACCGAAGCCATTGTCGAAGCCTGGTGCACCCCGCGACCCACCCAACCCCTCTGGCCCGATTCTCGGACTGTGAGGAGGTCAGCCCATGTCCCTGAAAAGATACCGCCCAGACCACGAAGGAGAAACCCTACAAGGGTCTGCTAAATCTGCAGCAAAATACACAAGAAAAGGAGTGAGACCTCATTCTACTGCCATCTGTGTCTTGTGCCTTTGCACAGGAGGCTTTGTTTCGAACGGTACCACGCAGAGATTGACTATGAGCATGCAAGCGGTGCTCGACATCGATGATAGACAGACACATTTTGATGACATGAGTGTAGACATACTGTGTACCGATTTGCGTGATTTTAGGGCAAATTCTGTAGGAGCAGTGTCCAAAAATGTGTTTGAAAAAATCGGCCTGATGGTGGCGCTATATGGGACAGATCCATTTTGATGACATGAGTGTAGACATACTGTGTAACGATTTGCGTGATTTTAGGGCAAAATCTGTAGGAGTAGTGTCCAAAAATGTGTTTTGAAAAATTGGCCTGAAGGTGGCGCTAAATGAGAGCTCCAAGTTGATGACATCAGTGTAGAGCAAGTATGTACCGATTTGCGTGATTTTAGGGCAAAATTTGTAGGAGCAGTGTCCAAAAATGTGTTTTGCAAGAATCGGCCTCAAGGTGGCGCTAGAAGAGGGGCATGTGAGAATTGATGGGTGGAGGTTGTAGTTTGGCAGGCAAGGAGTGTGTGTGCAAAATTTGGCATGGATCTGGGCAACGGTTGCGGAGATACGATGTGACGTGCAAAAGTGTGACGTGTGACGGACGGACAGACAATGTGCCCATTACACTGTAAGAAAATATTGTTTTGTTTCAGATCATAAAGTAAGCATCTCATGTAATAAATAAAGAGCTGTGAGTAAAAAAAATTAGTTGTTTGCTTGAAAAGAGACCATTCACAAAAACGTATTTTTCTCCAGTTGTTATTCTGAGAGGGCTTGGTTTTGGTGAAACAAGGGTTTTCAAATGGCTATAACTAAAGAAGTGTACATGATAAAAACATAATTATTTTTTCTGTGGAAACTAGAAGTTATCCTCTTTCATCTGGGCCATGGCATGACATAGTCATCATTAGACAGAATTTAAAAAGAAATGGTAAACATGGTAAGAAATCAAGAAATGCTTGGCAACCTAGCTTGATAGTTCACTTTTAATGGTGGCAGTCAATGAGTTAACACAGT